>NW_026622763.1:84191548-84518298 GCF_023065955.2 Ursus arctos | reverse complement strand
AAAGTTAAACCTTAAAAAAAGTTGTTAGAGAATTAGGGACTCACTTTGGGAGGTAGGCAAAAAGAGACATGGCATATTCTAGAATGATGAAGGAGGTGTTTTAGGAAAATTAGCAGGGTGCAGGATGAGTAGAAAGAGAGAGATTGGAGTCAACTGAGAAGGACAGTAACTCAGGAAGAGGGAATGCAGATTAGGGTAAGATTTATGTAGACACAGAAGGGTGGAAATAGAAGTGAGTGAATCCTGTTCATTGCATTAGTGACAAGAACTTAAAAATACTGAATACAGAAAATAGTGAAGAATTATATACATGTTTCTTATAAATGGATGTTAAATGAAATAACTCCAAAATTTCCTACAAAAATGTGGAATATTTAAATAGCTACCAAAAAAAAAAAAAAACAATTTGAAAAAAAGGAAGAGGCAGTTGAATTTGATCTTGGACATGTTAAATTAGAGGTAACACAGGATATCCAAGCACTTTAAGTTTTTCACTGACAGGTAAGAGTTGCATTCCTAAAAATGGATGAATTCAGACTTAACTCAGGGAGAAACTGCAAGGAAATAAAAGATAATTTTTTTTAATGTTTTTAGTTATTCCACTAACATTTGTCAGTTAAATCGGGTTTATTTAAAATAACAGAAAGACGAAAACAGACAGTATTTTTGGTAAAGTTTAGCTCAGAATTATATTAATAAAGAGCTTCAACATACTTTAGGCTGTTATCTCTGAAAATGAATCAAAATATACAATTTGACACCTGCCTTGTGTTATTTTTTGTAACAGAACCAGAGGTTTTTAAATTCCCCAAACAACAAAATGCAAAATAAAAGCGTAACACCCAAAACCTCCTGCTTTGAATTAGAATTCAATGTACATTTCTTCTAGTAATAATTTTCTTGTCTATCATTCCCCAGATCCCAAATTAGACTTATTTGGCACCATGCCAGAGGACGGGCCTTTAAATCATAACGACACTCAGCTGTTACATACAGCAGTATTGATGATAGGAGCGGCAAAGCTGGGCAGTGCTAGAATGGAATGGGTGACAGATGCAGTTCCAATTCTGGCAGAGTGACTTAAAAAAAAAAAGCCCTCAATTTTAAATACTGTTTAAAGAAATTAGATACACATTAACCATCAGTAGGGAGGAGGGAGCAAGTGTGAGACAGATAACACCAAGTTAAAATATTTTGTGGAGGAACCATTCAAACACTGTGCTTTTAAAAAAATTCTGTAAAATCAGTTTTACTGTCGTTAAATACTCCAAACACTTTGCAAAAAGGAGTTAAAAATTTAAATTTATAAATTCAAATGTATGATATTGAATTGTAGGTTAAGATAGTCCATAGATTTTTAATAATAAAAATCTCATAGAACTATTCCACTATTCTCTTGCTCAAAAGAGAATCTTCTCCTCTGCTCAGATTAAACCAGATGTCGAGATGAAATAAAGTGCCCTTAAAACAAAGTGTTGATATATGCTTGAGCTATCAGCAACTGTAAAAAGGGAATATGAGAGACTGGTATCTCCCTTTCTAAAAAACAATAGAAAAAATTTAATGATTTTACCAAAAAGCTGATTTCAGATTTCAGAACAGCCTCATAACTAAAAAATATTTAAATAACATCTATAATTTTGATTAGTCTATGTGTAATTAATATTTCATTTGACATTAAAAATCATATCAGCTTAGTTCTATTCTTTACAATTTTTAAAAAACTAGCATATACAGATATACATGTTTATGGCAATATAAATCCTCCCAAAAATAAATTTAGTGTGGCAGATTTTCTGTGGTATTGATAAATATATTTGTGTTATTAAGTACATAGTCAAATCATACAGACATTTACCATAAAAACAAATAGGGGAGAATGACCTTCTGTCATGGGTGCATCCCAGTGTGTCTTGATGACAAAATAGATTGAAAAATTCTTCTAGAGGCACCTGGGTGTCTCAGTCATTAAGCGTCTGCCTTTGGCTCAGGTCATGATCTCAGGGTCCTGGGATCGAGCCCCTCATTGGGCTCCCTGCTCAGCGGGAAGCCTGTTTCTCCCTCTCCCATTCCCCCTGCTTGTGTTCCCTCTCTTGCTCTCTCTCTCTCTCTCTCTCTGTCAAATAAATAAATAAAATCTTTTAAAAAAAATTCTTCTAAGGGCATCCTAGGAAGGTTTACCATAATGATAAAAAAAAGTTTAGTGGGGTACCTCCAAGAAACAGTACAGAGAAAGGGGAGGGTTTTTATTTTTGCTCTTGCTTTTTAACCCCATTTTTAACCTTATTTTAGGGAGTGCTATTGTCCGTACAAATGTGTACAAGTCACTTGAGTCCTGGATTGGGCCTTCCAAACACTAGCTTTTTGGACTCAGGAGATAGTTCATAGCATCATAATGATAAAGTCTTGGGCCCAAAATACTTTCCAAATTCTTTATCATTTGCCATTGAAAAGAAGACTACAGAATTATGGGAAAATATTCAGGATCAAATAATATATCAGTGTTACAATATAGCAGGTACAGAGATAGACTCATAGATAAAGTACATTGTGGAGAATCACTCTGGTACAAATTCTCCTTGTATTTTGTACATCCCGATTTGACTTCTAGATTGTTTTAAAATTGTTTTCAAAATTCACACAAGAATAATAGAAGACTGTTGCCTCATTCTGTAAGCACAATCTCTACAAGACCTACTAACGATGTTTAATGAAGGTGTTTCTAATAACGGGAATAAAAGAGGTGTAATGTGGAGACAGCCAATAAAGTATGAGTGATTAAACCTGATACCTACCATCAAGGGTGACTAAGCCTCAATCCCACAGGGAAATTCTGGAAAATGGTGCAAAACACATGCATCAGACTCTCCCCACTCAAGGGACAAGGGAGGTGTGTGATATTTATACAACTCCTGAAAGTTATTTAAGTAGGGTTTCTAGGAGAGGGTGTTAATTCTTTGGCATTTTGAACTTCCTGTGCACATGGGAGGTATGACTCTTCTAGGTGTACAAATCATGGGAATTGGAAGGTGGCTGGAATACATTAAAAAGTCTGAGGAATATAGATAGAGCGCTGAAACTTCCACTAAATCTTCCAAAGGGAATAGAAAATATCCCTATGCTTTTTCTGTCTTTCCTGTTCTTCAATTCTTGGGAAAAATCAGAAAACAGAAACCACATCTGAATATGGCTTGATTTAATTTCACTGAATTTTAGAGCATGAAATTTATGAAGCCAATTCTCTATTATAGAATAAATAAACCAAATATAGCATAACTTTTTCATGGTTTCTTTCTCATGGAGCCTAAGATTCCATATTCAGATTGACAACCCTTAGCCCAAAAAATGTTGTTTTAATTCACAATTGTCCTTTCCCAAGATCATGAAAATACATGACTAACTTGATAAGAAAAAAAAGTGGGGGAAGGGGAATTCCATAAGTTTACTCTAAATATGTTATTTTCTTTATTTTCAAATTGAAAATGCACAGACTTTAAGTATGCAGTCCATTTGGGCAAATATATACATTTATGTAACCACCACTCTAATGAAGTGTAGAATATTACTACCACTTCAGAAAGCTTTTTCGTACTACTTGCCAGTGCACACTCCCCTTCCCTGCACTCATTGTTCAAGTTCTATCATCTTATCTCAATTTTGCTTGTTCTAGAACTTGATAAATGGAGTTAGATTGGCTTCTTTTGCTCACTGTATTGAGACTCGTCATGTTGTTGCATATTTCAGTATTTTGTGCCCTTTTGCACTGCTCAAAATAATTCAATTGAGTAAATATACCAATATTAGCTTACCCGTTGTCATGCTGCTAGACATTTAAGATACTTTCAGCCTTTGGTTATTATGAATAAAAGCTGCTATGAACATTTCTGTCATATCTTTGGTGAACATATGATTTCCTTCTCCTGGATAAATATTTAGGGATGAAATGTGTTTCTCCATTGATTTATTTACCTATTTTTATGAAATACTACTTTCTGAATTACCATAGTCATTAGGTAGGATAAATCCTCCGACTTGGTTGTTTTTCAAGATTGCTTTGACTGTCGTAAGTCATTTACATTTCCATACATGTTTTTGTTTTTTTTTTTTTGAGATTTCAAATGCTACAACAAAGCCTGTTGAGATTTTTATTAAAATGACATTGAATCTGAGATCCATTGAAGAACTATTTATATCTTAAGGATATTGATTCTTCCAATTATTGAAAATGGTATATCTCTCCATTTTTGTAAGTCTTCTTTAATTTTTCTTAGCAATGTTTTGTAGTTTTCAGTACAATGTTAATCATACATAGTTATATTTGTTGCTTAATTTCTAGAAATGTGGAGGATATTCTAGATTATTTTATTAAATTGGTTTATGGGACAACTGGGTGGCTCAGTCAGTTAAGCGTCTGCCTTCAGCTCAGGTTGTGATTCCAGGGTCCTGGGACCAAGCCCCATATTGGTCTCCTTGCTCAGCAGGGAGTCTGCTTCTCCCTCTGCCTCCCCCACAATGCCCCCCGACTTGTGCTCTCTCTCTCTCTCTCAAATAAAAAAATAAAATCTTTAAAAAAATGGTTTTTAATTTAGTTCTTAATTTATTTCTATTGTGGCCAGAGAACAAGCTGTATACAACATTGATATTTTTAAATCTGAGACTTCTTTTATAGCTTAGCATATGATCTATTTTGGTGACTATTCCATGTACAGATGAAAACAAGGTGCATTTTAATGTTATATAAATGTCAATTTGTTCAAACTGTTAGTGGCATTCAAATCTGCTATATATTTATGGTTGGTTTGGGGTTTTTTAATTTATATTTTTACTTGTTCTATCAATTATAGAGAAAGAGGTGTTAATGTCTTCCACTTCTTTTGGTTCTATTTGTTTCTTTACTTCTGTTCGTTTTGTTTCATATACTTTGATAGTCTGTTATTAGGTATGTGTAAATTTAGGATTATTCCTAATGAATTGGTTCATTAAAATAGTCCTTTGTCATTGTGAAATGTGGCTCTTTATCTTCGTAAATCTGTGTCTTAAAGTCACCTATGATATTAATATAGCCATGACAACTTTCATATGCTTTCTATTTGCCTGATATATCTTATCACATTCTTTTACCTCAACCTATCTTTGTCTTTATATTTAAAGTGTCTATAGTAAATGGCACATAGTTTGGTCTTGCTGTTACTGGATTTTCTTCTCCATCAGTGCCCATAGTTCTTGGTCCTGCCACTTTGAAGAATGAAGAGGTAGACCAGACAGAATGGTGGGCAGTAAAGCAAGATTTATCGAGAGATAGCAAAGTTATAGTACAGAGCTCCCAAGGAGAAAGGGGACCCGAGAGGGTTGCCACCAGAGTTTCTAAGTTTAGGGGTTTTTATGGGCTTGTTAGCTGGCCTTTTTAACCTGATTGACCCTCCCTATGCCTGTCATCCAATTAGGTTTTTGTCATCTATCCATTGCATGGGAAAGGGTGGAGAGCTCCTTCCAGTGTGGTGTAAGGTCCTTTTAAAGGTGATTTCCTTTTCGGGGGGCCGGGGGGGGAGGTGGGGCTTGTCCCTGCCTACCTGCCGTCCAATATCCTTCATTGTTTTTTATCCAGTCTGATATGGTGCATAAAACACTAATATAATAGTGTTTTGTCAACTTAATTTTAATGTGATTATCGATCTAGTTAGTTTTAAAACTACCACCTCACGATGGTCAGAATGGCTAAAATTAACAAATCAGGAAATGACAGATGTTGGCAAAGAGAAAGAGGAACCCTCTTACACTGTTGGTGGGAATACAAGCTGGTGCAGCCACTCTGGAAAACAGTATGGAGTTTCCTTAAAAAGTTGAAAGTAGAACTACCCTATGACCCAGCAATTGCAGTAGTAGGTATTTACCCCAAAGATACAAATGCAGTGATTGGAAGGGGCACCAGCACCCCAATGTTTATAGCAGTAATGTCCACAATAGCCAAACTATGGAAAGAGCCCAGATGTCCATCAACAGTTGAATGGATAAAGAAGAGGTGATATATATATATATATATATATATATATATATAATGGAATACTGCTCAGCCATTCAAAAAAGTGAAATCTTGCCATTTGCAATGACATGGATGGAACTAGAGAGTATTATACTAAGCAAAATAAGTCAATCAAAGAAAGAAAATTATCATATGATTTCACTCTATGTGGAATTTAAGAAACAAAACAGGATCATAGGGGAAGGGAGGGAAAAATAAAAGAAGATGAAATCAGAGAGGGAGACAAACCATAAGAGACTCTTAATCTTGGGGAACAAACAGGATTGCTGGAGGCGAGGTGGATGAGGGGGGAATGGGGTAACTGGGTGATGGACATTAATCAGGACACGATGTAATGAGCAATGGGTATTATATAAGACTGATGAATCACTGAACTCTACCTTTGAAACTAATAATACATTATATGTTAATTAATTGAATTTAAATTTTAAAAATTGGAAAAAGAGACCACCTTGTAATTTGTTCTCTATGTATCCCTTCTGCTATGTAATCCTTTGTCCTCCCTCTTTCTCTTTATTTAGAACATTATTTGGTCAATTGAGGACATTTAGCATCATTTCTCTTTTATCAATAGAACTTACTGTATTATTTCTTTTTTAAATTCTTGTGAATTTAAATTCTTGTGAATTTTAAATTTAGTGAAAAATATCATTATTTCTGCTTCACTTTTGAAAGTTTGTTTTTGTTTTTGTTTTCTCCTGGAGGTACAATTTTAGTTTAACAGGGGGTTTTTTGTTTTTTTGTTTTGTTTTGTTTTCTCCCCCCCGCCCCACTCCCCTCCAGTCATCCCTTCACACTTGCTGGTTTATTATCTTGTTTTTGCTTACCATTGCTTCAGGTTAAAAAAAAAAAAAATCAGGGGCTCCTGGGTGGCTCAGTCGTTAAGCGTCTGCCTTCAGCTCAGGTCATGATCCCAGGGTCTCGGGATCGAGCCCTGCTTCGGGCTCCCTGCTCAGCAGGAAGCCTGCTTCTCCCTCTCCCACTCCCCCTGCTTGTGTTCCCTCTCTCACTGTCTCTCTCTGTCAAATAAATAAATAAAATCTTTAAAAAAAATCAGCTTTGGTTTGTCTGTTCCATGTCTTTGCACTCTGGATGTTTATAAGGGTTTTTTTTTTTTTGGTTTGTTTTTGCCTTTTTTTTTTTTTTAATCTCTGCTTTTCAACACTATAATGTAATTAAGTTTGATTTCCTTTGTATTCATCCTACTTACGGTTAACTGAGCTTCCTGGAACTGTTATTGGTTGTAATTAATCAAATCACAGTTTATTTCAGTGAATATTTTTCAAACATTTGATTTTCCATCATTTTCTTCCTTCTCTTCTAGACTTCCAACTATATGTATGTTAGACATTTGATACTGTCCTTCATATTCCTGAATCTTTATTAATATATTTTTAAATGCTTTTGTCTGTTCCATAGTTTAGATAGCTTCCACTTACCTGTCTTCAAGTTCATGATCCATTTTTCTCTTTTGTCCAATCAATGTTAAACCATTTAATTTTTTCTATATTGTTTTTCAATTCTGGATTTCCATATAGTTCTTTTTAATAATTTTCATATATTTCTATAAATTCTTCATCTCTTAAACTATCTTTTTCATATATATTTCATTATATATTTATCAGAGTTGTTTTCAAGTCCTTGCCTAATAATTCCAATATTGAGATAATCTGTGTTTCCATTTCTACTGACTAATTTTTCTCTTGACCCCCCCCCTTTTTTTGGTATATTAACAAATCTTATAACTGTAGAGGCAGAAAAGTCTTCCCTTCTTTCTGTGGTAGGCATTTAAATAGTTGTGTGAGGCATAGGTCGAACAGGAAGCAGGGAGAGAGGGAGAGCAGATCCTTGCGGGAGACGTTCAAAGACCTGCAGTTAGGCATATCCTACCCAGACGGCCAAGGGGATTTGCAATACAGAAGCCACAGGATGCACAATAGCATTGTGGTGTGTCCCCACACCACCCACTCCAACCCACTCCCTTCTTAAGGGATGCTTGATAATCAGTAAGACAAAAGAACTTCCCACAGGCGCACCGTGACAAGGAAGAAATCTTCCGTTGTAGCTAGCTACTGGGAAGGTCAGAGACATGTCCTGGCAGTGCTCCACAAGAAGCTGGATCAAATCAGACAGACCTGAGATGTGGATGCCATGACAGGAAACCCCTGACTAAATCAGGAAGAAAAGGCATGAAACCCTGCTCCCTGCCCCAAGTAAGGAGTATTCCACTTCCTAGTTAATAAAAACCCTGGGACCTATTCTGTTTGGGGGACTTGAGTCTCTCTCAAGCTGCCCACCTCACCCCTCTTGTGAACATAGTCAATAAACTCTGCTTACTGTGCTTTCTGGTCTCTTGCCTGAATTCTTTCATGCAGGAAGATAAAGGACAAAGGCCATATCATCCTAGGCAGTAACATTTCTTCTAGGTTCTTAGGCTAGTCTAATAGTTATATTAGTACAAGACAGATTAACAGGAAAAAAACAGATAAAAGTTTAATAACATGTTTACCTCTTGTATACATGGGAGAGACCCAGGAAAACTGAGTAACTCCAAAATGACCAAAACTACCACCTTACATATCATCTTTAACTGAAGACAAAAGATATTCAAGGTGGGGAATTAGATATGGGAGATTACCAGGAAAAGCACAGTAAGAAAGGGTAGGATTGTTACGTAGATTTAAAGTCTTATCTTTTCCACTGATAAGAGTTTCTAGAGATTTAGAGTCATCACCTTTTTCCTGGAATAACAAGGGACGCACTCTTACAAATGAATGTATTTCTTACTCAAGTAAATGTCTCTTATAAATGGGTAACTTGTATTTGGTTTTCAGATCTTCTGTGTTTGCAATTTCTTAAAAAATAATCAGCCTAAAATAAATTTATGCCAAAGAGACATTTCCTGGTAGCAAATTCTGCTCCCTACGTAGTTGTGGATTATATCCTCCGTAAGTATGGGTTCCTATATCTTCCTCTAATGATTATTGGGTTTTGTTCTATCAGCCAATTACATTACTAATGAATCATCCTGATCTTGTGATGGGTTGGTTTAATGCTTTGTAAGTAAGGGTCTATATTAGTTGTCCCCTTAGTTCTAGGATCTCTTTAACTCAGATACCCCATTCCCTTTCCCCTACAAGGAGCAGCAGCTAAAATTTCTTTCCGTCATCTATTCAACTGTTGTTTTATCCTTGGACTACTTGTAGTCTGTCCCATTTATGCATAGATAAGGAGTCGGCCAAAGATTTGAGGGTTGTTATGCATGGATCTGAGGCTACCCTTTATGAAGCTCTTATTTTTGTGATATCGCCTATCAGTTTCCAGCTGCTTTTCAATCCCATGCACCAACCACTGAGTTCTCAGGTCGTAAAACTACAGCTTTGTGTTTGAGCTCTATTCACAGCATGTCATATTGATGTGACTTTGAGATAGGGAAACTGAAAAAAACCCATGAAAGACTGCCTTTTTACTGTCTCTATACTTACTAGGACCTACACCCTACCCTACACATGCTTCATGGTGCAGATAATGTATGTCCTCCTTGTAAAGTTCAAGGAGTGAATGCTTTCTTTGGAGTCTTCCAGCACAATAGATAACATCTAAGGAGTGATGGGGTGGGTTCATCATGAACGTTTTCCAAGACCACTGGCTCACCAAGACCCTTGGCTCCAGGGCATAAGTGATTTACGGAGAACACTTAAACACTCATCGTTGTTCCTGTATTACTGAGAAAACATGTTACAGGACCACAATCCTCAGTAAAAACCTGGGGCCCCAAGCAACGGTGAGACTCACTCTTCTTTCCTTTCTGAATCTTCCAGACACTCTATCCATAGCCACACTCTCTCTATATCTTTAATAGACTCTGCTCTCACTTCCTCTCAGTTTGTTTTTGATTTCTATCTTGCATGAAGCCACGGATCCCCTTGACTGATCTTGCAGTGCCCCCCTCTGGGTCCTCAGACTCAGCCAGTCTGCATCAACTTTTACCCAATATTTCTTCCTCTCAATGAGTGAATTCTTTACAGTTTCTGCCTAATTTTGGTCACTCTCCAATACCTCTAAGTAACTCTGAGTGTATGTTGTATTTTACATATATTTTGTTCAAATATATGACACGTTTTGACAGGTAAGTTAGTGCAATATAAGTACATCAGAGTTTTGATGTTGTGGTTCTTTGTTTGTATTTTTATTTTAGCTTTAGTTTGTGTGTGCTGTGTGTATAGTGCGTGTTTCAAAATGCATAACCATAGTAAAGGTACTGCATAAATAGAATATTAGGAAAATTCTATACAAATATGTGTTAATCCAGCATTTGCTTATCTATTCACATTCACAGAATTATCAGTAGAACACATTAGTTTTTCACTGGAATTTACTGCTACAATCAATAGTCTACATATAAGTGATTGTTGATGATAACAAGTATAGCAAAGGAGGATTCTACCAACAATTGGCTTTCCCAACACAAAAGACATGTATAAACATTCCCCCATTTGGGATTCATGTTAGAAAAGCAGACAATAAGTGAATATAAATGATTGAATATCCATTTTTCAGCTGAGCAATGATGTACGTGACGTAGGAATTAAAGAAAAAGAAATCTGTTGCACACAGAAAGGGAAATAGGCACGTGCTCCCCGTGTTAGAAGTTCAAGCAATCCAATTATGCAGGCAGTTTAAAATGTATATGATCAAAACTTACTACCATGAGAAATAACAATGCATCTACTACAGTAAAATATAAAGGTGAAATGAAATATATAAGATAGTGACTATGATGTTCAGCTAGAAAAAATATATGTACATTAAGAAAAGTATTCACAAAGAAAACAAATGTGTGAGACATAAAACATGTTTTGTTTACTTAGGGATCCAATCAGTCTAGAATCAACTATTCTGTACTCTAGCAGCCTCTAAATTCATATCTTTTTAAAAAAATCCCACCTATTTCCCAACTAGATTTGTCTCTAAAGGGAATTATCAATTTCATTCTATAAACTACAAAGGATATTAACATTTCTATAAAATAAATATACCTGAAGTTCGTTCTCATTTGGGACTTAAAGCACATTCTCTCAAAAGGCTATTCAAAGTCAAAAGTTCATTTATTATTGGTAAAAAATCAAATTATCATATCATTTTCTAACCATCTATCTAAGAAGAAAATACTAGAAATATTTTGAAGACAACAATCTCAGGAATGGACTGTCTACTCATTATTATCTTTAAAGTATATTTGTGGAGAAACTCATCTACTCTCACATCTATTTCAAAGTTGATACTAGCCAAGGAGTATGTACTGTAGTCCCCCTGTATTCGTGGTTTTGCTTTCTGTGGTTTCAGCTACTCATGGTCAACCACAGTCTGCAAGCAGATGCGTCTTTTTCTGAGTATCATCAGAAAATCAACAGTAGCCTAATGTTAGGTCCCAATGCCTGTCACTTCATCTCATCACATAGGCATTTTATCATCTCACATCATCACAAAAAGAGAAAGGGTGAATACAATACATTAAGATATTTTGAGAGAGAGAACATATTCACATAACTTTTATTAATATTTATAATATTAATATATTGTCATAATTGTTCTATTTTATTAGTTATTTTTTATTTTATCTTATTTTTTTATTATTAGTTATTTTTGCTGATCTCTTACTATGCTTAATTTATAAATTAAACTTTATCATAGGTATGTAGGTATAGAAAAAGCATGGTATATATAGGGTTCAGTACTATCCATAATTTCAGGCATTCACTGGTGGTCTTAGAACATATATCCCCATGGACAAGGGGGGACTACTATAACGAAACCTCAAAATATTCAATCCACACAGACCAGACACATTGGATCCACAATGAAATTCCATTGATATTTCAAAGTTCCTTTCAGAAAGGCCAATAATCACAAAGCTTTGATTACAGTACTTTGCTTTCACTCCATGTCATTTAGATTCCAAGCATCAGTGGTGTCATTAACATAAATTTGCATACAAGTAAAGATTACATAAATGTCACTGCAAAGCTAGTACAGAGCAAACAGAGAGACATAGATGAGTTCTGAACTGAAACTCCTTTCAACACCCTTTTAATTAGTAGCAGGTTCTAACCTGGCACATGAATTCTTTCAATAAAAATTTTCAACTAGATGTTTCATCTACTTCAACATGTAATATACTTATGTATATAGAGCACTCTTAAGAATACTCTCAGCATTTGGGGATTCCAAATGTCTTTTTCCTCACCTCCAATTTTCTCCATTAACCAGTACGGGAATGCAATATTATACTATGATTCTGTGTAGGATATTGTCCTAATTGCGTGAATAAGTTATAGATTCACAGTGATGTAATTTCTGCCTTGACATATCAGCATATCCAAGACTTTTATTCATTAAATTTGCCAACAATGGCAGTGCCGCTCTTCGCTTTCTTACTTTGGCTTCTTCCCGAACTTGTATTCTGGTCTTGATTCCCGTTCAGATAGAGAAGACTCCCAACAATAATGTACTAAAACTCTTTCCCATATTCACTATTACTTAAAACTATCCTAGAAGATCCATCAGTCAAAATTAATCCACTAGAATTTTAAAGAATGCTTTTTTATATATGCGATCCTCAGGATGGTTTTACCTTCCATTTTGGATTTTCATAGTACTATTAAATTTTCAGTTATACCTAGGGAAATTATTTGGCTTCTATCCCACACTTCAACTGAACTTACCTTTGTCATTGTCACCAAAAACATCCAATTCAATGCCCTTTTCTATTCCTCATCTCAACTATTCTCGTGGCCATAATCAAAAGTGTTGATTGCTCCTCCTTTTAAAATCTCTTCTTTTGACATCTGAAGCCCTACAGCCATAGTTATATTCATCTCCCTGGCTATTATCCCAGTCCTCTTTGTTGGCTTGCCTTCCTAAGATCGACATTTTGGATGTCCCAGGGCTCAATTCTGTATCCTATTCCATCCATGTTCTCTGCTCATGCAATATCTTCCATACCCATGGTTCCTAATAACATATATTTTCTGATGACTCTAAATTTATATCACCAGTCCTGACCACTCTCTTGAGCACCAGAATCCTATATAAAGGATAGGATTCTTCCTGCTTAGCATATTCTCCTCCGCAAGAATCCACCTGAGTCTTTCATAGGCATCTCAACATTAATGTGTTCAGAACTGAACACTTGAATTCCCCCTGAAACATACTTTTCATGAGTCTTTTTCAATTAAGTTAATTATATCACCATCTCCCCAGCTACTTAGGCCGATAACCTAGAAATAATGCATAATTTCCTGCTCTTTCCCTTACTCTTGTACAATACATCAGCGAGTCCTGATGAATCAACTTCAAGAAGTAGTTAAATCTATTTAGTTCTCAATGCACCCACCAATACCATTCTAACCCAAGCTACTATTATTTTTCATGTAGATAGCAATCGTGTCTTACTCAGTATTTCTGCTTTCCTCTTATTTCTTTTATTTTCTACCATCAGGTTTATTTTTATAAATATAAAATTTATATTTTAAGCTTTGCTTAAAAACCTTCATTTGTTTTCTATTGCATGTAGAAATTTCAAATATGGTGTTTCATAAAGCCATGGGTGATCTAATCCTCGTCTAGTTCTCCTCAATTCATTTCCATTTTAGCTCCTTTGGCCCTGCTCATTATTTTCTGGCCACACTGAGCTTCTTTCTTCTAATCAAATGCACTCAAACTTCTTCCTACCTCAGGACATTTGTATTGACTGTTCTTCCTCCTTGAATAATTTTCCCCCAGATCATCTTATGACTGGCACATAAGTATTATTTGGATCCAAGCTAAAATATGGAGGCTATCCGTGAGTACTGAATCTAGGCTAATCACATAGACTCTCATTTCACAAACTCCTTAGGCAAAGTGTATCATCATACCCTAATTTATTCTCTTTAGAGAACGTATAAGCATCTAAAATTATTGTACTTGTTTTATTTTTACTTGTTTTATATTTGCCTTCCTCCACTGGAAAGTAAACTCTGCAAAAACAGAGATTTAGCACCATCACCACAGAACTTAGAACCATGATTGGCAATCAGTAGGGGTTTAATAAATAGTTGTTCAATAAATGGTGGAATGCATTTTATGAATTTAAAAGCCTATAGAAATTAAATTTCTTAAGTTGAAAAATCTAATAAGTAGCAGAACAAATACATTACCTATAGTGCCTGCATGAAAATACTAATCTGACAAAAATGTGTGATTGGAATGGGGAGAACTAGAGGCTCAGTTGTGAGATAAGAAGTAATTTTGACCAGAAAGAGAAAATTCAAAGTGTCTAGGACCAAGATGTAGCAAAAAGGAATGAAAAGTGGAAATGGATGCAAGAAGCATAGGAGAAGCAAGCCTAACAAGAATTAATTTGTTGCATATAAAGACAAGAGAGGAATCAGAGTTAACTCAAAGCTTTCCAGTCTGAGTGAGAATACAAATACTAGTTTTCTCAGCAAAAGACAAAACCTAGACATGAGAGACGTGTATGAGATTTAGTATGGCAATGTGTTTAAGTACCTAGTAGTAATCCAAGTAGAGATAGATGGTCTTTCATCAGCTGAAAATACTCTAGCATACCAAAGAAAGATTAAGATTGTATGTGTATGGGTTTTAGTTAGGAATATTAAGGTATGATTGAAATAAAATAGAATTCAGTCTTTTAAAATGCACCATTTAATGATCTTGAAAAATGTGTATGTTCATGTAACTCCCACCATACTCAACATATAGAGCAGTTACATCATCTCCAAGTTGTCCTTCATACACTTTTGTAGTCAATCTCCCTCCTGATAGCCCAAGTGATAGCAGCCACCCATTTCAGATTTTTGGTCCTAGAGTTTTCCCTTTTCCATGAAATCATACATATGGAATCAAATGATGCTCCAACTTTTTATGCCTGAATTCTTGCATTTTGTATAATGCCCTTATAATTCATTTATGTCGATCCATGTAAATTTTTTTATTGCTTAGTAGTATTTACTGATATATCTGCATCACAATTGATTTGAAGCTATTATCAATAAAATTTTTAGTATTAGTGTACAGGTCTTTGAGTAGACGTATGTTTTTAATTCTCTTGGGTAAAGACATGGGAATGGGATTGCTGGGATGTACGGAAAGTAAAGATTAACTTTTTATGAAACTGCCAAACTCTTCTGTAAAACAACTACACCATGGTACATTCTCCCAGCAATAGATGTGAGTTCAAGTTTGTCTACATTCTGTCGGGACTTGATATTGAGCCATCCTAGTCGTTTGCGGTAGTACTGCATTGTAGTTTTAATTTGCTCTTCCCTAATAACTACTGATGTTGAACATGTTGTTATGCACTTATTTGCTCTATGTATCTCTTCTTTGGTGAAGTGGCTGTTCAAATCTTTTACCCATTTTCACTGAGTTGCGAGAGTTCTTTAATATATTCTGATTACAAATGTTTTATGAGACACATTTTTATAAATATTTTCCCAGTCATGACTGACTTTTTCAGTTTTTTAACAGAGTTTTTCAAAGAACAGGAGTTTTTAATTCTAATTAAAACCAATGTATCAAACTTATTTTAGTGGTTTGTACTTTTGTGTTGTATATATGTAATCTATGCATAATTCAAGGTCACAAAAATTTTCTCTTCGAGAATTTTTATAATTTTGCTTCTTATAGTTAGTACTATGATTCATCTTGAGTCAACACTTCTGTGTGTGGTGGGAGGTAAGAATAAAGGTGGTTCTTATTTGTTTAGTTTTTTTGCATAGGGGTATCCAATGGTTCAAACACTATTTTTTAAAAGTGATATCCCTTCTCCATTGAAATACCATTGCTGTTGAAAATCAAGTTACCATCTACATGTGTTTTATACATGGTTTCTCTTTTCTTGTCCATTGACCTATATGTCTATTTTTGTTTCAATACATTATGATTACTATAGACTTATAGTAAGAATAAAATTCTGATAATGTAAGTTTGCTTTTTCAAAGTTGCCCTAGCAATTTCATGTCCTTCACACTTGTATATGATTATTAGAATTAGTTTGCCACTGTCTATTTTTAAAAGTGTCCTAGTGTTTAGATAGGGATTGAATTGACTCTATAGACCAATTTGGAAAAAAATTACATCATAGCAATATTGAGTCCTCAGAGACATGAACACAGTCTATCCTTTCATTGTTAGCTCTTCTTGAATTGTTTTCATCAATGTGTTGTTATTTTCATCGTAACTGTCTTGCATGTTTTATCAGATTTAACCTTAAGCATTTCATATTTTTTATAATAATGCAAATGATAGCTGTTATTTAAATGCATTTACATTTCCAGTTTTTCATTGCATATAGGTCTAAAAAACTCTGATACAATATCCGCATTACCTCTTAGTTTGATTCTGTTAATCTCTTTATGTCTTTACAGTGGATTTTTTCCTATTTCATTGGTTTTTTTCTATTATTGTTATTATAACTCTTAGCATTATGGCTTTTTTGTGTGTATCTGGTGATATTTAATATTCATGTTTGAAATAACAGTAGACACTGAGGCAAATAGGAGTTATAGCTGCAAGCAAATTTCGCAGACCTTTCTTCTGCGAGGCTGTTACCATAGGAGGTTAAATCAGTTTAGATAGTTGAGTGGAATTAGTGCTTTAATGTTGCTGTAGTCAACTTCAGTGTCCTACAGGCTTCAAAGGGCTGCATGACCTTGTGTTTAGTGCAACCTGTGGTACTGGGAGTTTTTCCTCAATATACCCGCTCTGCTCCAATTTTGCTTCTAGCAAAATCATGATGTTGGTGCCAAAGAGAAGGGTCTTTCTACACACTCTTGCCTTTACCCAGCAATAATTTGTTTTTGTCTGTTACCCAGTGCTGGACTTGTGGTGGCAGCAAGGCGTTTCTCTATTCTTTTGGTCCAGCTTCAGTTTTAGGCATGCTCCTGCATCTGCAACCTTGAGTTGGAGATTTTTCATTCTTCACATCTCTTAGCCCCAGTCTCTGTTTGTATCTGGGGAGTTCCTACACAAAAGAGCGTTGCTTGCCTTTATCCCATTGGCAGAAAACCTATATTTCACAATTCAATATCCTAGACCCAACAGTCTTCCTGTGCCTTCCCTAGGATCACACATTTTGCTTCTAAATTCTCCCCCAGATGTAATGAGTTTTTACTTATGTTCTGGTGGCCAGATAATTTTCTACCCCTTTCCAGAGGCAGTTGGATTTTGTTTCTACTCCATCAAAAGCCGTAGCTCTTTGCCTGAGTCGTAGGGATGGGAGGACTTCCTGCCATTCCCCCAAAGATTAAGGTTTTGCATCGCATGAAAGGAAGGTCCAGGGCAAGGTTTTGGGTCTGACTCCACGGTCAACCAGTTATCAATAAAACCTAATTAAAAACAAAACAAAACAGATTTAGCTTATGGGCTATAATTTGCCAACCTCTGTCTTAAAGAACTTAGAGAGATGTGAGATAAAATGCAGAGGGAAAGAGATGAGAAAGAGAGATGCTTTTTTATGTGCTTTCTTTACAATACATAAACGCCTATTCCCACCCTCCCCAAAAACCATCCCACAAGATTCGAATAAATAACCAAGTACATTGTGAAGCCTCCTTTTCTTAATCATGCATCCCCCTATTGACATTTACTTCCTGTATTATAATTATGAGACTACGCATCCACTTCACCTCACCTATTCTGAAGTCCTTGAGAGAAAGCAACATGTCTCATTCATCTTTGTATAGATATTTTTAGGAATGTAACCACGAGTCTGGAAAGAAAACTAAAAAAAAACATGAGGAACAAAAATGACTTACCCAATGTCAAACCATACTCAATCAGTTGTGACCAAATCAGCCTCATTTTATTACATCCTTGAGCGATTTTTGGTTGCAAGAAAAGTAAAAGAATGTCCAGGAGGCAGATGATGAAAAAAGGAATCTGTAAGTGGGTAACTCCATGAGTTCAAAAAAGTGGACTCTCAAGTGGTAAGTGTCTAGTGGTGGCAAAGGTGGTGAGGACAGGGAGAAGAGAAGTACAGTTTAGGTAATGTGGAAGAAGGAAATAAAATAGAATTAAAAAATCCAAGATTGTCCATGTAAATTTACTTATTTTTATACATCAGTTTTGTTGCAAATATGGTTGAAGTTCATGGTGAAATGACTAGGTTTCTAACTCCTCAGGGATGGAGAAAGTTGTCTCTACTAGGCAGAGTGCAAGGTATTTAGAAGGTGTTCAATAAAGATGTTGATTGATGGGCAAAGAGTCTCCTCCCTTAGGTATTTCTAATTGTTTCATCTGGTCTGTGCCAGTTGAAGGGATAAAAAGGCAGGAAAAGCAAGACAGGATGTTTCTGCTATAATAACGATTGACAACACTATTGCTACTGTCAAGAGAAGAATATGGGTAAAACTTGTCAAGTTCTTCAAATTTAGAAAAGATGCTCAATATAAAGTGAGATACATATTTCACAAAGCGTTTTTGTATTTCCTTTGAGCAATTCATGGTAAATAGTTTCAAGCTTTTTTACTGTGTCTCAAAATTCCAATTCCGATGTGGCTTTTTATATTCCCTAGTGTTGCCATGTTTCCAGAGCTTTCATTTTTCTTCCATCTTATCTCAAGGCTGAAAGAAGTTTATCATTTTATTAGACAACAGAGCAGAACAAAACAATACATCAAGCCCCAGCACTTAGTATTGCTTTGCAGAGAAAATCAGGTGAATTCTCTGTGTGGTTAGAGAAACAGGAGAGGGTGTCCCAGATCCCATATTTCAGAAATTGTACAGAGTTGATGTGCCTAATTAATGTTAGGGGAACAAAAGTATAGCAAATAGATTAGAAAGCAAGAAATTAAAACAAATACTGAGAGCCTGAGTCTTGACAGAAGAGTTTTATTAAGCCAACCTCAGGCATATGTAGGGCAGAAAGAAATTCTGATGTGACGTATGAATTACACACATAACAAAAAAATTTATTTGATCATTTAAAAGTGGGACTTTGAATCCAGTTGTCATTCTTTTACATGTCAAAAGCATCATTTTTATTAATATGAAGATATTAATTTAATCCCACAGCTCACCTATGTTGATCATTAAATGGTACCATTAATTTATAAAGTTGGGTCTTCTCTGAAAATAGGTATCTGAACTATCCATAAACACACATTTTTAAGGAATAATCATACAATATTAACATTTGTAATCTAAAATCTCTTCAATTAAAAATGAACATAGTTAAAACTTTTGTTGTTGTTGTTATCACTCAGGTAAATCGCAAGAGAAGCTAGGATCAGTATTATTAAATCTTTGGGAATGGATATTGGACTTGTTTCATCTTCAGTTTTGGAAATAAATGCATTTTAGCTATGATACATGAACTCAATTTGCCACATCGAGCTTCAAATGTATGAGAAAGATTGTCCTGTGGTATTTACAGTAATAAAACACAGCTGATGTGATCATTCAGCTACATGCTCTGGACGATTATTACATGCCTCAAGTGGGCAATATTGGGCACCAGAGACATAAACCCCATGAGAAATGTAGTCATTTTCCCCACATGCAGGACCTGAAGCACCACTCGATTGTAAAAGGCAGTGTACAAATGACAGAAGCAGCCACAGTCATGAGCCAAGGCTCTGCAAACTAGCAAAGCCCCACGGCAAGCGTGTGCTAAACCCAGAGCTAGGCTTCCGGCAGCCCAACTTCCCTCGCTTTGTACGTTTAAACTTACATAGTGGTCAGGTGATAAGTTCCTACCTCTTACACTTCTCGTAAACATTTTTAAAGCGCCATCATAATTCTTTAAAGCATCTTTCTTTTTCTTTTTTTAGCTTTAGCTTAACTTTTTTTTCTTGCATATGCTATTAGGAGGAAATTTAAAGAGGAATGCAAAGAGGAATTTCCTTTGACTCAATTAAATTTTTGTAGATGGACAATATTAAACTCTGGAAAGTTACTTTCATGGAGCTTATTATCTAGCAAGGAAATCAAAATCAATCTTGATATTAACAATAAGATAAAATTCAGATTAGCTATTAAAAATTTTTGAATTAATAAAATGATAGCATTTTAAGTATTTATGAAGAGGTAACGTAGTATGTTACTTTGGAGCACAGGCATTGTCAGGAGGAAAATAAATGTTGATTATTCTACAGGGTGTTTTGGTTTAATGAATAGAGATTAGTACACTGTACTTAGATCACTTTTTTTTTTAATTTAAAAATGAACGCTCTGAGAGATTCAGAGCATTTTGAAAGTTTATTCTTTTTATATTACTGGCATTAAATATTTAGCAAGTTGAAGCTATTTGAGAAATTGTGTTTGCATTGCACAGCCATTCTTTTCTTTCTTGAATCTGTGCATTTCCAGATAAGATAAAGGAAGGAAGCCAACTTGCAGGTGGGTGGGGCGGGGCAGTGAGTTCGTGTTTTTCTCAGTTTGGCTGATGCGAAGAATTCCTGAAAGAGGGAAGGGGGAGCGGCAATGGGTGGGCAACCTAGAAGCGTCATCACAGTTATACAGATGTAAACCATGGGAATTGAGACTACAGAAGGCGTCTGCACTGGCCGGAGAATTAGGAGTACTTTGTGCAGTACTTCAAATAAAAGGTTTTTTTTTCTCCCCCCAGAGATACAAAGTTTCGTCCCAGTTTGTTTGACACAAAGCTTACAGAGTCAAGCCAAACTGTTCAAGACAAGAAGAAAAGCTTTAAGATACTGAAAGAAACCAAGTCCTTTAAATCCTTTCAGTGTGTGAAATACATTTCAGGGCTGCTTCTCCTGGAGTCGGCCAGCTTATGCACACTAAAATTGCCCAGTCTTATTTTCTGCACCAAATGCATTAGAAATCCTTGACCACACTGTACACAGTATTAAAGTAGAATTGGACTCTCAAAGTGGCCTTATATTTTGTTCATATTGTCCTTGAAGTTTAAATGACAAAAGTAAACGGAAAGTTTAAATCAATTTTTCATACGAGAATTTTCAAAGGCACAAAATTTTATTGTTCTGTGGCATGGTCCATATGTTTAGACTAGAACTTTTAATGGGTCAGCCAGAAGACAACAGAATAGACAGTCATATTTTACTTTCTTTCACAACTTTAAATTGTGTATTCCCGTGTAGCCTCCAGTTAACTACACTTACTATGGGAAATAAATCATACTTATTGCTCATCTTATGTTCTTGCTGAATTTCACAAAGAAGTTTCAGTTACTGTAGAAATACGGTGCTGCTAAACTCAGGATTCCCTTTGTAGTTAAATCAGACTTTATCACATAATCAAGGCTGAAACAGTAGCATCCATGCTGCATTTAATCCTGATATTTAATTATTACACCCTTTAAAGCTGATGTAGGAAGAAACATGTCCAAAAGGAATGTGTTACTCAAACATTGAAATTAGGACCTTTGAGTTCGAGTTTTATATTATTCATTCCTCCCCAAATTTTCACAGTAAAAATATCTCCTGTGGCGAATTTGAACTTTAGTAAGATATAGAAATCAGACCACATCGCTGAAACTTCTTCATGCCTAAGGTCACTATGGGGAAAAGCTGGTCTCTTTCATCAGGCTTAGAAGTGGGATTTCCAACCCTTTCAGAAAGCGGCACTTACACAAACTGAAAGACATTGACTTTTAGTAGAGACGTTTGCGGAAGGTGCCAGTGTCGAGTGCAGTCATCGCCACGGGAAAATCTTCTATCACTTCAAATAGTGAGGAAAATAAAAGACTTTTACAAAGTAAAAAGTTATGGTTTCACCTCCTTTAGTAATATATTATTGCATACCAATTTCTGGTTCCAGGGAAAGAAGATGAATTTGAGAAGTCCCTTCCCCTCATAACTACCAGTGGACTAAGGTTAGAAAGACGATATACTTCAAATAAATAATATATATGACCTTGAGGAGAGAGAAAAGATTGGGCAAAGGGTAACATCATGCAACGTGGAATATAAACAAATTCATCTGAAGGCTCTTTTGAGTGCAGTCCCAGGGTAGGTATCTTGAAGTGGTTGGCTACAGCTCTCCCGAAGGATTGTTTTGCACTAATCAGTGGTCTGACAGATACTCTGTGGATTTTGAAGAGACGGATTTGAATTGCTAAAATTGTGCTTAGACTTTCTGCATCTATGTTCATGAGACATACGGGTCTATAGTTCTCTTATGTCTTTCTCTGGTTTTAGTATGACAGTAATAAGAGTTTCATAAAATAAATTAGGAAGTGTTCACTCTCTGTTTCTCTTTGCTGGAGGAGGTTATACCTAACTGATGTTTTGTTTTGGTAGAATTCAAGAGCGAAGCCATCAGGGCTGGGAGTCGTCTTTGTGGGAAGGGTTTTAACTATGAGCTTAATTTCCTTATAGATATTGGGCTGTTCAGGTTATACATTTCTTCTTCAGAAAGATTATGTAATTTGGTCTTCAGGGTATTTTCTGGAATAAAGTTGTTTATAATAATCCCTCGTTATCCTTTTAATATCTGTAGAATTACATTGTGTCACCTCTATCCTTCCTGATACAGATCATTTATTTTATCCTTGATCAGTCTGGCAAGAGGTTTATCAATTTTACTTATCTCCTCAGAGAACCAACATTTAGATTCATGGATTTTGTGATTATTTTTTTCTTTTCTATTTTACTTTTATTTCTGCTCTTAATTTTTTCCTTTTTAATTTGTTCTTTTTTTTTTTCTTTCCTTTGCTTATTTGGATTACTTTGCTCTTATTTTCCTAGTTTGTGAAACTAAAAAAAAATGATTTTAGACTTTTCTTCTTTCTTAATGTAAGATAAGAGGTGCTATCAGTTTCTCTCTAAATACCAATTTAGCTATCTTCATCGCACGAATTTTGATCTGACTCCATTTTCATATTTATTCAAATACTTTCATTTCTTTATCCTTTGATTTTTTTTATTTGACCCATGATAATATAAAAGAGTTAATTTTCCAAAAACTTTGGGATTTTCCTGCTATTTTTTGGTTATTGGTTTCCAGTTATTGATTACTGAACTTTAGTAGAATGTAGAAATCAGACCACATTGCTGAAACTTCATGAGAGGTTGCCATGGAGAAAGTGACCTGGTGGTCAGAAAATATACCTTGAAATATTTGAATTCTTTTAAATTTATTAAGATTTATTTTATGGTCTATAACATAGTATGTCTTACTAAATGTTCTACGTGTATTAGAAAAAAATGTATATTTTCTTAGTTTTGGATGGGGTGTTCTATAAATATAAATTAGATAATTTGGGTTGTTAGTTTATCTTCTATATTTTTACTGACTTCTGTTTACTTGTCCTGTCAATTATTGAGATAAGCATATTAAAATACATAAGTATAATTGTGTTGTCTATTTTTTATTTGTTTTGTTGATTGTTGCTTCATTAATTTTGAAGTTATCGTATTAGGTACATACATGTTTAAAGTTGTGTGCTTTTAATAACTTGCTGGACATTTCCTTTGTCAGTTATTATTATAGACACTTCTGCTTTCTTTTAATGTGTGTTTGCATGGTTCATGTTTTTCCACCCTTTCACTTTTGACATATTTATATTTAGTATTTAAAGTAGATTTTTACAGGCAGCATATAATTGGGTCTTTTTTTTTTTTTTAAGATTTTATTTATTTATTTGACAGAGAGAGAGACCGCCAGCAAGAGAGGGAACACAAGCAGGGGGAGTGGGAGAAGAAGAAGCAGGCTCCCAGCAGAGGAGCCTGATGTGGGACTCGATCCCAGAACGCCGGGAGCAGGCGCTGAGCCAAAGGCAGACGCTTAAGGACTGCACCACCCAGGCACCCCCTGGGTCTTACTTTTTTAACTAATTGCACAATCACTGTCTTAATTTGGGTTATTTATTTTATTTTATTTTTTCTTTTTTTAAAAGATTTTATTTATTTATTTGACAGAGAGAGACAGCCAAAGAGAGAGGGAAGACAGGCAGGGGGAGTGGGAGAGGAAGAAGCAGGCTCCTAGCGGAGGAGCCCGATGTGAGGCTCAATCCCAGAACACTGAGATCACACCCTGAGCCGAAGGCAGACGCTTAAGGACTGCACCACCCAGGCGCCCCTAATTTGGGGTTTTTAAAACTATTGCTTGAGTGTATTTATATCTATGACATTGTCATTTGTTTTCTTAATTTTCTAAATTTGTCCTTTTATTTTTTTCTTCCTTTTTACCTCATTTTCTGCATTCTTTTGGATTGGCTGTTTTTATGATCTTTTTCTTTTCTTTATTGGATTACTAAATAATGCTCTTTGTTTTTGGCTTCTTTTGGGTGCTTTTGAAGTTAGAGTATAGATTCAAGTAATATTATGATGAATAAAAAGTTAAACATGTGACTTCAAAAGTTAGAAAAATAATTACAAAATAATGGAATAAAAATTCAAGGAAAGAAAATACTGAATTGGAAAACAATAATATTGATAAATTAATTTTTAAAACCCTGATCTTTGAAAAAATAAAATAAATAAACCATTACCAACTTTATTAAGAGAAAAGTAGAAAAGAAATAAATACAAAAGCATAAAAAAATTACCAGATAAAGAGAAATTTTTAAAACATCATGTGAAGCTATTTTTGCAACTGTGATAATACACTTGAAAGCTTGGATAAAATGGATGGCATTCTATTAATTTGTAATTTACCAAAATTTACTCAAGAAACAAGGGGAAATTTAAATAAATGGACTTTCATAGAAAATAATGAAGAGAAAAGACCAATTTCCAAAGAAGAAATCCTCTAACCCTTTCAGAAAGCTTCAACCTGGTTTCACAAAGAAAATTTTCCAAGCCTCTGGGATAAACATAATTCCAATCCTATTTGTTTAAACCTTTTAAGGATATAATATTTTTAATTTTCTATATTAATCCAGAATAAAATGGCAAAATTTGACTAAGTAACCCAATTTTATTCATGAACAGCAATGCAAAAATCCAAAATAAGATCTTAGCTAATAGAATCTAGCAGCATCTAAAAGAACTGACATACCATAAGCAAGTGTAGTTCGCCACAGAAATCCAAAGATTGTTTATAACAGCAAATTATTAATAGAATCTCTCGGGTCACTAAGGAGAAGTACAGGTATATCTATAGGTGGTGAGAGCTATTTGAAAAAAAAAATCTATTCCTTCTAAATGCATCCAATAAAATGAAATAGATGGATACTACCTAACCTCAGGAACATATATTTAGATGATCTTTGACTTAACTTCTAATAAATACAGAGTTTCATTTATCTAAGCACATTGTCTAATGAATGTCGACATCTGAAATAAAGCATGCTTTCAGATTTTGGAATAGAAAAGATTTTCTTAAGTATTTTAAGACTGATCCAATTTTAATCCACTCTACTTTATTGTTTAGAGAAGTAAGATGAAAATGATAACATAAAAAACAATAGTATTAAAGACAAAGGTATACAAAATTGGTATTCCTGAAAAATGTAAATATCTAAATGTATAAAGAAAGAAATATCCCCATGAAAAAGATAAATTTACATATAAAATGGCATGCCATGTAGAGAAAAAGTTGATTCTAAACTATCACCACCATAACCTCCTATACAATGTATCTTTACAAATTTACTAAACCGTAAGAATAAAGAAAGAGTCTTGTGTGCATCTAAGTAAAAAATATAAATCATGCATGAGACATATTAATTTGACTGGAATCATACAATTTTTATAGCAATCTTCAGTACTATAAAACTGTGTTCAAAACAAAATAACAGGGCCCAAATGGAGTCACTCATGCTAAGCAAAATGCAATATTTTATTAACATACAGCATGATCTCATTCTTGCAGTATTATCAGTCATTTCTCTCTTAAATATTTATTCTTCCAACTTCTGATGTTCAGAATCATGTACCCCAAGTGGTTATGTCGGGAGAGTAGATAACTCTTTATTTCTTCTTCTTATTCTAGTTTATTTGAATTTTTGTATGGGGTATACATTATATTTTTAGAAACGTAATGGAGTTATTTTTAAAATATAAAAACATTTTTCTAGATGAAGAAAAATACCTAGTTATGTGAGATCAACCATAGAGCTGTGGTAGAATTGCATAGCAGGTGTAGATTTACTCACCCAGAATAGTACTGCCAAAGTTCCAAACACAAGGAGCATAGGACAAGAATTAGTATCTGTTTCCCAAAGTACAAACATACAAGATGGCCACATGTATAGTAATATGTAGGGTAATAATGATAGATTATCCAAATAATATATCTGTTAGTCACTAAAAACAGAACGGAAATCATTGATTTTTTTAAAAAATCGTCACATAAAAGATGTAGTTGGGTATCTATATTTTATGTAAAAACCACAGCATTCAAAGTCCAACAGCAAAACACTAATAAATGCACAATGTAAGCATTTATCTTTTCTGAACCAATATTTTTCTGTCAATGTCAATAACAGCACTGTAAAATCCCTTTTATTTTTCTAATATGTGTGAGAAGCAAGGGAGTAGGGGGTAGAGTTGTATAAATTTGTGACTATTATAGATCATGCCTAATTACATGAACGAATATTTGCAAATTTATGAACTATAGAGCTGTATATTATGATTACTAAAAGAACAATCCGTCAATTAAACAGACCGTGTCTCTTATTTATAAAAACCATTACATGAAACTTGACTGAAATTGACCCTCATTATAAAAAATCATGTCACATACCAAAATAGTTGTAGAGACCTAGAGACCTGAGTACCTTAACATTCTCTGAGAGGCACTAATTATTTTAATGAAGGAAGAAGACTTGAATTCAAATGATTCTCATGGAAAAGAAAAGTCCAACAATCTTAATTAATCAATTCACTTGCCACTGATAACTTTTGCCCCTGTTTTAGTTCTAACATATATAAAAAAATAAGTAACAAGAAGTATTAGTGGATCTCAGTTATTTGAGTATGGGTTCTGTAGTTTTGATAAAAATAACTTACTTTTAGCAACTAAAGATTATTAAACAGTCAAGTCTAGGTTTTAAGTCTTTAATTTGAAAAGGTCAATAGACTCAGATCTTCTGTTTAGTAAAATAATTAAAATGGACATATCACAATACCCTTGGTTGTCTAGTAATCACATTATTCTAGAACTAATGAATCAAAAAAAGGGGGACTTCTCAACAATTCAATGGACTCAGACCATTGCACTGTGCAGATTTGTGCTTACAACCTCCAGGTTCGTGCACTCGCATTCTTGCTTTGTGTATCTCCGGAGATATGTGTTCATGCTTTCTCTGCTTTAAATATAATATTTTTTGCAATTATCATTTATAAGATGAGCAAGCCCTGAGTATTTGAATCAACCTTTATCTTTTCTTTTTTCATTTGGCTTTAAAACTTTTTAAATTTCTACCTAATAATTTATGCCGTTTCCTTTCTCTGTCACAGAGGTGACATTTATTTTTTTGAGCACCATTTTCATAACTGGAGCATATTTTCTTTATACTTCTTGGTATATATTGGGTGCTTTATCTCCTTTACAGACTTCAACAACCCTAATCATTTTCCTCATAGCTGAGCTGTTGTTGGTGGTTTTTTTTTTATCCACTGTGAAAAATGTTACATACATTCTTTAAAAATCACTTTAGAAACCTCGCCGTCAAGAAAAATCATGTAATTTGTGGCAACATTTTTTTGTACTGGTGAAAAGCGTTGATCTCCATTTCATCCGCTAAATGATCACAGTTTACATGTGGCTTCATGGGACTACCTATGCATGACGGATATTGTTAAATTATGTAAATCTCATAATAAGTTTATCTGGTAATATGATCAGAATAACAGACAATGCTTTGCTTGAAACCCCATGACAAATACCAGAAAATATTGGAAGGAGCATAACTTTAAGGTTTTTTTGTGGTAAGAAAATTAAAAGCAACATTTTATGTAATACTTATATGCATAGTTCTTACATCGAGTTTTATTCTTCTTTTGGATCTAAAGGAGTTGTTGGCTGCCATTCTGAAGGACTTGAAAGCTAAGAAAATTTACATCTCAACAGCAAAGCTAATACATAGAAAGGAAGGACCAAAGACTGGCCTAGAAACTGAACAGCCCACACTCTAATTTTACAGTTTTTTGAGAATAGAAAATCCATGCTCTTTGCATAATGAGCATTTGAAAGGTTAAAGCTTAAAGTCAACTCAGTTCTATTGTCTAGGTCAGGCATTAGTGGGCAGGTAAGGCAGCTACTGAAGTGACTGTGATTTAAAGGATCTTGAAAGAGTGGCGCCTGGGTGGCTCAGCTGTTAAGCCTCTGCCTTTGGCTCAGGGCGTGATCCCAGCGTTCTGGGATTGAGCCCCACATCAGGCTCCTCCGCTGGGAGCCTGCTTCTTCCTCTCCCACTCCCCCTGCTTGTGTTCCCTCTCTCGCTGGCTGTCTCTCTCTGTCAAATAAATAAATAAAATCTTTAAAATAAAGGATCCTGAAAGATAGCCTTGCCACCCACCATCCTCACACCCCAGGAACATTTATTTTACCCACCATCCTACCACACCTGAAATGTCTAGTATTATCCTAAGCCCTGGAATTGGCAAATGTTACCTTTAATGGCAAAATGGACTTTGCAGATTTAATTAAATTAATGATCTTGAGAGGGGGAGGATATCCTGGGTCATCCAAGTGGGTCCTAAGTGTAATCATGTGTCCTTATAAAAGGGAGATGGAGGGAGGTAAACCTACAGACAGAAAAAGATACAGTATGATGATAGAAGCAGGATGCTACCTTGCCTCCTTTGAAGATGGAGGAAGGGGCCAGGAGCCAAAGAAAGCAAGGAATACGCCTCTACAAGATGGAGGCCAAGAAACTGATTCTCTTCAAAACCCATTGGAGGGAACTCAGACCTAATTTGGGACTTCTGATCTCCAGAACTATGATAATAAAGTGTGTGTGTGTGTGTGTGTGTGTCTGTCTGTCTGTCTGTCTGTTTAAACCATCAAGTCTATAGTAATTTGTTATAGAAGCAATAGGGACTGAATACATTTAGTAATCTTATGGATGACTTAGACCCTTGAATCCCCTCTATGTACATGCATTCTAATTAGGGATGGCATGAGGAAGCCTGGAACAGGAATGTAGATGGTATTAGGCAAGATTTTGTTCTGGAGTCAAAAAAGAAGGCTGCTTCAAGGAAGCTGGAGGCTTGGACAGAGCACAGTTGAGAATAGCACAGCTTTTATCCCACCTCTTAGTACCGTGTATCTTATTTAACTCTGTCCTAATGTATATTATCACACTTGGTCATATAATCTCAATAATGTAAGTAACTTCCAACTTGACAGCGGCTGGAGTTTCAGTGTCTTATTTCTTGCAGAGCAAACACAGAGAACAGTCTCGTGCAGGAATGCAGAAAAGAAATGCTGTGACACTCTTCCCTTTCAGAGCGGTGGGAAAAGGACCTACCCACTTCCGATATTCAGAGCTTTTTCCATTTCCTTTCACTTGTGTTGGAAACAAATACCTCCTACTGAATCCACAGGGCTTGTCACCTGACTTTTTGTGTACTGTATTCAGAACATAATGCTTACAGGGCTTACAAAAGAAATGAAAGAAAACCAGCTTAGTCAGAGCTAATGATCTAGTTATAAAGGTAATTGCATCCTGTGATGATCTAAACCTATATTCCATTACTATTCATATAGGTTTAAAGGTCTAAAATATATATGCACTTATGTATTTTAAACCTTCTTTCAAACCAACATACCAGAAATATAATTTAAAGCGGTGTTTATGAAGGGAAGATACTGAGAGGAAGTAATTGACTGCAATTAATCAGGAAAGTTTCCTGGAAGAGGTCAATTTTGAGATGTGTTTTAACCACAAAAGAGTCATTGATTGGAATAGAGGAACACAGAAATTTCTGCAACTGCAGAATCCAGGGCAGTCCTGTCAGAAAAAGCGAGGGATCTTCCCTCCAACCAACATGAAGTAATAACGTAAGTGACACTTCTGTGGTTTAAGCTGGATGGAGCAAGTAGCATCTGAGTACATTTTAAACCCTATTATGGCACTTTGTTTAATGGCAAGTGTGAAACACCTCTGCTAAATCATTCCTGGCATAATCAATGTAGTCACTGCCGTGTCTAACTGCATTTTCATAGGTTTGCTGCCTTAGCACATTTCCAGAGTTATTCCTTCCTCTCCTTCACCAGCTCTCTACTGAAATGCTCTGGCAATCATCCTTTACTGAACTTGAAGGCTGTGTCCTCTTCAGAATGTTCATCTATGCCAATGGCCTTCTGAGTTTAATGGCATGTAATTACTGTTCCCTCCTTAAACTGTGTAACTTCCGTAACTGTAAAAGTAAGCAGTATTCTGCCAAAATTCCTTCCCTCTAGGAGAAATACGAAAGTGAAGCAAGGTTACTGGCATCCGTGCCAAACAGAAAGAGACTGACAAAGCCGATTCATCCTCTTGTCTGCAGGTTCAAATTGAAGGCTCAAGCCAAGGCTTTCCTTGAGCCTTGACCTGACGGGGTCAATGTGAAATAACCTCACTCCTCATCTGTGTCAGTTGAAACAGGGTTGTTTTGAGAATGAGCCAAATTGGGGCTATTTATTTCTGTTAATACAATCAGTTATTACGATAGTTCATCAGGGTTGTGAGTGAGTGAAATTTCTAAAGATGCTGGGTCTATAAGAATTCAATTATGAGCCGTTCTGTCAATTAGCATCAGCACACGAATATTAAAACAAAGGAGAACATTCATGGAAGTAGTGAGGACACATGTTCATTTCCTCTTAGGGTCAGAGAGGAGACTAGTCATATTGAAAAAAGTGTTTTTAAAAAAGTATTCACCTTTTTTTTATTTTAATAAACTGTGTAAGGGACATTGGAAGAAAGTGCAATCAGGACTGCTTCTGACGGAGAGAGTGCGGGAAGGAGGTGACACGTGGTACGCTGATCAATTAAAGTGTAACACCTTTTGTACTGGCAAATTGTGTCATTTCTGTCCTCTGAGAAGCAAATGCCAAGACTGGACTAGATACGTGAGAGATTTATCAGGGAAATTCTTGTGCACGTAAAGTAGGCAGGAAGGCCTCCAGACCAGGGTGCTTGTAATTCAATGAAACTCTTGCTCTATCTCCTGGCATGAGTGTATTCCTCTCGATGACCAAGACTTCTAACCCCGCAAAGCTTACAGTCATGTTCAAAGTCCCCCAGACGACCACAGGGAGTCATGGTCAGTCCATCACTCACCCTAATCCTGGAACCACCTGTTTCAGTTTGGCTCTCCAAGAATCAGATACTAACCCTGTACTCGATGTGCAGGACATTATTGGGTAAGCGACTATGGAGGAAAGGAGCAGGAGACGGCAGAGAGACGCTTCCCATCTCAATTGTGCTTTAAACCTTTATCTAATTTACAAAATTGATTAGAGCCAAAATTAATTTCAAGTTTTAACACTATGGCCAAAACTTTCTCTTCACAAATTTAGATTTTTTAAATACATATGTAAAAGTTACATTTACTTAAAAAAAGAGTTCATTTTCACCACAGAATTACTGGAAAATCCACAAGCCCAAAGTAGAAAACAACTCATAGTCCCTGAACAAGGTTAATGATTACTGATATGTACTATGTAAACAGGTAGTATTTTTCTATGCCTTCATAGATACACAATATATAAATACGTAACTATAAAACTGTAGCATTTATGTACAGAAGTTTCCTGTTTTACATATACTATAGGTTATTTGTTAACTGATGTTTTGTTAAGCAAAGTTTTATTAACATTTGTTAAAATAATTATTTTAAGTATCAGAAACAGTATGATTCATTTAACCAATTCTGTAATATTGAAAGTTTAGGTTTCTTTATTTTAAAATAAATAATAAATAATTCTACAAAATATATTTTTATACGAACACCTTTGATGTTTCCCTCCAGTTGAATTTCTAGAATTCTAGATCAAATTTCTTCATAAATTTTTAGGCTCTTGATGTATGGGACCAGAAATGTATACTGCTAGAAAAGTGTCAATTTAAATCATTTCAGTATTATCCTGATCTTTAGTAATATTTTAATTTTTTTTCAGTTTTATAGACAACATGTTTTTGTGTTTTTAGTTATACTTATTTATTTCCTTAGTGAACTTTGTTTCTCAATTACGCTGCTTCCGATACGCGGGGGGAGGAAAAGAGAATGGACTTTGGAGTCATTCAAACCTTAATTTGAGCTCTGGTTATGACACATAGTTTTGTGACTCAGAGCCAGTCACTTAAACTCTTTAAGACTCAGGGCCGTTTTCGATTTGTTTTGGGTTTTTTGTTTTGTTTTGTTTTTTGTTTTTAAGTAGGCTCCACAACCAGCATGGAGCTCAACCTGGAGATCAAGACCTGAGCCAAGATCAAGAGTCAGATGCTTAACTGACTGAGACACCCAGGCACCCCAATGAGAAATTTTTAATACATTATCTAGCATATGGAAAGTGCTCAAAAAAGTTGATTATTATTAGCATATAAATGTCAAATCTTTTTGGTTGTTCTTAAATTTCTGTTCATGTTATTGTTCTCACTGAGGTGCAGTTGTCAATTCAGAACACAAAAATCAGTGATTCTATCTATTGTTAAGCTTTACTAATAATATCAAGGATGCAGGTAATTGCAAGGCACTGGCAAAGTATAAAGGAGTCTGGAACTATCAATGCTACTCTTCAGGTCCTTCTTTGTTCAATTACATTGTGCCCTCACCCAGATGTAACATAGGAGGTCTCTAAATTATGCAACCAGGATCTTATTTACACAATAGGAAACAAATTTGGCTCTGAAACACTCCGAAGTTATATTCATTTATATAACTAATGTGATATTTTCTAGAGAGCTATGCCCCATAAATGCACAGATTCCAGGTTTGATCCCCTTAAGTAGTCCTAGACTATGTCCATCCTGCCAAAAACATTCCATGGACTCACCCACTAATAAATATCATTAATGTGTTTGCCAGAACATGTGTTATTAGTCTGTTCACGAAGAGATTACACAGGAATTAAATTTTACTGTTACTATTTTGATTTGTAAAAATTCTTGATATAATAGGAAAAAATATCCAAACCCTTTATCATATATGGCACGAAATTCTCCCCCCAGGATTTTATTTTCTTTTGAATATTATTAGTGGCATTTTCTAATCAACAGAAGTACTTTTTAATGTAGTAGTATTTTTTCTTTAGTCGATCCTATCATTTCCTTTTTATTTAAGAAAAGATTTTAATTAGATAGCCACAGCCCCTTTTAAGATCAAATGAACATTAAACTTTTTATTTATTTATTTATTTATTTATTTATTTATTTATTATTGTTTTTCTTTTTTGGTGGGCTGCAAAAACAAGGTTTATTGAGTGATAGTAACGCAAAGTTTATTGAGAGTACAAAGCTCCTGAAGAGGGAGGATACCCAAGAGGGTTGCCCTAAACTTATCTTTTAGAACTTATAATACTAAAGCATCTAAAAATAATTTTGTTTAAAGAAGTGAAGTTAGGGTCCTTAAAAAAGAATATTTCCAAAAAATTAACTGACTATCTCATCATTATTTAACATTACAAATATTCCTTGTTCTCGTTTATCTGAAATAATAGGACTTTCAGATCATAAATACTTACAATATACATAATTAATCTCTCTTGACTTCCTATTGTTGCCATGAAATTCTCTTCTTTCACACCAGTCTTCTCATTCCCTGTTCATTTTAGAAATATATACTTTTGTTTGATATCTAGCACAGTACCACTCCTCTCCCCTCACTTCATTGTTCTTTAGTTGAATGATTTCCTTTGCTAACCTTTCTTATTAATGCTTGTAGATATCTTTTTGGTTCATGTTGTTCAGTGACTCCCAAAATCCTACTGGTATTTTGATTAGAATTTTATTGTTTCGATATATGTTTTGGAGAAAAGTGAGTAATTTTCCATTTCTCAGCATTAGTATCCAGGATATGGTATCTCTCTATTTATTCAACTGTTTTGTGTCGTTCAGAAAAATGCTGAATTTTTCTTACAGATATCCTATCTATATCTTGTCCAAATTTTTTCCTGTATTTTTATGTTTTTGTACTTATTAAGAATGGTATACTTTCCTGTTATATTTCTTAAATGGTTATGGTGATTGTGCTAGAATTTCATTTAGTTTACCTGTGTCTGTTTTCAATAGTTTTCTTACTGCATACACTCTTTGTCATATTTTCATTCCAAAGTAATGATAACTTTGTAGAAAATGATGAAGTTTCCATTTTTTGCTATGCTGTAGGATAGCTTTAACAGTATAAAAATTATCTATGACTTGAGCATCTTTGATAAGCTCATTCATTAAATTAAATAAAAAATGCTGTGTTTTAAAAGCAGTTGGTTAAGCATCGGACCCTTGGTTTCAGCTCAGGTCACTATCTCAGGGTCAGGAGATGGAGCTCCAGGTTGGGGTCTGGAGCCAGTGGGCATGGAGCCTGCTTAAGATTCTTTCTCTCTCCCTCTCCCTCCACCCCTCCCTCCCCCCACCCTCCCCTCGTGCACAGTCTCTTGCTCTCTCTCTCAAAAAAAGTAGTTAGTTGACAGCTTTTTCAATATTTACTATGATAGTCTTCTATATCAAATTTTATATTGAAATTTTAAAATCACTTTATATTATCACAAAAGACTGGATTATCAATCAGACGTTCATGAAATACACATTAGAAGCCCCACTAGGTTTTACTAATAATTAGCAAAAGATACAAGAAAAAAACAAGAGCCATCAGGGCAGCATCTGTATCTGTACCAGCCAACACAGCTTCCCCAGTGTCCCCTTTCCACACTAAAACACACTTTAGCTTCAGGGTGACAGGTGATCCCTAATTATGTGTGTGGTACAAGTTACCCTAGGGAATACCAGATACTGCTTAGTATAATGGTGCATCCGTTTTCATAATTTACTAGCGGCACAGCTCAAGAACCTATCTGAGCAATATCTGATGGGCAAGTGTGCCTCATAAATTATAAATCCAGCAGCATGCTTAGAAGAAAGTCTGGTCCAAATGGAATGGGTATTTCCAATGTGGTTGAGACCAAGATAACTTGCTCTGTTGCAATCAACACAAAATATAGCAGTTAATGATAATTATCGAAATTTCCTCTACATTATTGGCTCTCCCACATTCTTATTTTTTTTGTATGTATTTTTTCTCATCTCCTTCTTAGACTAGAGATCCTGCTTAATTTCACATTTTTGTTTCAAGAACAGAACTTTTCATATAGCAACTCTAATATAAATAAAGTCATTTTCTATATGGATACAATTACTAACAAGTGTTTATTCAGCAACTGTTGAATGACCTGGAGTACATAAGTTTCTATAAATATATTTAATGAACAAGACAGATTCTTAAAATTTCCTAAAGTTTGTTTTGTGGCCCAGAATGTGGTCTCTTTTGGTGAAATTTCCATGTGCCCTTGAAAATAATTATATGCTACTGCTCTTGAGTGAAGTGATCTATAAATTTCAGTTAGGTCAATTTGGTTGTAGTGTTATTCAAGTCGTTTATAGCTTTACTGACTTTCTTCCTACTTATTCTATGACTTGGAGAAGGATATTGAAATCCTCAACTAAAATTGTGGATTTATTTATTTATAATTTTAATTCTCTTATATTTTGTTTCATGAACTCAGTATTTTCTGGTAGACAAATACACATTAAAGACTGTTATGTATCCTTGAGAAATGAGCCCTTTGTCAATATGTAATATTGTCTTTATTCCTGATGATATTTCTTATTGAAAATCTACTTTGGGGGTGCCTGGGTGGCTCAGGTCATAATTCTGGAGTCCCAGGATAGAGTCTTGTGTGGGGCTCCCTGCTCAGCAGGGAGTTGCTTCTCCCTCTCCCCCTGTTCCTCCCCCTGCTTGTGCTCTCTCGATCTCTCTCTCTCATAAAGACATAAATAAAATCTTAAAAAAAGAAAGTCTACTTTGTCTGATATTAATATAGTTAATCCAAATTTCTTCTGTACAATGTTGGCATGGTGTATTTTTTCATACTTTCACTTTTGTTTTTTTGTTTGTCTGTTTTAAAGATTTTATTTATTTCTTTGAGAGACAGAAAGATAGTGAGAGAGAGAAAGCACAAGTAGGGAGGAGAGGGAGAAGCAGGCTCCCCACTGAGCAGGGGACCCTGAGATCATGACCTGAGCTGAAGGCAGGCGCCTAACCAACTGAGCCATCCAGGTGCCCCTCACTTTTGACTTATCTATGTCTCTATGTTCAAAGTGGGGTTTTTGTAGATAGCTCCCCAGAACTGGTGAAACTGTGCAGTTTGTGGGTACAGTCCTCCATAAAACATCACTCACTTCTGACACCAACTGCAAGTCCAGGGGGTTCCCCAGAACTCCAACGAGTTTAGTAATTTACTAAAAGGAACACTGAGGCAAGAATATTCTTTCCGGGAAATGAGCCTACCTCTATTCCCTATAGGTCTTTAATGCAGGGGTTTGAGTTCATCTAAATAAGAGGTAGGCTGCCTTTGAAGTTTGCTCAGCCTGGGTTCATATTCAGTATGTTACAGACCAGTTTTCTCTTAGCGATACCTTGTGTTTAAGCTGGTGACTTCTTTTTTGTTTTCATTTGTTTTTAAAAAATCTGGTCCACACTCAGCTTTAATGTACCCTTTGCACTGCGCTATGGGAAAGGTATGTTTTGTACAAGTTACTTGTTATTTGATGTTATCCTGGTGGTGGGTGGCAAACGGAAGAGCATTCTATGTGGTTCTTGTCCTGTGGGTCTTGAGGGTTTGTCTTTTTCCCTGCTTTTTACTTCCACTGGCGAAGCAGATATTCCTATCTGTCTTCCAGTGATGTTTTCCTCTGTTCCTTTTTTCTAGTTGCAACAGATTTTCTCCAGTGCCTGTAGGACGACAGTATTTGTTTACCCTTCCCTTCACATGAAGAATTCAGCTTCTTAGGGGCAGCAAAGGTGAATGTGTTCCAGTGGAGTTCTGTGCCCTTCTCACAGTTGTCCCCTCTCTCAAGTTTTCACTGTGAGGGAAACTTTCTCCAGACATTTCGTGTGTGTGTGTGTGTGTGTGTGTGTGTGTGTGTGTGTGATCACCTGGTGGATTTCATGCAGGGAAAACTTGCAAGGGGGTATGGACAATTTTTTTTTTCAGTTGTCTTTCCAGTGCATGTTTGAATGCCCTCTAGCAATTTGCCAATCATTTTAGGGGATCTCTACTTACCAGTGTCTGGCTATATCTAGCCCAGGTAAACAAGAATTTATGCTTCATTTCTCCCTGTAGGTACTTGTCTCTCTTTATATTTTGAGCCATTTGGTTGCCTTGTTGACTTCAACACTTCATAGGTTCAAGAAAGGTCATGAACCTGAGGTTTATCAGGTTATTTTTTATTGTATGGTTGGAGATAATGTCCTCTTTAACTCTCAACTTTCTTAAATGGAAACTAGATGTCCCATATCTATTATTTTTAATTATCACATTAAATTCTATGAAGGAAAAGTTATAGTACACACCAATAGTTTTTACTATTATAAGATGATTGTTTACTTGTTTGTTAGGTCAGTCAGTAATGGAGTATTTGTTTGGTGTCTCTTCTGAGCAAGGACTGTCCTCAACAACTCTCTAGGCTATATAAATAAATCGAAGATTTATGTGTATGAAAATATTTTAAGAGCTATAACAAAAAGAGAGGGAAAAAACTCAAACATGATTTCTATCATTAAAATATGAACTTATTGGTCCAACACAGTTCATTTGACTCAAATCCATGTTTGATAAATGAAATTGAGGAAATTAACTACAAATTAAGTTTTACATGTTCATTTCTTATGAAGTGTGAAGAAGCAAATACTTAGAGTCGTATTAACTATTACCTAACCGATACTTTGAGGAAAGCAAGAAAAAGAGCTTCTAGATAATTTGAGAATTAATTATTAAAATAATAGCATACATTTACATTTGTAAATAAATTTGATACTAGATAACAAAATAAAAATTTGATCAAAGGTATTTGCTGAATGACTTTTCTCCTGTTACAATCATCAAATGTCTTTTGATCTGTCACTGTCATCATTATTGGACAAAGATTAAAATCCAATAAGTCAGGACATAAAGTCAAATGTCACAGAAGACTGTTGTTTAGTACATGGAAGAAAAAATAAATGTAGACAAAATACAAAGTCATCCGCCATATTTAATCAGGGTAATTATCTGATTAAATTGGAAGTATCAACCAAAGTACCAAACATATATGTGTATTTAATCTTAAAGTTTGGTGGAAAATAAAAAGCTTCCCAAAACCTGCTAGGATACTCATTTAAAAAGAAGAAAATTGTATCAAAAACAGACTGAGCCCTGAGAAAAAGCAGACATGACTCATTTTATCATGTTATTTTGTCCTAAATACATGTCTTCACTTATTGCCTAAAGGTGACCAAATAGTCTCTAGTTTACAAGCAAAACCAGGTCTAGGCTCAGCCTACCATCAACTGTCATTTGGTCAAACCAAGAACAGAATGTGGCTTTATGTTTGAGCAATTGTGTTTAATTTTGACAACCCGACTTCTTCGGGCTTCACTCTTCAAAAGCTCAGCGCATAAACACACTGCCTGCAGCCCGCATTGATTGTCGGCACAATTAACTGCCAGGAAAACTGCAGCTTTATTAAGTATACGGTACTAACAATAAAAACATCACTATTTATAGCACAGAGCATGGCGGGATATCTATACAAATAAAATATAACAATAATAAACAAAAGGCCAGCCAGTAGTCCCACAGCAGAACATCAATGAATCTGTTTTAATGCCAAGCCACAACAGGATACTCAAGTGTCCCCGGGTGTAAGACACTGCAACCTCTACTAAAAGACAAGAGCTTTTTGTGATCTCTGCAGTGTGAAAAGTGGATGTCCACCAGGCTCTTCAGAATTATTTTTTATGGTTTCAAATCTCCACTCTCCCTATGCCCAACTACAGAAATGGTGTCTGGGCAGGAGACAGACGAGAAACATCACAGGGTCCAATTATAGTCAGTATTGAAGAATATTCTAGAATTTAATCAGTGATGGCATTTTATTTTTTTAAAGATTTTATTTATATATTTGATATATATATAGCAAGAGAGAGAGAGAGAACACAAGCAGGGGGAACAGCAGGCAGAGGGAGAGAGCGAAGCAGTCTCCCCAAAGAACAGGGAGCCCAATGCAAGACTCGATTTCAGGACCCTGAGATCATGACCTAGGCTGAAGGCAGATGCTTAACTGACTGAACTACCCAGGTGCCCCGGTGATGGCATTTTAAAAGTCGATACATGTTGATACATTTTGCGGACTATAAATGGCATACTGATAGCACTGAGAAAGCTTCAGTCTGGCAGTGAAGACCGAATACTGTCAGCTGCATTACAACTTCAGCTTGGGGTTCTGAAATAAACGTAAAGTAGCCTTTTTTCTATATCCTCTCATTTAGATGAATACTCATTACTGCAAGTTGGCAGTGTAGAGGTGAGTAAATCATAGAGACTAACGTGTTTGAAAAGGAAAGGAAGAGGAAGAAGAGAGTAAAGACTAACATGTATTGAATACTGTCTGAAACATTTGGGGACCAGTGATTTCCTCCAACACAACATTGGTTTGTTCCATCAGACCGCAATATGGTGATTACTGTGGTCAAAATGCCTCAGCAACAAAGCCCGTCTGCTCTAGCAAGCCTTTAAAACTACGTTCAGAGCATTAAATTAAGAAAAACATAGAATTTGCTTTATTTAACACCCATATTTTTATCATCATTCTTCAAATAGTAATAGGAGTTTCACAGAAGTAATATGTGCAACGCCATGGATCTCAGGAGTAGTGGTGCTGAGAATCGAACCCCATTCTGCTGGACTGGGTCCAATATACCACAATACCTTGTGTAATACACAGAAGAAGACGGATTGCTTAAGGCCACTAAATTGTGAAGGTTAACTGAGTTAAAACGTAAGCAGATATTTCCTTTATTACACATGCATTAGGAACTTTGCTAAGTGCATTATAATGCATTATAGACTTTAATGCAGACCTTCTGGCTCAAGCATAGAAGCGATTTCAAATATCAGTGCAAAACAAATCCTTAATTTGCTGTGAGAAACCTGAGACTCAGAGAGGTTAATATGACCTGTCCAAGCCCCCTTGCTAGTTGGAGAAAGAAACAGAGTAGAACTATCTTCATCCTTTTCCCTTAAGCTACATAATATGCAACAAGCCAATATTCAAGCAACTATTGTCCTTGATTCCATTACAAGCCGTAACAGTAGAAATATGTTAGAGAGAGAGACACATATGATTCTAACATGCAGAACTGAATTGAGGTTCAAAATTTTTTAAATTGCTTTAAGTTGTTACATCACAAGAATGCGAAACTCCTTCAGTCCAAGAAGCCATATCCTACTCATATTTGTGGTTTCAACACATAACACATCTGCAAGGACCACGTGTTCAAAGTTCTTTCTGGTAACTGAAATCCTTCATTTATATTCATCCCTTCAAACTGAGAAATTTTCAGTCTCTTACCTCAAAATAAATCCTCGGGATTAAGGATTTCCTTTAAAAGGAACTTGGAATGCCGTTTGGCAGTTATCACGCTTGTTGGCGGGTGGAGGAGGTGAGTAGCAGAAATCCTCCACGGCGTGTCTAGGAAATGATTTGTAACTTGTTTTGTGTTATCCTAAAATATTCTCAGTCATCTGCAAAGTAAACAGGCAAAAAACAAAGTAAAATAAAACTAACCTTTGACAAAAGAGAAAAAAGTTGGGACAAAACATCTCACACACACACACACACACACACACACACACACACACTTGCATTACCTGACATTGAAAATATGATTAAGTCCTCTGCACACTGGGCACCTAACTTAGCTCCCTAGTTCAAACCACAGAGAACTTCTATGACAAATGTAAGAACAGAGGAGGTAGAGCAAAATTCTTATTTTTAACTTGAAAGATCACGTCTAAATTGAGATAGAGCCCATATGAGAGAAGTTGTAAAATGTCAAGCTACCAGCAAATTTTTAACACAACTGCCTCCTCTGTTTGAATATCAGCAAAAATTGTTAATTGATGAGAAACTTGATTTCTAAGCATTTTTCAATCAGTCAATGACTATAATTTAGGGACTATTATTTTCCAAGCCCTGGGCTAGGTGGAGGAGTCACAAATAGGGCAGGGTCCACGCCCTCAAGAAATTTAGATCTTTCAACCAGAAACACTTCTTATTTGGGCTAATACGGAAGCCAGATTGGACTGTTATGTTAAATAACTTAAGGTAATATGTATTAGGAATATGTATATACTATAGACATGTATACTTCGTGTATATATATATATACCCACACATATATATGTAAAGTATATAGTATATAGCAGGTAAATAATATAAATTGTATATATGTATAAATAAATTAAATATATAAATATATAAAATACTGAATGCATACTATATATTACAATGTGTATAAATAAAATATATATGTATATATTAAATATTACATATATATTAATATATATTAAATATTACATATATATTAAAATATATTAAATATTACATATATACTATACATTATACTGTATACATTGTATATGTATATATATGCATATATACACACACATATAAAGTATATAGCAAGTAAATAATATTTTATATATGTATAAATAAATATAATAAATATATAATGCATATACATTTGTACATATTTTGTTTGTTTCTGGCTTTGAGTCAAATTCAAGCATGAAATAATATCCTCATAGCTATGTGATCTTGAAAAGATGCTAATTAGTTTTGGCCTCAGTTTTCTCACTGGTAAATTTTAAGACTATTTCATAAAGCTTTTGTGAGAACTAAGTGAAACAACACTTTAAAAGTACCAGTCACATAGAGAATACTCAACAAATTCTGGTATTTTTCTTAAGAATTGCAATTTTGCAAGAGTTAAGCATTTCAGAGGCATCAAAACCTCTAGTAAGCTGTTGATTCAATTTACAAAATGTAAAGCCCATTTCGAAATGACTCTGCCGATGTTCAGAAAGGCACTTCGATTAATTCTGCAACTTAAAAGAAATTCTTAAAATGAGGAAAATACCGTAGTATATTTTGTGGCTCCACAAATTGTGAAGAAAACACACACATTAGGCTATCTTTTTGTTTTGTTTTGTTTTGTTTTGTTTTGTTTTGTTTTGTTTTGTATCGTTTTCCTTAAGACAGAACAAAAATCTCACAGTATCTGAAACCCAGGAAGCAATCTGCCTCCAGTAGCCATTTTAACAAAAAGCTACTCAGCTTCTATGCACAAGACCATATCCAGAAACATATAGAAAGTTACGTTTCCCTGACTCCTTTGTCCAGCTGTTTCTGCAGGCTTATTCTCCTTGCTTGAAGGGTCTTATGTTGAAAAACAAGAAGAAAGCAAGTAAACTGACCTTCCACAAGGTGGCCTTTATTGCAGCAAGATTACTGCGCTAATCTTCCTCCTTCAAACTACTATGGCAGGCAACTGTGGAACCAAAACAGAATCAAATGCTGTCATTATAAAACTATAACATGGGGCAGAAATTCATCATAATATCCTTTAAAAAAAAAAAAACCAAAAATGTTTCATGGGTGACATTTTCTTATTTCAGAAAAATATATGAACACTTAAAATTCAAATACCATATCTGTAGCTCTGCCTCAAAATATACGCCACAGACAGATGACTCATATGACGATCTGTGATTACACTAGGCTCCAAAGGTGAATTTGTCATCCCACTGGTTTGAGCGTTGTGATGGCTGTCCTTTATCTATAGGGCCCCTTTTCTGTGCGCTGAAGCAATCTCCTTGTTTTGGAACTGTCTCTGGTGATGTTTTTGGTCAACGGCAGGAATTGCTGTCTGGAATCTGGGCTGAGCACCATTGAACACCACGCTCCCCTTAATGCTGGAAGACATCTGAGTCCCACAGCTGTTACTCACTTATGCCACTGAACCAGAAGCTGGGTCAGAAAAATAGGATTAGGAAAACCAGGGTGCTGAACTACTTTTTTCCTTCTCTTTTGGCCTCACCTTACCATGTTCCCATCAAGCAGGTTTCTAACTACCAAATGATAGAAAATTTTTTAGCTGTATCTCTTGCTGACATTATGCTGGCCAAACATTTTCTCTAAATCTTTAAAGAACTTTGACTTTCCACATTTTTAACCTTGTTCTTTAAAATAAAGTTTTTATTTTATTTTATTCAGGGTTTTTTTTTTTTATTGTTGTTCATCCTCAATAATCTGAGGAGGCAAACAATGATATCTTGTTATATTTCCTTGCATTTTTTGAACTATGAGATTGAATATATTTGTATTTCTTTATTAACTATTTATGACTTTTGGCTATTATATCTGATTTGGTAATTGAATATATTTGTATTTCTTTATTAACTATTTATGACTTTTGGCTATTATATCTGATTTGGTAATCTTTTTTAAAATTTAAATTCCATTTGGTTAACATACAGTATAATATCATTTTGTACAATATAGTGATTCAACACTTCCGTACAACACCTGATGCTCCTTACAACAAGTGTACCCCTTAGTCCCCATCACCTCTCTCACCCATCCCCCTGCCCACCTCCCATCTGGTAACCATCAGTTTGTTCTCTGTAGTTAAGAGTCTGTTTCTTGGTTTGCCCCTCTCTCTCTTTGTTTTTCCTTTTGTTCATTTGTTGTGTTTCTTAAATTCCACATATGAGGGAAATCACGTGATATTTTTCTTTCTCTGACTGACTTACTTTGCTTAGTGTAATACTCTCTAGCTCCATCCATGTCATTGCAAATGGCAAGATTTCATTCTTTTTTTGTGGCTGAGTAATATTCATTATATATTTATAAAGGAATATATGTGTGTGTATATATATATACGTGTGTGTATATATATGTATATCTCACATCTTCTTTATTCATTCATCAGTCAATGAACACTTGGGCTGCTTCCATATTTTGGCCATTATAGATAAACTGCTATAAATATTGGGGTGCATGTATTCCTTTGAATTAGTATTTTTATATTCTTTGGGTAAATACCTAGTAGTGCAATTGCTGGATTATAGGGTAGCTCTATTTTTAACTTTCTGAGGAAACTCTGTACTGTTTTCCGGAGTGACTGCACCAGTTTGCATTCGCACCAACAGTGTAGGAGCATTCCCCTTTTTTCACATTCTCGCCAATACCTGTTGTTTATTGTGTTGTTGATTTTAGCCATTCTGACAAGTGTGAGATGATAGCTCATTGTAGTTTTAATTTGCATTTTCCCTGATGATCAGTGATGTTGAGCATCTTTTCATGTGTCTGTTGGTCATCTGTATGTCTTCTTTGGAAAAATGCCTGTTCATGTCTTCTGCCCATTTTTTTAGTTGGATTATTCCTTTTTGGGTGTTGAGTTTTATAAGTTCTTTATATATTTTGGATACTAATCCTTTATCAGTTATGTCATTTGCAAATATCTTCTCCCATTCCATAGGTTGCCTTTTACTTCTGTTGATTGTTTCCTTCACTGTGTAGCAGCTTTTTATTTTAACAAAGTCCCAATAGGTCATTTTTGTTTCTGTTTCCCTTGCCTCAGGAGACATACCTAAAAAAAAGTTGCTACAGCTGATGTCAAAAAAGTTATTGCCTATGTTCTCCTCTAGGATTTTTATGATTTTAGGTCTCAAATTTAGGTGTTTAATCCATTTTTAATTTTTTAGTATTTTATAAGTTTTAGATTTACAGGAAAATTATGAAGTTAGTACAGAGAGTTCCCATACTCCCCATGCCCAATTTCCACTTTTATTAACAACTTACAGGGGCACCTGGGTGGCTCAGTTGGTGAAGCATCCAGCTCCCGATTTTGGCTCCGGTCATGGTCTCAGGGTCATTGGACTCTTGCTCAGGGCAGAGTCTGCTTGTCCCTCCTCTTCCCCTCCCCCAGCTCCTGCATGCACTCTCTCTCTCTTTTAAATAAATAAATAAATAAATAAATAAATAAATAAATAAATAAATAAATTCTTTAAAAATCTTACATTAGCATGGTCTATTTGTTATAGTTAATGAACTAATATTGATACAGTATTTTAATTAAAGTCTGTACTTCATTCAAATGCCCTTAGTTTTTACCTTAAGTTGTTTTCTATTCCAGAATCGCAATGTGGATACTACATTATATTAAATGGTCATGCCTCCTTAGGCTCTTCTCAACTGTGAGTTTCTCAAATTTTCCTTGTTTTTTGATGGCCTTGACAATTTTGAGCACAGGTTAGATATTATATAGAATGTCCGTCAAAGTTGGTATTTGTCTGATGTATTATTCCTCATTAAATGCAAGAAATTAAATTGGAGTTATTTATTTTTGTAAGGAAAATCTCAAAGGTAAATAATATGATATTCCTCACATGATCTTAAGAGTACATATTATCAATATTAATTATGACTGTTGGTTAACCTCCGTCCTCCATCTGAGGTAGTGTTTGTCAGGTTTCTTCACTGTAAAGTCACTCATTTCCCCCTTTCTACACTGTACTTTTAAGAAGGAAGTCACCGTACACAAACTATATTTAAAAAATGGAAAGTTACGCTCTACCTCCTTCAAGGAGGAATACCTACATAAATAATTTGGAATTCTTCTACATGAAATATTTTTCAGTTCTTCTCCATTTATTTAATTACTCAGTGATTTATGTCAGCATGGGTTCATGGATATTTCTTTTATACTTTGGGATATAATCCAATACAACTTTATTCATTTTGTTGCTCAAATTGCTCCAGGTTTGGTCATTAGGAGGCTTCTCAGCTGCAGCCTTTTGACACATCCATTATTATTTGTTTTCTCTTTTTTTTTTTTTTTTTTTTTATTTTATAGAACTTCCTCACTTGCCGGCAATGCAAGATGCTCCAGGCTTATGTTGCATATTTCCTGCCCCAGTCCTAGAATCAACCATTTTTCCAAGAAACCCTGATTCCTTTTATTGAATGGTATCAGAACACAAGATATGGATGCTATTAGGGAGTCATTGCTTCTAAATCCTCTCATTGAGGACATATTTGTGTGTATACTAACCACTATATAAACATATATCTGTAAGTATTTCTATCTATAACTATCTATTCATTATAAGCTAACTGAGGACATATTGTGTGTATACTAACCACTGTATAAATATATATCTGTATTTCTATCTATAACTATCTATTCATTGTAAGCTAGGAATTCATACTGATGTCTTCAACTCTAATCCATTACCACATGGATCAATCTAGCCTCTTCACTGAGCTTATCTGTTACCAACAGTGAAAAACCTGACTCTCACCTTACTTAATTGCACAATTCCAGCAGAAGCACATAGCAGTGTCAGAACTGTTAACTAATAACAACACAGGAATAATAGACCATATGGATTTTTGGACTGGTTTCTTCCTCTTAGCAACATGCATTTAAAGTTCACTCACATTTTTGTGTGGCTTGATACATCACTTCTTATCACTGAATAATATTCCATTGGATAGAAATAGCACATTTTGTCTATCCAACCACCTAATGAAGGATATCTTGATTGCTTCCAGTTTTTGATGATTACAAATAAAAGTGCTACAAATATTTGTGTGTGGGTGTTTAGATGGATGTAATTGTTCAAAATAATTGGGTAAAACTACCTATGAAATGAAATCGCTGGATCCTATGATAAGACTATGCTTAGCTTTATAAGAAACTTCCAAACTGTCTTCCAAAGTGGATATATATTTCGCAATCTCACCAACAAAGTATAAGAGATCCTGTGTTCCACATGGTCACCAATAATTGGTAGTATCAGGTTTTTTAGTTTTTAGCCATTCTAGTAGGTGTTAAGTGGTATTTTATCATTGTTTAAATTTGCAAATCCATAATGACAAATGATATTGAGCCTCTAGTCATGTGTTTATTTGTTATGTGTATATTGTTTTTGGTGAGATGATTATTCAGATATTTTACCTGTTTTTTAGTTGAATTCTTTGTTTTCTGATTATTAAGTTTTAAGAGTTCTTTGTATACTTTACATATATGTCCCTAATCTGGGGGTGCCTCGGTGGCTCAGTTGGTTGAGTGTCTGCCTTTGGCTTGGGTCATAATCCTGGGGTTCCGGGGTTGAGACCTCTGTTGGGCTCTCTGCTCGGCGGGGAGCCTACTTCTCCCTCTGCCTCTCTCTCTCTGTCTCTCATGAATAAATAGATAAAATCTTTTAAAAAAAAAAGTTCCTAATCTGATATATGTTTTGTAAATATTTTCTCCCAGTCTCTGGCTTGTCTTTCTTTCTTATAACAAAGTTTTCAGTTGGGCAGAAAATTTTAATTTTAATAATGTTTAATGTATCCATTTACTTCTTTTATGGGTTTAGATTTTACCTCTAAAAACTCATCAATAATCCCTAGGTCATATATATTTCCTTCTCAAAGATTTACAGTTTGCATTTTACATTGAGATCTATGATCCAATTTGAGTTCATTTTTGTGAAAAATACAAGGTCTGTGTCTAGATTCATCTTTTTACATATGGACATACAATTGTTCAAAAAATATTTGCTGAAAAGACTCATATCTTCATTTAATTGCCTTTGCTCCTTTGTGCATTATCAGTTGACTATGTTTGTGTGAATCTATTTCTGGGCTCTCTATCTCGTTCCACTGATCTATCTTTCTATCATCTACCTATCATCTATCTATTTATATTTTTTAATCAATATTATGCTGTCTTGTTTACCGTAGCTTTATAATAAGTTTCAAAATTGAGTAGTGTGAGTCCTTCAACCTTGCTTTTTTCTTTAGTATTGGCTTTTCTAGATCTTTTGCCTTTTCATACAGACTTTAGAATTAGTTAGTTGCTATCTACAAAATAACTTGCTGGGATTTTGATGGGGATTGCAATGATTCTACAGATCAAGTTGGGAAGAATTGATGTCTTAACAATACTGAGTATTCCAATTTATTGGAATACTGGAATTGGAATATATACAATCCTGTATATATATCTGGAATAAACTTTGTTAGATTTATACCTAAGTATTTCTTTTTTGGTGCTGTTATAAATGTATATAAATATATATAATTTTTAAGTCATCAAGTCTAATTATTCATTGATGTTATAGAGGAAAAAATTGATCTTTGCATATTGATCTTGTATTCTGCAACCTTGTTATACTTTCTTATTATTTCTAGGAGTTTTTTTTTTTTAATTCTTCAGGGTATTCTACATAGACAACCATATTATCTACAAATAGAGTTTTATTCCTACTTTTAATGCATTGTACTATTTTTCTTTCTGTTGAACTATCTAAGATCTCCAGTACAATGTTGCATAGAGTGGCAAGAGAGGATATCATTGCCCTATTCCCAGTCTTAGGAGAAAAGTGTTCCATTCCTTACCAATATGTATAATGTTAAAAAAAAATGTATAATGTTAGTTATAGGTTTTTTGTAGATTTATGTTATCAAGTTGAGGAAGTTACCCACAATTCCTACTTCGCTAAGTTTTTTATCATGATTGAGTGCTAGATTTTGTCAGGTGTTTATTTCTGTATCAATTGTTATGTGCTTTTTATAATCCTGTTGATGTGTGGATTACCTTTTTTGTTTTTTAGTAGACTTTATATTTTATAGCACTTTCAGGTTCACAGCAAAATTGAGAGGAATGTACAGAAAGTTCCCATATACCCCAGATACACACAGTCTCCCCCACTATCAATATCCTGTACCTGAGGGGTATGTTTGTTGCAATTGATACATCTACATTGACACATCATTACCATTCAAAGTCAATAGATTACATTAGATCTTACTCTTGGTGTTGGGTTAGGATTTACTCCATGGGTTTTGACATATGTATAATGACATGTGTATACACTATAGTACTGTGCATAGTAGTTTCACTGACCTAAAATTCCCCTGTGCTCAGTCTATTTATCCTTCTCTCCCCACAACCTCTGGCAACCACTGTCTCCAGAGTTTTGCCTTTTCCAGAACTTAATTTAGTAAGGAATTGTATGGTACGTAGCCTTTTCAGATTGGTTTCTTTCACTTAGCAATATGCATTTGAGTTTCCTTTACGTCTTTTCATAGATTGATAGCTCATTTCTTTTCAGTGGTAAATAATGTTCCATTGTCTGGATGTATTATAGCTTATTTTTATCCATTCACCTACTGAAGGGGGCATGCTGGTTGCTTCTAAGTTTTGGCAATTATGAATAAAGCTACTATAAACATCCTTATGCAGGTTTTTGTATGGACATATGTTTTCAACTCCTTTGGGTAAATATCAAGGAGTACAATTGCTGTGTCATATGGTAAGAATGTTTAGTTTTGTAAAAGACTTCCAGACTCACTTCCAAATGGCTATACCATTTTCCTACCAGCAATAAATAATAGTTCCTGTTTCTTCACATCCTTGCCAGCATTTGCTGTTGTCAGTGTTTTGAATTTTAGCAATTCTAATAGGTGTATAATTTTACTTAGCAATTATTTTAGTTAGCAATGCCTTAATGACATATGATGTTGAGAACATTTTCATATGCTTTTTTGCCAACTGTCTATCTTTTATGGTGAGGTGTCTGTTCAGGTCTTTTATCCATTTTTTAATTGAGTTGCTTATTTTCTTATTGTTGAGTTTTACATTGAGTGATTTTTAAATATATAACCAGCCTTACATAGTTGGAATAAATCCCACATGGTCATGATGTATATTTTTTGTTAATATTGTGGATTCAATTTGCTAATATTTTGTTGAGGATTTTTGGATCTATGTTAATGAGAGATATTGATCTGCAGTTTTTCTTTCTTGTAATATATGTAACTGATTTTAGTATTAGAATATTACTAGCTTTATAGAATGAGTTTGGTAGTATTCCCTCTGCTCGTTTTCTGGAAGATATTGTGGTGAATTGGTGTCATTTCTTACTTAAATATTTCATAGAATTTACCATCCAGGCCTGGTGCTTTCTTTTTTAGAAGGTTATTAATTATTGTTTAGTTTCTTTAGCAGATATAGACCTATTGAGATTACCTGTTGTTAGTTTTGGTAGTTTGTGTCTTTTAAGGACTTGGTTCGTTTCATTTAAGTTGTCTAATTTGTGGGACTAGAGTTGCTTACAGTATTCCTTTATTATCATTTTAATGCCTGCGGGTTCAATACAATGATGCTTCTTTGTTTATATTACTACTTTGTGTTCTTACTCTCTCCCTCCCTCCCTCCCTCCTCTCTTTCTCAAACCCACTAGAAACTGTGATGGTTAACTTCATGTGTCAACTTGTTTGGGCTATGGTGCCCAGATACTTGGTGAGACATTGCTCTGGATGGTCTGTGAGGTTGTTTTTGTATGAGATTTACATTTAAATTGGTAGACTTTGAGTAAAGCAGATTGTCTACCATAATGTGGGTGGACCTCATCCAATCAGTGGAAAATTTAAATAGAACGAAAGGCTGACCTCCCATTAAGAAGAGGGAATCCTGGGGCGCCTGGGTGGCTCAGTCATCAAGCATCTGCCTTAGGCTCAGGGCATGATCCCAGAGTCCTGGGATCGAGCCCCACATCAGGCTCCTCCACTGGGAGCCTGCTTCTTCCTCTCCCACTCCCCCTGCTTGTGTTCCCTCTCTCACTGGCTGTCTCTCTTTCTGTCAAATAAATAAATAAAATCTTAAAAAAAAAAAAAAAAAAGAAGAGGGAATCCTCCATTAGACTGCCTTCAGATTTTCTCTACATCAAGCTCTTCCTGATTCTACAGCACACTGTTTTTGGACTTGACCTGCAACTCTTTCCTAAGTCTCCTGTCAATCAGCCTCCTCATCAGATTTTGGACTTTCTACCAAGCCTCCTATTGGTCTGTTTCTCTGGAGAATGCTCACTGACACAGAGGTTTACCAATTTTATGGATCTTTTAAAAGAAATAGCTTTTGGTCTCACTGATTTTTCTCTACTGTTCCTGTTTTCAATTTCATTGATTTCTGCTTTAATTTTTATTATTTCTATTCTTCCTTTTGCTTTGGAATTAAATTGTTCTTCTTTGTTTAGTTTCTTACAGTGCAAACTTAGGTTATTGTTTTTTATAGCTTTACTTTTTCTGACATATATATGTGCGTGACACACACACACACACACATCAATTTCCTTCTAAGCACAGCTTTTTCTTCATCCCATAAATTTTGACGAGTTATATTTTCATTTTCTTTACTCAAAATATTTTTAAAATTCTTTTAAAAGTTCCATACAAGCTTGAGAAAACAACATGTACTGGTGTTGCTGGTTAGAGTATTTTAATAAACCTCAATTAGATTCAGTTGATTGATAGCATTCTTCAAGCCAACTATCTCCTTACCGAATGTTTGCCTGCTTAATCTGTCAGTTACTGAAGAAGGAACGTTGAAGTCTTCAACTATAATAGTGAATTTTTATATTTATCTTTAAAGTTTTATCAGTTTTTGCCTGATCTATGTTGATGTTCCATTTAGGTGCATACTCACTTAGGATTGATCGTATAACTTCTTGGAAAATTGAGTCCTTTATTATTATGTAGTGCCTCTCTTTACCTTTGATAGTTTCTCTTATTCTGCAGTCAGCTTCATCTGAAATTAATCTAGCTATTTTAGCTTTCTTCTGAGTAGGGTTAGCATGGTATATCTTTCTCCATCCCTTTACTTTTAATGTTTTTGTAGACAATATATAGTTGGGTCTTGTAATCTACTCTGATATTCTTTGTCTTTCAATTGGTGTATTCAGACCATCGTAGTCAAAGTAATTATTGATATAGCTGGTTTAATATATAACATATTTGTAACCATTTTCTATTTGTTGATTTTGCTCCTTGACTCTTTTTTTTTCTTTTAAAATTTTTATTTATTCACTTGAGAGAGAGAGCACAAGCAGGGGGAAAGGCAGAGGCAGAGAGTGAGAGAGAAGCAGACTCCTCTCTGAGTTGGGAGCCTGACATGGGGCTCAGTCCCAGGATCTGGAGATCATGACCTGAGCCAAAGGCAGACACCCAACCATCTGAGCTACCCAGGCACCCCCACACCTTGATTCTTTTTTCTCCTCTTTTCCTACATTTTCTGGTCTCAACTGAACATTTCACACAATTTTATTTTTCTATTCTCTTAACTTATAAATTATATTTCTTTTAAAAAATTATTTTAGTGATTGCTATAGAATTTCCAATGTACCTTTTTAATCAATTTCTTTCTTTCTTTCTTCCTTTCTTTCTTTCTTTCTTTCTCACTCTCTCTCTCTCTTTCTTTCTCCTTCTTTCTTTCTTTCTTCTCTCTTTTAGAGAGAAAGAGAGAGAGAGGGAGAAGGAGAGAGAGAATCTTAAGCAGTCTCCAGGCCCAGTGTGGAGCCCAATGTGGGGCTTGCTCTCACAACCCTGAGATCATGACCCGAACCAAAATAAAGAGTTAGATGTCTAACCAACTCAGCCACCCAGGCACCCCTTTAAGTAATCTTTTTTTTTTTTTAAGATTTTTATTTTATTTATTTATTCGACAGAGATAGAGACAGCCAGCGAGAGAGGGAACACAAGCAGGGGGAGTGGGAGAGGGAGAAGCAGGCTCATAGCAGAGGAGCCTGATATGGGGCTCGATCCCACAACGCCGGGATCACGCCCTGAGCCGAAGGCAGATGCTTAACCGCTGTGCCACCCAGGCGCCCCGCCCTTTAAGTAATCTAAATCCACTTACAAATAACACTATACAGCCTCATGTGCCACATAGGCATCCTGTTACAGGATATTCTTAGTCCATCCCGCCTTTCCTACATTCCTAATTTTTATTGGATACTCCTTTGTCAAAAGGTTTCTTCTTCTCTACTAATTTCTATTCTCTCCAGTTGGCTTAAACTCAAAAGACATAGACTTCTAATACTGAGGTGATAATATTTACTAATATACATGGATATTTTAAGTTCATAACAAACATGTGAAGAGATCAGTGGGTTGCATGTTAAATTCTGATCAAGAAACTATCGATACCTGGGGGGCAGTCTAACTTGGCTTTCAGGGCCCTTACATATCTTTGGGATGTTTCTGAATGGTCTTTGTACCTACTGGAGCGCCCAGTGTCTTCCCACTATGACACTGTTGACTCATACCTAGCTTTGTGTGTGGTAACAGACTGAAAAGTCTACTTCAGCCTTCTCAGCTAGTCACACACTTTGAAAGACAAACCACAGCACAACAAGTATTTGCATATGTAAAAGTTTGTGGTATAATTACCTCTTTGACAAATGCCCTGTATTTTTATCGAGGGTGTTGACTGGGCGTAAGATAGAGATATGGTCTAACCCACCACAATGAAAACTGTTGTCTTCCCAGACACCTGGTTTATCTGCATTCATTTTCACTGTTGAAATGAAATTTTCCTAACAACAGATGAAATATTGTGAACTTCCTCTGATATATCCACAACTTAGTCTCCTCTTCCCTTTGTGTCTTTTCTTTTCACTCTCCACTTTCTTCCAAATAGCCTTTAGAAATGTAAACATAAGAGAAATTATGCTGCAAGCTTGTTCTTCATAAAAGAACAGCTTTTAATTAAATTAGAAAAAAATACCGCCACAGGCAACACTTAAACTGACAAGGAATGCGTTCTGTTAATCTTTGCGGAGAGGCACTGTATACTGCACTTCATTTAATTAGGTAGAGAAAAGGCCTGTTCAGTCCTAGGGGTTTACCAATGTCCTTTTAAATTGAGGACACAGCATTTATATAAAGTCATTTTAATATCAGGCAATACATTTCTAAACAGTAATTTAAAAATATTACTTGCTATTATTAAATGATACCTTCTTGCAGCAGCTTCTCACTTCATGAAACAACTTTCATTTCACAGAGAAATTTCACCCACCAACAGGCCTTTTGCTAGCCTCCAATAATTTATTGACTTTGAAAGTGTTAAATAATTAGGACTTAGTCCCCTGGAAAACAACCACACGAGGGAAATACACGTCAAAGCTATATTACAAAGGATAATGTATTTGGATTATGTTTCACTTCTGGGCCATGGTAGTGAGTGATAACAAATAACTTTTATGTTAAAAATTATATTACAGTGGAGAAGTGGGTTATATTCTGATGTCACTCCTGGCACCACAAACACAGAAAGAAAAACTTTAGAATATTTTTGTCATTTTTTTTTTTAATTTCAAATGATACTCTTCAACACTTCAAAATCTTCATTGAGTATCTCTACCCCCTCCCCTTTTTTAAGACTTTATTTATTTATTTATTTTTTTGACAGAGAGAGGGAGCACAAGCACGGGGAGCACCAGGCAGAGGGAGCAGGTTCCCCACCAAGCAAGGAGCCGGTTGCAGGACTCGATCTCAGGACTCTGGGATCATGACCTGAGCTGAAGGCAATCACTTCACCAGCTCAGCCACCCAGGCATCCCATCTCTACCCCTTTTGACCACCCTAAGAAGCTAGATAGGTTATCAATCTGTCACACTCACAAACTATAATAGAAAATCATCTAGGCATCATACTGAGTCACCAAATACAAGCCACTACTGTTCAAAAAGCAAGTTGTATACTAAGAAATGTTTTATTGCACACAGATTTTGTTCCCCCAGAATCTCAGAGAATACTGTAGCTATGCCCCTAAGGAACAGTATGAATCAAAGTGAAGATATGTATTTTTAATTCTTTGGATTTTGTTCATTAGTTTATCCACTCAAGAAAGTAAAGGGTAGACAGCAGCCTAGGTGACAGTGATTTGAATTAGTGAAACCCAGTTCCTGACAGCTTAAAGCTTAGAATGCAATAGACCCAGGGGTTGTTTCTTACTGTGGTTTCAATTTTAGGTCAGTGCAGTTTTTGAGTAATAAAGGACTACTGAATAAGGGATTGAGAAGGAGTATGCTAATCTCTCTTTTGGTTACCTATCGATACACCAAAACATCTTTTCCAATTACGAGGATCATAAATGTTGACGAAATTAGTCCACCACAAGTGGGGCAAATTCACTTTCAGCAAAAGCTTGTAAGCATCTAATTTTCACTTCTGATCTGACAACCCAAGCAGACCTCTGATTTAAAATTACTGTTTGGGGACAAATTAAAAGTTCATTTTCAGGCAGACTGTTTCTTGGTATTCATTTGCACAGAGACTTATATAACTGGTCCAAATGATCCCCCACTTATATAAGAAGAATTCATTGTGAAGTGCTTCACACAGAGTCGAGATCAAAAGAAGCCTCCACAAATGCTGGGAGATACCGTATCAGGGTTAGGCACATAGGCCTTGTTGCCAGGGAGACCTGGATTTGAATCCTAGTTCTGTCACTTATAAGCTGAATTATCTTAGGCTTATTACTTAAACTCTGAAGCTTCAGATTCTTTGTGTTTAAAATAATAACAACCATGCAGGGATGTTGTTTAAAGACTGAATTTTAAAATATAACCAAAATATTTATTATTAAGCTTGCATAGAGTAAGTACTAAATAAATGTTGGATGTTATTGGATTTATTGGCAGGAAACAGGACTTCAAGATGGTTTTGCATTCCTCAATGATTTAGATAAAATGCTTTTGCCACAGTCAACAGAAAATCTGATTCAAATGATTTTAAAAATAGACAAAATGAATCTAGAAGTATAATACTTTCTTTTTTTTTTTAAAGATTTTATTTATTTATTTGTTAGAGAGAGAGAGGGAGAGAACACAAGCAGGGAGAGTGGTAGGCAGAGGGAGAAACAGGCTCCTTGCTACGCAAGGGACCCGATGCAGGACTCGATCCCAGGACCCTGGGATCATGACCTGAGCCAAAGGCAGACATTTAACCAACTGAGCCACCCAGGCGTAGAAGTATAATACTTTCAAAAGTTTTTATCATAGTCTTAACAACATCTTTACTAACCCAGATTGTCTCCATATTTATTTTTGCTGTCACACTCAGCGTTGATTTTTGTCCTCAGACTTGTATCCTCATGACATAAGGTGGCTGCCGTAGCTGTGCTTCACAATTTCATAGGACATTGTGCAATGGCCCAAAATGAGAAAGAAAATGTCAAGAATTGTGCAAGATCTAAGATTTAACATTACTTTCAGGCTAACAAATTAGTCTGACACAGTTTATGGAAGTTGACCAAAGACATGAGGCCCCTGAGTAAGTCAGAGATAGTTTATTACTCATAACAAAAGCAACGGCCACAGTGTCATCACTTTCTTGAGCTATTTCCCAAAGTCACAGTTACCACAAGGGCAATATAACAGGTGTCTGGTGATGCCTTCATACTCTGGGTAGTGTTTTACAGGACAGGAACCCCAATATTAGGAAATTGTAGTCTTTTATTATGGGCTATAAGCAAACCTGCTTGACTTTTGGGTTGGAAGGAGACATTATCTTATTATTCTGGACAGTAAGCAAACCTGTCCTGTGTGCCAAAGCTATTTCTATCCTTGAAGACTATTCACTATACAAATTCCTTAAGAAATAGTCTGGAACAAAAGGGCAGTGAGTGGAGAAACACTAGAATTCCCACACTGAGAGCATACCCCATCCTCATGCCCCTGGTTAGAAGTAACAAAATCTTTTCCAAAAGATTCCTGAAAGTCTTTGCTTCATTTCATATATTTGAACCTCACTTGCATACTTAGCTCCAACATTAGCAAGGGAAACAGGAGTGCCAAAATTGGCCGTGAATTCTTCCCACCCCACACATTCACACACTTCTAGGTCACGTAAGTGCGGAGAAGCAAGTTTGGGAAAACCCTTGAGCAGAGAAGTGAGAGTCAAGTACCTAAAACAGGAAGCTGTCGACTTGCTGGTACCAGAGCTTCAGGGAACTTGGGTGAAGTGAGGAATTGCGGGGTAGCATCTTCTTCAAAATACCCCGTGTTTCTCAGCTTTCTCACGCCTCACATGGAATCCTCTCTGCTACATCTTCTCAGCATTGTGATCAGTTACAATCTCTTGAAAAAAAAAATGAAACTTAAGGCAAAGAATTAATGAAACTGGTTGCATCTCTTACTGCTACAACTTATCTTGCGAGCATAACTAGACCCAATCTAAATTTCCTTCCCCTTGCAGAGTACATCCACTGGTCTAGATTACCTTGCTCAGTGGGATGAAGAGAACTTTATTTCTGAAGAGTTCAAGTCCCTGGTCACCTGCCCTCTTCAAGTCATGGCTGGTTCAATTACTCATTGCATGTTATTACTAGATGTAGAAGCAGTAAGAGGCATGCCAGTGGATTCCCGAGTTCCAATCACACTACTCTCTAACCTCATTATGTAGCACCCATCCAAGATCTTCATAATCATTGGAGTTAGTTAACCTTCCAGGATAGAAACTACTATTTTTCCCACTGGTCTCTTAGCATAAGGATATAAAATGTAGCTTCTTGTTACCCCTGAAGAAAATGTTATCCCAGAGACCACATCCCATAGTTCAGCAGAAGCCGGGGAAGTCATAAGGGTAGGAAACACAAATTCCCAACTTGGATCATTGGACTGATGGTGAGAAGGGCCTCTGCTACTTCTACCCATTGGTTCCTGGACCCATGTATTTTAGCTATCGGAAAAATAAGACGTTGTTATGGAAGTTGTTTAATGTATATAATGCATCCTAGAGAACATACGGGAATTTATCCCCAAGCTGGTACCTTGACTGAGACTTTAAGAGACTATTTCTATATTATTCTATGCTGACAATTTCTAAAAGATACAACATATGGTAGAACAAGTTGATCCTATGTTTCTGTACTCATTGTTATACCCCCTTTGCTTAAAATGCATCACTTGATTTAAGGAGATATTATGTAAGACCTCACATTGCAAATTAGATAATCTGTGAACTCTTAGATAGTGGTGACAACGGCACTAAAGACAAGGAAGACAAACTCATTCTTGGAATAGTACCAGTTCCAATAATGTTGAGTCACTGCCCCCTTTAGTATAAAGTTGTCCTATGTAACTTGCCTTGAGTAGCTGATGAATCTCTCCAAGGTATCCTATCTAGAACTCAGGGTTGGTCTGTTTCTGGCAGGTTGAACATCCGGGAGCAACAGTAACTGGATAAACCTTCATAAGGTTTATAAGAGGGAGTCCATGCTATTGAGCTAATGTATAGCTGCCATTCCTGGCACTGCCTATACTCTGTTCATGGGCTTATTGTGCAAGCAAGGGTTAAAGTCAGAAAGACTGACTAATCTTGACCAAAAAAGCCATCCTAACTACCAATTGTTCAGTGTATTCTCTGCAGAAAATGCTTTCTTTCAGATCAGAAACAAAAGATGTGCATAACTTGAACCCAATCTCATAGGTTCATCTATATGCCTTTTCCTGAGACCACATTCACCCTTCCAATGTCACTCTTTTCAGGCTTTTATGACCAGCCAAACTATTCACCACTGCTCATTAACCACGCATATCCTTACCACAGACCCCTTCTCCTTTTAAAGTTGATGATCCAATGTACTGCTTTGATTCCTGACTCCTGGAAGGATTTCTGCTCACCACTTACATCTATGACCATGCCTAAGTGGACTATCACACAGCAACTGTCCCTTTCCAATGACAACACATCCAGAGATCCATCTATAAAGTAGCCCAACGGTCTCTTCTTCCATCAGCTGTTATATACAACTCTTCATAGATCTATAAGTACAAGCTAGGGAGAGTTGTCAGGGTAACACGAATAGGTGATGTAGGAGCCTGGGCCACATATTTGTGTAACTTGAGTCTTCTGGACCATCTTAGGCTTGATTCCAAATATACCATTTCTCTCCTATGATAGATTGTTTTTCAGTAACTGCTATTGCTTATAAATTGGTGGATATCTGACAATATCAAGGTCAGTGATAGATGGCTTTGGTTGCAGTATCAGTTGATAGTACAAAGTCAGGTGCTCAGTCTCTACTTTTCCTAAAAGCATACCAGGATCTTCTTTTCAAATAGGTGATTAGCTACCTCAGAATATATGGTTTTGCACTAAAACCACAGGAATCTATGCTATATCTCTTCTGTTTGGACTTGCCAGAGACTCCATACAGTGTATCTTCCATGGACACCTATAGTACCATTAGATCTGCCAGGTCAGATAGCTCAAGAAGCAGTTTGCACCATAGTCCATAAATGCTGCAAGGGCCTCCCTTGCTTGAAGCTGAATCCAAAATTATCAGGCTTCTATGTCATTCAGTAAGTACTCCAAAGCAATATTGATAAGTATGGTATGTGCAAAGAAACAATTTAATTGATTAAATAAGTATTACTACCTCTGTAACCTTTCAAATCTTTCAAAATAACATTAATCTCTACAATTCTAATGTATATGCAGCATTGCCTTTGATTTACTATTTTGGCCCATAAAGATAGTTTCAGTAGCTTGTATGTGGTTCTTCCATCCTACACTCTTATTCCACAGCTCAGAAACTCAGAGAGTTCTAACAGTTGCTATGAATATTCATCCTGATTATGCATTCGGGGATCAGAGAGATGGAGTTGGGCCATATTCTGTTTATTACTTGGACTCCATTGGCATCCACTCTAATAACAAAACCATGGAGGTGTTTTGAGATCCCTTGGACACCACATACAATGGTTCAAAATATCTGGGTGTTACTTTGGTAAATGGGTACAGGTTTCTTGCTGAATCATAGCAGGATTGGGTTTTCATTGTAGATAAATCTATCTAGTAGCTGTGCGAAAGGTAATCTGAAAAGGCGAATCCTGAAAGCAAGGATCCTAGATAGGAAGCTTCTGTTATTAGCGTGTGTTAGAGATAACAAAGACCTAATCTAGAGAATGAAAGAGTAGGTCTGCCTTTACCTCAAATAAACATAAAGATTCCAGGAACAAGATCATTATCTTTATAGTTACTGGCCAAGTTGAAAGGATAATTCACATTTTCAGAAGTACTGAAAGTGTACAGCTGGGAGAAATTGAGAAAGAAAACATGTCAGTTTTCTTAGTTATTGTATCCTTTCATTTTGACAGTAAGAGAGAGTCTGATAAAGTACCCCAGCAGTGTTTTTTAAACTGTGGTATGCATACCCATTATCTGGGGATCATATTAATATGCCAATTTTCATTCAATAAATCTGGGGAGTGGTTTGAGAGTCTACATTTCTTAGATTCCAGGTGACACTTATTCTTTTGTTCTGAACATTTTCAGTAACAAGAGTACAGGCTGGGGTGCCGGCCTTCAGGGCAGGTCATGATCTCAGGGTCCTGGGATCAAGCCCTGCATCAGGCTCCCTGCTCAGTGGGGAATCTGCTTCTCCCTCTGCCCCTCACCCCACTCATGCTCTCTCTTGCTCACTCTTTCTCTCTCAAATAAATAAATCTTTAAAAAGAAAAAAAAGAGCACAGGCTGTTTTAGGATGGCCTTATCTGCTCTTACTCAGACTTAAGTTAGAAATTAAAAGGAAGAATCTATTTTGAAGTTTGCTCTATCTTTATCCTCATTTTATGCACTTATATCACAAAATTATCTATTAGTTAGGGTATGCACAGCTGATGCAAGTTGATTTCCTATCAGTCTAATTGAAATCGAGGGCCTGTATTAATCAAAATTCCAGGACTCATTCACAAAATGAGATAACATGGGTTGGACTGATAATAATAGAACTATTTAAAACACCTCCTGCAAGAATACAGAATAAAGTTTTTCTCAGGCCATCTCATTGCTTAAAGAACTTACTGACTATTTAACACCAAACTACTTATATGTATCATAGCTACAAAATCACTGAATGTTAGCTCTAAAACTTGAGATCATATCATTCAATCTCATCAATGTGGTATGTAGAGCACAGAGAGTGTTAAGAAAATAAGAATAATAGGGGCGCCTGGGTGGCACAGCAGTTAAGCGTCTGCCTTCGGCTCAGGGCGTGATCCCGGTGTTATGGGATCGAGCCCCACATCAGGCTCTTCCGCTATGAGCCTGCTTCTTCCTCTCCCACTCCCCCTGCTTGTGTTCCCTCTCTCGCTGGCTGTCTCTCTCTCTCTGTCAAATAAATAAATAAAATCTTTAAAAAAAAAAAAAAGAAAAAAAGAATAATAAAAATGCCCTCATCTTTCAGGTTAAAGTTTTTTAACAAAGAAATTATGTCAGCTCTGCTAGAAGGTTGTTTTTCAATAGTATACTCCTTGTTCCTTTGCTTAAATGCCTGTTGGTTTCACTAATGAGTTTAGGAATCAAAAAGATTAATCAGGCTGAATTGACTTTATAAAACACTGCTGGGATTCCCAGTTTTAGATTCCTATCACATTTGATATATTTAAACCCTTTCCATCATTAAGTTCCCAAAGATGTATTTAGATAGGGACGTCTATATCAACTCTAGAAAGTAGAATTGCAAGGAATTATAGCAAGACACAATTCAAGTGAGACAGAATTGGGAAATGGCTGAATGAATCACCACCACCAAGAAAGGAAGACTGACTGGGAGAATTAATAAAGACAACCTCAGAGGAGCTAGTCCCTCAGTGCGGAGTAGCAGTGCAGAATGCACCCACGTTTATTCGGAGGGTCAGTTGATGAAAAGGCAAACCTTCATCCAAAAGTGCTTTACTTTAGGAAGCACACAAAAAGTGGTCCATTCACAACGAATAAGAGAACTATGGGGAACTTATTCCTAGTTCATAGTTGGTGTCCACAGAATTCTATGTCTACCTTACTTCTGACATCTAGAAAGTAAGGACTCTAGTTTCAAGATGATAGACTGAGTACCTGCACCAAATCTTCCTACTGCCAAATACACCCACGCTGCTTAAAAACCAACCAACCAAACAAACAAAATGAACAGTTATTGAGTCATAAACTGGGAGTAATCGTCTCAAAAAGATAGAAACAAAAGGAACAGAGCAGAGGAAAGCAGCACCTACGATGCTCACAGGAAACTTCTGTATCAGGAAGGTAGGAGCAAGATCCCAGTGCGACTCCTGTCAGAGAGGGGCAGAAGCTAAGATACGAAGGAGCTGCTGAATCAACCAACAGGGCAGTTAGTTACCATAGTCGGAGTCATTTTGTAATTCTCACCATTTCCAGATAATAATCTATGGGAATCGCAATGCAACCCTACATATTAAAACCTACGAGATGCACTCAAAGCCAGGGAAAAGTTCCATCTTAAATACACTCATTAAGAAACAAGAAAAGTTGAAAATAGATGAAATGTGTTTTGAACTGAAAGGCCTGGGAAAATAACAGCCAAGAGAGAGATTGGTATCAATGATTGAAACCGAAATAGATTTAAAAATGTAAGAGTAGCCAAGAATATTTTGGAAAAGAAACAAAGAGAATATCATTACCCAGCCATATGTTAAAATCTGCTATAAGTCTTAAGTATTTAAAACATTGTGGTATTGACATAATAAAAGACAAACAGATTCTGAAAACAGAATAGCCATAAAACACAAAGGTATAAATGAAAAGAGTAACACATTGGACTATACAAGTAAAGCTCTAACATGTCTAAAAATACCATAAAGATGACTAATAAGTGACTAAGAGGTTGCAATATATGCAATAAAAGGGTTATATTCTTCAGACATCAGAAATTCTTACAAATAACAACAACCTAATAGAAAGAAAGAGAAGGATAAAGACAGACATTTCCACAAAAAAAGAAAAAGAAAATACAAATGGCTTTTAAACATGTGACAAGTGCTTAATCAGAGAAGAAATATGCAAATGAAGAGTAAAACAATGAGATATAATTTTTCCTTATCAGCTTAGCCATAGTGTAAATGTTTGACAATTTCAAGTTCTGGCAGGCAGGGAAGAGAGCTGTTTAACACTGGTTTACACTGTGGGGGGTAGACCACTGTATCTATTAAGTTCAAATATACATTCTTTTGACTGTACACTTGCAAAATTTGATGAATAACCTAAAGAAATAGTGCTACAAGTACGAAGAGGCATATTCAAAATATGTTCATAATAGCATTGTTGTGAAAGCAAAAATTTAGAGAAAATCTAAAGTCAAAAACTAGAGGATTGGTAAAATTGGAGCATTTAAAAACAATCAGAACTATAGATATTAACAGGAAAATGTCTCTAAGACTCCATATTGTTGGGGCGCCTGGGTGGCACAGAGGTTAAGCGTCTGCCTTCGGCTCAGGGCGTGATCCCGGCGTTATGGGATCGACCCCCACATCAGGCTCCTCTGCTGTGAGCCTGCTTCTTCCTCTCCCACTCCCCCTGCTTGTGTTCCCTCTCTCGCTGGCTGTCTCTGTCTCTGTCAAATAAATAAAAAAATCTTTAAAAAAAAAAAAGACTCCATATTGTTGAGTGAAATGACGTATACATACACACAAATGCACATACACACATAAATAAAAAAAACGGATAACAGTATACAAAATCTATTTTATGTTAACAGTTCTTCTGGCTACGATTTAGAATATTGGGGAAGGTAATGCCAGAAGTCAGCCAAGAAGACATTAGTTTATCTATTTCTTCAAATACATATATCTATATCTATATGCCTATAGATATAGATACACACACGTGCACGCATGCACACACACACACACACACACACACACACACACTTTAAGTAGGCTCCACATCCAACATGGAGCTCGAACTCATGTCTTCCTATATTTTTTAGGGAATGTTTTTAAATGTGTAGCTACCTTGATAATTCTTAGCTGAAAGGACTGGTGATCTTAGAAGCTGTAACATAATTTTTGTACTTGTATTACTTTAAATGTGTGCTTAATTAGATTGGTCATAAATAGACACTGTTTGACTAGAAAAATCTGTACTGGCCGATGGACTCACCTCCCATGGTATATAAGTCACACACCACTACCCCACCACCACCACATATACTCTGTTGCCCTGAACCACCTTGACTCCAAGCAAATATTTTGTGAATGCCAAGTCCTTTCATACTACATGCACTAACTCCTCAATATAACTCCATGACTTTCTCATAAACAACTAAGAAGTAGAAAATAGATGGTGAACAGAACTTCATGAGCACCAGGGAGAGCCAGTTTGCTGCTACAAATTTTCACTTTGACTCAAGAGATATGATCATAACTATTACCATTCAAAATAAGCTGGGACCACACTCATTGGTGTCCCATGCCAAATTTCAAAAATCTTAAACATAGTACTATTTGGAAGAAATACAAACCTATCACCATTCCACCCTTAACCGTTCTTTGTAGAGTTGCCAAAATTAAACACAAGGTTTGGAGGCAAGTGTGACCAGCATAGTTGTGCCACCTTGCTGCTGAGTCAGACATCATGACCTGCCATTTTCCCTAGCCTTGAAAGAGGGGAAAAAGGATTGCCTTAGACTTCTTATTATTAATTAACATCAGAGTTCTGTAGAATTAATATTATTACTCAAACACCCATTAATATTATTTATACATAGTTATTTGAGGAAGGTCTTTCTAAGCATTAAACCATGGGCAGAAACTAATAAATGAATACATCTGACTACATAAAAATCAAATATTTCCATAAAAAAGGAAAAAATTCAATTCATTCAAAATTACAAAATATACCCAAAGCTTAATTTCTGAATACCATTCTTCAATAAAATGAATCAGGGCTTCTTGGAGAAGTAACTGATTCTAGTGCTGAGGCCTGGAACATCTAGTTGGGCCTATAAGGAAACACTCAAATAGTCAAAGGAGTCAATGTCAGCAGCTCCCAAGGGTTAAACCTAGAATAATTTGAACACTTTAATAAATAACCATATCACTGGATTATAACTGAAAGAATACAATAAGTATCCATGAGTCTATATTGGTATAAATAAATGATTGAATAAATAAAAGAGGGAAAATAAAATTTTTAATTTAATTTAATTTAATTTAAAAAATGGAAAGAAAAGGGTAAGTCCTCTTTATAGAAGAACTACAATCAGTAACTGTGAGGAAGGAAGAAAGTGGAAAATCACCATTAGGATGCCACAGTAATCATTTCCTCAGGCAAGATCCATAGATAAGTGCCCAAATTAGTGGGCAAAACTTGAAGATAATTTACTTAGCTTTAAAGTATCTTCCCCCAAATACATTAATTACTGTGGTGATTTTAGCATTTGACCACAAATTCTTTGATATTCTTGCCTGAAGAGGGTGAAGCTTAATTTCCATCCCCTGGGGTGTGAGTTAGACTTAGTGATTCCCTTCTAACAAATAAAATATTGAAAAGGAAGAATTATAACTTAGCAATGGAAATCCTATCAAACATGACCTTAATCAAGATCAACATCACCAGTAATAACTTGTTTTGAGAACGGATCTTGAAAGTTAGAAGGCTGGATCTTAATCTACTTCTCACATGAAGTAAGGAGAAGAGCTAAGAGATTACTAGAGTTTGTCTCTATGAGAAATTACTGACACCTAGCAAGAAATTTAGCCTCTCTATATGAGTCCATAAAGTAGAAACTATACTATTTTACTGTTACCAGAAATTTTATATGAATACAGCATAGCAGTAGGTATCAGAGTGATCTAATATATGAATGAGAATTTAGTATGCACTTCCTATTAGTAAGCTAAACAAAGCAAAAACATTTGAATGAAATAACCTATCTTAAATAAGGAGTGTGTGTGTGTGTGTGTGTCTGTTGAGATTGGTAGAATAGTAGGTGGGAGGGAGAACAGAAATTAAAAAAAACTAATTCTCCAGGACATCACAACTCCAGATATACAAATGTGAAACACAGCAATGGTTAAATAAATAATAGGCTATAACAAGGCCCTCTGGTTATGTAGCTTCACAATCCTATATAGTTAGAATTCCTTCATATTTTACATTGAGGAAGATACAAAACAATATACCTATAGGTTAAAAAATAGATGTAATTCCTATTTATCCATTTAAACATTGACCTTCATTCTCCGTGGCTGCCCATTGCCTCATGGAATCTTAATCTAGTCACCTTCTGATAAACCACCTGAGGCAAGTCAAAGCGTTCCTTGAGAAAAAATGTATTTCCGTTGTCATAAATGGTCCTTCTGTGTGAACGCCACTTTGCTAATATTACTCCCTCTCCTTGATCTAAACTTATCCTCCCTCTTTCTAGAAATACATCTTTATGATTTTATCTATATATTTTATTATTACTTTAATTGGTTTTTCCAACTTGGCAAGATCTCTCACATTGTATCATAAAGAAGCTTTTCCTTGAGGCTCAGTTTTAATATATGAGTCACAGAGCAAATACTTACTATTAGCCACATGCCAAATGGAAGAACGCTAAAATATACCATAAAATACAACTAGGCAAACATGTGGATATTCAGACCAAAAAAGCTGAAGTATAAGGGAAAGCACATATTGTAAAATAATAATAATAATAATAATAATAATAATAATCACTAATCATCCCATCAAAGAAAGACTTTGAAGTATTTTGTTGCTAATTCTCTAGTGAAATGTCTGCATCTTCTTCCATTAAAGGTTCATTTACAATGAAATAACATAAAAATTTTATATAGAGATCATTTCAGATAGATAATTTACCTGGGTGCTTATAATATATTCAGTAATATTTCAGTCAGGAAAGAAAACGTTAATGGAATAGAGCCTTTTTATTCTACCTAACGGATATTTCTGCCTCTAAATATGTTTTAGCAAAGCACTAGAAACAAATTATCACAATGCTACATACTGAGATTCAATGAACAGGTGTGTATGAGCTCCATCCTTGATGAAAATAACTAGAAAATAACTTCCTTATTTAATTGATAACTTACCAGTACGGTTTTAAAATTTCAGCAGGTTTTGTTTCAGAGGAAATGAAGAAGAATTTCAGGGAATGATTTAGAAAAAACACAGAAAATAATCTTTCCCCTATTGTTTTCTTTCCCCTACTGTTTTGATTAAACAGTCATAGAAGAATAATTTAATGAGATACTGATTTTTCTTACTTTTTTTTTAAGATTTTATTTATTTATTTAACAGAGATAGAGACAGCCAGCGAGAGAGGGAACACAAGCAGGGGGAGTGGGAGAGGAAGAAGCAGGCTCATAGCAGAGAAGCCTGATGTGGGGCTCAACCCCATAACGCTGGGACCACGCCCTGAGCTGAAGGCAGACACTTAACGACTGCGCCACCCAGGCACCCCTGATTTTTCTTACATTTCTAATGTAATCCCTTCTCATTTCTTTCTTCAATAAGACAGTCAGTCTCCTCTTGGAGAAGTTGGTGTGTAGTAGGTCATTGAAAAGATTACACTTGTTCAGGGTTAGGTGGGGAGAGCAGAAGGTAGAAAGAAGAAGGAAAGGAAGAAATAATGTAAGAGAAATGAGAAAGATTCCCAAGTTTTAGTAAGGAACAGAATTAAGTAGAGTAAAATATAGGTATCTATATTTTTTATAGATAGCCCATCAGAGACAGCCTTGAGGAAGTCAGTCTCAGAACCAAAGGCAATGGCTACATGCAGAATCCAAGTGAGGTAGACATGGTCCCAGGGCTCATAGGCATCTGCAAAGATGCCTATGCCAGAATAATGGAAACAGAGTTGTTGAATTATGTGGGACCACAAAGGCTTAGAGAATAAGGGTGTTATCAGTGGAATACACTAAATATGAAGGGACTTTTGCCTTACTTATTAGTAATCATACTACCCTCATGAACTCTTGTGCACTCCCAAGGTATGAGAGTGCTTCAGCCTCCATCCCTGATTAATAAAGGACCATGGCATTACCTAAGCACTTGAGCTTGGCAGGTAAGACTCAGGATGTCTTCATATGTTTATATGATCATAAATTAACTTTCCAATTTTTTCTTACTATTTCTTATGCTTCATTGATTGGTGTATAAACACTTTAGATAGTCATCATGGTTCTGTTAAACTCCAGATTTCTTCTTGCCCATAATTTATCAACCTGTTTTCTAAAACTTTAAGAGTTCAAATGCCAACACACACACGCACAACCAACATCTACAGCTTTTGTTCTAATGCTCCTGCACATGGACTATGTGGATTCCTTTCCCTTCAAACTAATGTAAGCTGACAATTATAGGCCAGTTTATATCTTTGCAGTGGTGCACTGCCATCCACTTTAAACTTAGCACAATGTCCACAAGGGATTTTTTCCTTGTACTAGCACTTCCTTGTTTAAGAAACAAGAAAGAAAGAAAGAAAGAAAGAAAGAAAGAAAGAAAGAAAGAAAGAAACCAAATCATTTTTTGTAACATTAGCATTAAGTGTTTCTTTTTTTCTTTTTAGAGATTTATTTATTTGAGAGAGAGAGAAAGAGAGAGAGAGAAAAGAAGGGGGCAGAGGGAGAGGGAGAGAGTCTCGAGCAGACTCTCCGCCAAGGGGGGAGCTGGACCGTGGGCTTGATCTCACCACCCTGAGATCATGACCCTGAGATCACAACCTGAGAGTTGAAATCAAGAATTAGATGCTTACATGACTGAGCCACCCAGCACCCCCCCCCCCAACCCTCCAGTGTTGCTACTTCAGAAAGAAATCTCTCAGTACAATGCAGTAGAAACACAAAAGACAAAGATGGGAACCAAAGTATACCACTATGGAAAACCATTAATTTATGAAGAAAGCAAACGAGAAGAAAGGAATAGGGAACTACAAAATAGCCAGAAAACAATAAGATAGCATTAAGTCCTTATCTATCAATTATTACTTTAAATGCAAATGGATTAAATTCTGCAATCAAAAGGAATAGAGTGACTGAATGGATACAAAAACAAGACTCAATTGTGTGCAGCCTACCAGAGACTCACTTCAGCTTTAAGGACACACATAGGCTTAAAGTGAAGTGGGGGTCAGAGATATTCCATGCAAATGGAAATAAAAAAAAAAAAAAAGCCAGGGTAGCTATTCTTGCATCAGACAAAATCAACTTAATAAATAATAAATAAAAGAAAAATCATACAATAAGTTCAGAGAGTTGATCACTAGTACAAAGTACAAATAATAAAATTAAACTTGTATTTACCTTGGAAGAGTAAGTAAAGCTCATAAATGGAAGAATTATTGGTAGATTTTTATAAGAAAAATGTGCTTTTATAAATTATGTCTTCATGCAATAAAAGAGGTAACTAATCATTTCCCCACTGACCTATTTTCAGTATTGAAAAATCTGCCCTCTAATATATCAACATATGAAAAGACAACATATAGAGAGAGTAAGGACACAGGTCCCAGAGCCAGCTGGCCCTAGGGCTGAATTTCCTACTTACATTACCTGCTTTACTTAGACTGCAAAAGAGATGAAAGAAATACTAGGCACTATCACCCCCATTATGGGACATACTCCTAGCTCTTTCCCCAGATCTGTCCTTCCCTTCCTCCAGGCTTATAGAATTAGTTGATTACACAGCTCCCAGACATTTTCAAGTTTTAGCTTCCTAGTTGCTTCCCAGCTTTGTGCTGATTGACCATCATCAACCTAGCCTACCCTAATACATTCATTTGCAGTACTGTGGCATAGAATATTTAGAATTGTTAATGTGATTAACCACAGTAATTTACAATATGCTATTTCTTTATATGTAAGCCATTATTCTGTGACAGTGTAGCATTTACTCTGTGGTAAGTTGTAACTTATTCTACCGTTCATTTTCTAAATAAATTCGTTTATAATGAAGATTTTTTTTTTTTAAATAAAGTAACCTTAGAAATTAAATGTAAAATGAGGCTGTGATCTTGTGTAAGTATCAGAATGGATGATCTTGACCCTTGGATTCCAGATGGATCATTAAAAAAAAAAAAATCCTGCCAATTATTCTCTAATTTCATACTGTGCACTCCATCTGTTAGCTCACTTGCTCTGGTTAGGGGCTGCTTGTCTGGCTTATTCTCTACCACTCCACAGAGACGAAACTCAACTGACATATACACGTATTATGTGTAAGCATATGTATTTACAATGTACACTAGAAGAATTCAAGGACAGATTATAAGCAAGGAAAATAAGACGTTAAAAAATAAAACATTATTAAAATCCAGCTTACCAAATCTAGGAAATATAAAACAAAAAACAAAACAAAACAAAACCAAAAACAGAGTAACTAACGAGAGCTAAATTTTTGGAGGAGATATTCAGCGGTTGTTTATTCATTTGACAATTAGGTTAGAATTCAGATCCAGAGCATTAATGCATTTTAGCCTTAAAGCTACTTAATCTGTAATAAAAGCTCAATCTGTAATAATGAACATATAGTCAAAAGACACCAGAAATGTCATCTGGAGTTACTAAGCCAGTCTTTAAAAGGCAATCAGATTTGGGCTTAAAACCTAATTTGGTGACTCAGCTCAGGGTTTCATTCAAAATTATGTTATATGACAAAACCCATTGTTTCAAGAGCTTAAAAGAAATTTCCACAAATATGTATGCCGCTTCTAATATTAAAAATATTAAAATACAGGCGCCTGGCTACTCAATCAGTTAAGTATCTGACTCTTGATCTTGGCTCAGATCGTGATCTGATTGTCGTGAGGTCAAGCCCCATGTGGGGCTCCACACTCAGTGTGGAGTCTCCTTGGGATTATTTCTCTCCCTCTGCCTCTCCCCCTTCCCCTTTCTCTCTCTCTCAAAATAAATAAATAAAATTTTTAAAATTTGTTTGAATAATGAAACAAAGGAAATATGCTAGAGAGTGACATCTTTAATTTCCTGCATCTTCATATTGCCTGGCACATAGGAACTTCCCCATTAATATATGCTGAACTAGTCATCTTAAGCAGAAACTATATAGTTAAATCCATGATATTCACTAAGACAATGAATGAGACATAGGGTAGCAGATTAAGGGGTGATATGGTTATTCATGCTCTTTACTATTTGTTTTAGCAATTTCTACAAGGTTCTGCACCCACTTCACATTCTGCTCTTTCATCAGATATGTGGTTGCAATACAGACAGTAGGAATTAGAACAGAGTATGAACACAATTCAAAAGCATAAGTTGCGTATTCTTATGTCACCCTTATAGAATGTATTTTAAAGGACTCCTGAAAAGCAGCACCCATAGGGCTACAGTTGCTGCTACTTTTTCTCCCTTCTCCTGAAACATTCCTCTTCGAGCACCAATCTTCAACTTGCACATGGTTAGTGAGTCATTCAAAGTGCAAAATCTATTTTATTAGAAAAGGGAAATCTTTAGGCACAAAATATGTTCAGAAAGGAAATCTTTTCATATAAAATATAACCAGACCAAGATAGTGACAGGTATAGTGAGGATATAAGCTTTGTCCACTACTGGAATCAACAGTGACATTTACAACAGAGAGAGGTTAATGATGAGAGGTGAAGACAGTAAGGAAGATAAAATGTTTGACTGGGAGCTAATATGTTGGCTCAGGTCCAATGATTCTTATTTGAACTCAACGGTGCTGCTAGCAGAGGTCTCTCTTCACCCTGGAATAAATTGTTTTGCTGCCCAAGTGAAATGTGCCCCGAGTGTTGATGAACTACAAGGCTTTGGTGCCCAGAGGATGCCTGAGGAGGCAACACCCTTGCTAACAAGTTCAGTGATTTCCTGGAGAATACTAGCTGTGGTGGTAGTCACCAGTAGACCACAGCTGATCTTGTTACCAGTGGTCAAGAATTGTAACTAGCATAGGGAAGCGTTGTGGATTCTGTGGTAATAGAAATACTCTTTATGAACCCAAAAGAAATATACCCAAGGACTCCCATAAATAACGCTGTAAGAATTCAAGAACTTTTCATCAACAATAGGCAGATTGAGGTAAAAATTGGTGACACATTGGTTACCATAAAACAAATGGACGTTTAGTGTTCAGCCAGAGGACAAGCTAGAAAATGTGAGGGTGGATGGCCTTCGTTAAAGAGTTTTCAAATTATGGCTTGAGAAAGAAAATAAGCAAAGGAAAATAGTCAGACATTAACTTTTGGTAATACTCCTTCAAGAAAAGATCAGAGAACTTAAAGCACTAAAATACTCAGAACTAAACAACATATCTAACTTAAATATTATCAGGAAAGTTCAAATTTAAAAATATAGAGAAAATAAGAAGCAAGAAAATAATTAAAATTGTATTAATCCCCAGATAAGCTTCAAACAAGGTATAGCTTATACCTTGGGTGAGGTTATAGCTGAGAAACCCCACATGTGATTCCAGCATATAATGTTATCAAATAAAGGATTTGAGCACGTAAAATGTTTTATATTCTGAAATATAGCAGGGACTGCTTTCCCTGTATTTTGAACACATTCTGTTGGACTAACTGGACTATTCTGAATCATTCCTCTCTGGATAGTCTAGGACCTCGGGTATACTAGGCAGCAAAAGTTGGTATGGTGATAAATAGAATGAACCTCCATGTACATTGTACAGTCAGGACTTCTGATATTCATTTAGTCTAGTAAAATATGGGGTCCAGGAGTCTTGACTAAAAATGCTCCGTATTTCCTTCAGACCTCAAATGGATTTTGAAATATGTTATCACTGATTGACTTTCTCCTGGCCACACATTCTGCAGTTGAGTGTGACCACTGGCACTCATTGCCCAATATAGATGTCATATTCTCTATACTACATTTTTTAATTTACAAAAAGCTATTAAAATAAGACAACGCTTATTTTTAGAACAGCTTTAGGTTCACAGCAAGATCAAGAGGAAGGTACAGAGAGTTCCCATATACTCCATGTCCCCATACAGGCACAGCCTCCCCCAGTATCAAGATCTCCCTCCTGAGAGATACATTTGTTACAAGCAGTGAATTACATTGACTTATTATCACCCAAAGTCCATAGTTTACATGAGGATTCATTCTTGATGTTATACACTATCAGTTTTGACAAATGTATAAAGAGATTTATCCACCATTGTAGTATCAGACAGAATAGTTTCACTGCTCTAAAAATCCTTTGTGTTTGGCCCATTAATCCTTTCCTCCCTCTCATCCCCTGGCAAGCACCAATCTTTTTGCTGTTTCTATATCTTTGCCTATTCTGAAATGCCCTAGAGTTGGAATCATACAATATGTAGACTTTTTCAGACAGTCTCTTTTCACTTAGTAATATGCATTTAAGTTTCCTTCATGTCTTTTCATGGTTTGATGGCTCATTTCTTTCTAACACTAAATAATATTCCGTTGTGTGGATGTAACACAGTTTATTCTCCATTCACCAACTGAAGGACATGTTGGTTGCTTCCAAGTTTTGACAATTATGAAAAAGTTGCTGTATAGGTTTTTGTGCAGGTTTTTGTGTGAACATAAGTTTTAAACTTTTGGGGATCAATATCAAGGAGCACAATTGCTAGTTCATATGGTAAGAGTATGTTTAGTTTTATAAGAAACTGCCAAACTGTATTCCAAAGGGGACATTTTGCATTTCTCCCAGCAGTGAATGAGACTTCTTATTGCTCTCATCAGTATTTGTTGTCATCTGTATTTTGGATTTTAGTGATTCTAACAGGTGAGTCGTGGTATCTCATTGTTGCATTAGTTTGCAATTTCCTAATGACATACGATGTGGAGCACCTTTTCAAATGCTTATTTGCCATCTGTATATTTTCTTTGTTGAGGCATCTGTTCAGATTTTCTTCCCATTTTTAATTGGATTGTTTATTAATTTATTGTTGAGTTTTAAGAGTTCTTTGTATATTTTGGATAGTGGTCCTTTATCCAATAATGTTTTACAAAAATATCGTCTCTCAGTCTGTATTTGTCTCTGTATTAATCTCATCCCATCTTTACACTCATCCCACCTTTTTATAATCAAGTTTATTTTGGAAGTAAAGTCAACAAAATAAAAAATAATAAAAACCTCAAGTGTCTCCTAATGCATCACTTTTCTCTTCTTACGCACAGAGAGAGTGGCTTCCCACGTACTTTCGAATATCCCATGCCTGACCTCAGCTCTCTCAGCTTCTGTAAGGCTGCTTATTAAATTGTTATTTCCATTTTAGGTTATCTTCCATCATTCCTCTGGGGAATTCTAGTTTCTTGAAACCCAGCCTCTCTCCAAGAAGGACGTAGTTCAGAAGCAAACTGCAAATATTATGTGTTTGCTACTAAACCAAGTGAGGCTGTGCAGAATGGCAAAAAGAACACAGACTATGAAGTGGGGAGATAGGGCTCATTCTCACCTCTGCATCTACTGGCATCAGGATTCTTGGGCAAATCTCTCAACATCTCTACACCCCTATTTTCTTATCCAAGTAGGAATTCAGATAACTTCTATGCCCACTTCAAATTGCAAGGCACAAATATGTGCCTATCCTAGAAGCTGTAAAGTGCCATAACATTTTAATTATGATTATTATAAATACATAATAACGTGTCCCTAAAAACATTTTCTAGGCCAGCTGCTTTTGCATTATAACCCCTCTCCCCTATATGTAGGATTTCTTCTGTCATGTTTGTTGGCCTGTGACTGGCAAGCAATTACAGTGAGTAATTCCATTTTAGGAGAAGATAATAAAACGTGATATCGTAACTACCCACAGAGCTTCAAAAGTATTTATGTTTCCTCTAATAACCTGGTGTGATGCTGTTAATCTTGAGAAAGGCTGCCTGGCAGGTGCTGGGGAGCTGAATCTTCATATTCTCTCAATGTTTGCTGACTCTTCCACAGGGAAGAATCCAAGCTATTAAAATGCAATGGCCTTGCTCTATTTTTAATTACATTTAGTTTATTAGAGGAACAATCAGATGCATAATACTGGGAACAGGCTTCCCCCATTACCTGAATGAAGGCTTAGAACATTTTATCATTTACAAAATGGGGCATGGGGAGCCATTCCTTCACCTCTCTTCACTGAGAGAAGCTAAAACACAATTTAAAGGAGTAAGAGAAATGTATCACTTCTGCAGGGATCTAATTCTTCATTGATGATTTTCCTTTCCATCCAGTTAACCTTTTTGTTCTAAAGCTCATCATCATAACATTTATGTAAATAAGCAAGTACTGGCCAGCTAAACGTAACAATGGAGACTCCAAACTGGTCTCTTCTGTATCGAGAACAGAGTCTCCATAAAATAAACCATAAATCTGTAATATGTAATATTTCCTTTAGAAGAACTCTGCAGGTGATAAGGTATCAACAAAGATAATTTTCACAGTTCTGAAGAAAAGAGATTGCGTTCCTTGGTTGACCAAATCAATCCAACTCCTTTCAATACATGGCATTATAAAAGCTGTAATTTCATGCATTATTATGTGCAAATAGAATTTAAGAATGCCTTCCATTTTATATATAAAGAAAGGTATATACCACAGAAAAGAATAATATATTCCCCACATTTATCATAAAGTTGTTTTCCAATCCCATTTGTGAACTAAGTCTATATTTTGGGCAAATGGCCATTGTCATTAATCACTGAGAGCAGCTAGAACATGGCAGGGTGTGAAATGTAGATTATCCTTTTTTTTTTTTTCTCCCTTTCTATTTTGAGAGTGCGATTGTGTTATAGTTTCCAAACATTGTGTAGGACTATTGTAATCACTGAAAGCACAGATGCAAACAGAACAAATGATTAAAGAAAGTATTAAAGAACAGGGCCAAGTATGAATGCATGATTTGAAAGTGCCAAACATTGGGTTTATGTGTTTATTTTGTTTTGTTAATATTAAATGCTACTCTCATAGACATTCTGGTTCCTCCTTAAACCCCAGGAATTCCTATTTAAAAAATAGTCGATGACCACCCTAAAAAGTTGAGTTGCACTTGAAAAAGGGGGAAAAATCATTGTTTAAGAAGGGTCGATGAAGGGTTTATTTCTATTTTTCCAACTTTGCAACAATGAAAAAAATTATTGAATAGGCTCAGATTTTTGGTTTGTTTAATTCTGATTTGCTCTAGATTTTGTAGAAATGTTCTGGTTTTGTTTACTTTATCTTCTTCCAATCTTTAAGAATAGAATGACAACAAATGAGGGGAAATTGAGGTAAGTAGAGGTAAGGACAGAGACATATGCAAAAAAAATTACATTTACCATATATTTTAATCAGTCAAAAGCAAATAATAAATATTCTTGTAGAGCCCATTAATACATTCAATGAATATGTATACAGTGTCATCCACTGGAGATAAAGTAAGGGGAAAATAGAGTCCCACTCACTGTGGATCTTATAGACTCATGGGGAAAAAAAAACAGAAATTAATTACATTTTGATAAGTATTATAAAAAATGAGTAAAAAGAACTATTGAAATTATAACAGTTTGAATGGGAAGGGTAAGGGGGACAGTTGAGGAAAGATTCAATAAGAAAATTATAATTAAAATAAGACTTGAAGAATAAGTATATTGCCCATGTGAAGAAAATGTTCTAGGAAGTAGGTTCTAGAAAGACAGATTAACCCGTATGAAAGCCCTGAGGGGATAAAGCACATGGCATCTTGAGGAACTGAAAGAAGGCAGTGTGTCTACAGCTTCGGGGTGGGTGCCGCTAGATGAGGCTGGAGAAGGAGGCAGTGGCAGATCACACAAGGCTCTATGGGTCATATGAAGCATTTGGGATTTCATAAGGACAATGAAAGGACATTGAAAGTTTCTAAGCAAAAGAATGACTAAATTAGATTTTATAAAGATTACTCTGGCTTCATTATGGGATATGGAGGTAGAGCAGAGTTGACATAGATTTCTATTAGTGAAGAACAACAAAATTCCCCCACTGTGCAAGTACCAGGTGATAATTTCATGAAGATATATCATCTTTGATATTATAATTTTCTAAGACTTCTGCTACCTATATGAAATAACAGTGGCTTTGAAAAGGCTGTTCAGTGAAAACAGAGGTAAGCACACAGAATAGAAATATATTAATGAAACTGAAAAACAAGACCTAGCCAGTTATTTGAATAGGGGTGAAAGAGTAGGAAAGTCAAGAATAGCCCAGCTTTCACACTGAGGGTCTAAGAGCCATTAGATTGTCCTGGAACAAGAGGTAGTTGGGGGAATTCCTGTGTTTCGCCCTGTGATTAACATGAAAAAAAAAAAAAATGGAAGACAGGTCCTGGCCCTCCCAAAATTAGTTAAATGTCTGAATCCAAATTCTAAAAACAAAATAGACTGCTTAAGAGTCTACAATACTGAGTTTATGGATAATACAAACCCTGAGTGAGCTGAAATAGTTAGAAAAGGAACTTTATGGAAATTATATCACTTGAGCTGTGCTTTGATGAAATGACTTTGGAATTGAGTGAAAAGGCAGTGGATAGTTGCATGTAATTGGAGTGCAGGGTTCCTGTGGAACAGAAAGGGTTATAAGAATGAACAGTCTCGGCAGATTCTGGATGGCCTTGAAAGCCAGAAATAGAAGCTCAGACTTGATATAATAGATATTATGAAATGATAGTAGCAGGAAATTTGATGTTCCTGCTGATGGTAGTAAATGATAAGCTGGAATTGACTGGCAGAAGATCAGATTAAAGACAAAGAATGTAGACAGTATGGCTGTGTCAGAATTCCAGACATAAATTGACACATTTCCGGACCACAGAAATGTTAGTGCAAATGGACAGGGAAGGTAATTATTTAAAAATATATATACTGTTAATTATTTCAAATGAACAGATAGATACCAATACAGAAGTGAGATAATGAGCTTCTGTGCACCCACTACCCCGGCTTTATCAAATCTTACTAGCATTTTTATTTGCTTCTGATCTTTTTTCCAACATTTTTCAAAGAACATACACAACTGATATTCCATTTACCTTTCTCAAGAAACTGCTATCGTAAATTGAGTTTTATCAATTCCGTGAATCTATGTATATTTTTACTGCATATTTAAAGTGTTGAAATTTAGCATTTTATTGGTTTTTATACTTTATACAAAGGGCAGAAAACAGGATTTATTAATTTGTGACTTATTCTTTTCCCTCAAAACTATATATTTGACTTTTCACCATGTTGATAGATGATGCTTTTTCTTTTTAGACATGTGTAGTTAGTTTTATGCTACGACTATAATATAATCTAGATTTACATTCTTCATTGATAGCCATTTGGGATGTTTTTAGTTTGGGCTATTAAAAGCAATGCCCCAATATTCTTGCATCTCATTTCATACAGGTTTTTATGCATTTTCTCTATGGATGTACCAAGAAGTAGAATTTGTTCATTGTATGGCAAGAGCATCTTCACATTTGTTAGCTATTGTTGACTTAATATCCAAAATGGTGGTTTCTATTTTCACCAACTACAATAAGTATGTGTTAGTGGATACATCCACTAATTTGTTTTCATAATTGCAAGGCTGTAGGCCTATTTTCCTTATTTGGCTTCCCTCTTTAAAAATTGTGATTAAGGGACGCCTGGGTGGCACAGCGGTTAAGCGTCTGCCTTCGGCTCAGGGCGTGATCCCGGCGTTATGGGATCGAGCCCCACATCAGGCTCCTCCGCTAGGAGCCTGCTTCTTCCTCTCCCACTCCCCCTGCTTGTGTTCCCTCTCTCACTGGCTGTCTCTATCCTGTCGAATAAATAAATAAAATCTTTAAAAAAAAATTGTGATTAAATGCATATCTATTTTCTTTATTGTTTGCACTTTTCTTTATCTCATTTAAGAAATCCTCTTATTTAGTGGTCTTCAACTAAATTTAGCTGTTCATATTTAGCACCTTAATCTATCTGAAATCATGTTAGTGTGTGGTGTGAGAAAGACATCTGATTTCACTTTTTCTATATTTCCATCACTGTGTATAACACAATTTACTATTTCCCCTCTTCTTGTAATGCTAACACTGTCATATATTAAATCATTTTATATGTGGCTCTGTTTGCAGATCCTTTATTTTGTGCCATTGGTGTATTTTTCTAATTCTGTAGTTTTAATTATTATAGTTCTATAGTATGCCTGGATATCTGATAGACAAACTCTTCCGATCTTGCTCTTCAAAATTGCTTTCTCTTCTGCCTATTTCTTCTAATACATGAATTTCAGGGGTGGAATTACTAATTCTATCAAAAAAACATTGGTAATTGCAGTTAAATTAAATTTCTATACCAATTTGAAGAAAGCCAGTATTTTGACAATACTGATATTTTTCCATTCAAATACAGATACAGGTTGCTCCATTTATGTATGTGTTTTATGGCCCTCATCATTATTTTGTAATTTTGTCCCCAGAGGTTTGAACATTTTTGTCAGGTCTATTCCTGGGAAACATCACTTTTATTGCTATTGAGAACTGAAGTTTTACTCGCTATATGTTCAATTAGTTTTGTCTCTGTATTATAAGGTTTTTGTATGTTGAGTTTGTATCCTGAAACCTAAATCCTAAAAACTTATTAGAAAGTATCAACTCTCCAATAAATTCTGACCGTGAAGATTATTTTGAATATTCTATGAAAATAATATTATCTACAAATAATAATAGTTATATCTCTTCCAACTTTTTCTCCTCATGTAAGTATTTATATTTTGAATATAATGAAAATAATTTCTTGTATTTAATAGTTCACTCTTATGTGTTTATTTTATTGTGGTTACTAATACAATAGGCTTATTTCTACTACCTCGCTTTGTGTTTTCTTTTTATTTTCCTTTATCTTTACTTCTCTTAAATGGGTAAAAAAAAAAATCTTTAACACCAAGAAAACATTTCAATTCAACTACAGAAACAATGATTATGTGGGTAGAAAGATATGCCATGTTATAAGTACATACAAAGTTACAAACTGTTATCACCCTTAACATTTTCCGTATTTTAAGTTCATACGTGAAGATGATCAGATTTACCATTGAGGGAAAGGCAGAAAAAAAGGTGTATTTTTCATCAGTTAGATGTGCTCATTGTAGGTTCCTTCATTTACATGAAGACCCAGGTGACTGGAAATGCAGATGTCAGGCATTTTAATAAACTGGACAGCCATTTGTTTCTGTATGACAAGGCATCTTTACACAGGGGCAATCAGGAAAAAACAGGAAACATCCAAGCTGCACTGCAACACGCCACCTTAACAGCTAACCAGCTTTACTCATCGGCTACACATTTGCGCCTCATGCACAAAAATACACAAGAGATTAGAATTGTGGAAACAAGGTAGAATCGGTAAACAATCTTTTCAAAAAATCAAGTCTTTTCACCTGAAAAGTCTTTATACAAGCTTAGATTCAGATTACCATTCAGATCTGAGGGTAAATAACATATACAAACAAATTTGCACCAACTTTTGTAGGTTTTTAAGTTTAAGGAAAGAAGGCAATGTTGAGTCAACCTCTTGACAGCTTTAGGCTATGTGTAATGGCTGCACAGGTTTCCCTAAAAGTCAAGGAGGCCACAAATTAGGTTACCAATCTGTTAAATTTCAAACAAAAAAAGGCAGCACTATATAAACTAAAAGGAAAATGTACCTCAAATAGCTAAGCCAATAATGAAATCTGAAGTCATTCGCTTCACTAAATTATAAGAAATTCGAATAACAGCAACAAAATGGCACATAAAATGAAATTTGCTACCTGAGGCAAAACTTAAAACAAGTAAAATGTTAGACAAACTGTCTCAAATAACCTTTTCAATAGTCAGTAGCTTGTTCTAAGGACTCTTCCGACGGATGAGTACGTGATCCTTTTCCCCCAAATCTTCTGGTAGTTATGTTGCTTGTCAACACATCATTTGCTTAAGAGAACACCACTCCTTCCTCCCCAGGAGGCCTGGGAAGACTCTGGATGGCAACGTGGACTTGGATTCCCGCTTGGTAATGGGTGGAGGAGTCCTGGACCTAGACCTAGATCTGGGCTGACAACGAGATCTGGAGATGGAAGAGGACTTGGATCTTCACACCAATCTGGACTTGGAGGCTGACCACAATGTTGAGCCCTGTTGTGGAGTGAGTCAAGCAGGCAGCCATAGTGTGCCATCTGCACAAATGGTTCAAAACTTTAGTATTATTATTATCCCTCTGTGGTAGGTAGACTTTACAATGACCTTCAGTGATCCTACCTTCTGCATTCATGCTTCATTTATGTAATCACTGCCCCTTGAGTCTTCTCTAATGAGTAGAACACAACAGAAATAATCTATGTCATGTTCAATATTAGCTTACATTGAAAGATAGTGGCTTCTGTCTTAGAAGTGCTCTCTCATTCTTTTTTTGGAATGCTCACTTTGGGGAAACCGAAGTGCCATGTAGTGAGTCAACCTTGTAGAGAGGCCCAGGTGAATAAGTTTGAAAGATCTTCTGAAGCCTACTAAGTCCATGTAAGTGACCTTAGAAGAAGATAAGATTCATCAAAGATGGGGACAAACAGCCAAGGGAGTAGAGACTATTGGCATGAAAATAGTTGAAATAGTAATGATCTTTGGATTTGGATTAGATAGGAAGAAAAATGATGACAGGATGTTTCAGATAAATATAGAACTGGAATCTAAAAGACTCTTCGAAGAGACTGGGAGGTATCAAGTGAACAAGAATAATAAAAGCAATCCACATATGAGAAAAGGTTTAAAGATGGGAAAGCAAACAAGAAGTTTAAAAAGAACTTTAAAACCAAGAGCAAGGATCTTCTTGCAGAGGAAAATTACGTGATGTGAAATGCAATACTGGGGACTATGGATCAAAAACTTTACATAGTCAAACTTATTTAGCTCTTTAAATTAAAGACTTTATGCAAATGCAGACCTATTGGAATATCTGCTTGGGTTTTGAGTTTTGCGATAACTGAAAAAGCAAAAAAATGCTTTGCTTATTTTTTACTTACTTTTTAAACCCGAATCACTTCCACGAGATTTTGAAGTAGTTTAAGGAAGTTTATGACTAATACTGTATTTGTTCTTAATGAAAATAATTATGTTCTTAATTTGTTTTTTAGAAAAGAGTTTGTAAAGAATTAGGAAATACAAAAGGGGTGTGTGTGTGTTTGTATACACAAATTTTTTTGAAGAAAAGATTTGTGTTCTTTTTGAAAGGAATCATAATAAACCAAATAATTATTTCTTGAAACATAACATTGCAATTTAATGAGATGTTTCATTGCTGCTAAAGTCAGCTTATGCAAAAATGGTTGTGACAGAGAAAAACGGTAATTTCTAAATTAGAATCTTGCATAAACCATTTTAAACCAATCAATTGTTTCAATTAAAACCTTCAGTTCTCATTTAAATCATAAGTTTTCATAAACGAATGCAATGTTTTGCTTTCATGTTATTCTTTTTTAATTTAGCCGATCCACTAGTTCCCTGATAGGTTTGAATTCATTCAATTGTTGTTTTTATAATAAAACAAGTTCTCATAGCATAACACCTTTCCTACACTGAAAAAAAATTCTTCAAAACAGAAAAATGACATTCTAGTTCATAAATTTCATTACTATTTTTTATTTTAATTAACTGTATATTGAATATGTGGATATGTGTGCATGTTTGAACATTTTGCATTATTTCCATTGTCCAAGGAGATCACATTGTATAATCTAAACAAAACAGACTAGCACCTGTCATGTTAACAGTAATAGTCTTCAACTTAATAGCAGAATAAACAATATGATATCATGAAAATCAGCTGACAACTCCCTCATTGCAAAAATAATTATGCTGACTCGAAAAAAAACCTGGAATGTAATATTCCTGACAAAACAGCTGGCATTCTGCATGTCCTTGGGCAAGTCAAATGACCTTCTGTATTCACAAGATATTAGTAATTTCTAATAAAGCATAAAATCCTAACAGTAATTATTGTTTTGCTATTTTTACAATTTCTATTTTTCACTGGATATGTGTAACATGGTAGATTTTGTGATATGCAAATTTTTTATCCCAAGATATTTCTTTCCCTGTTACTCAATCACTTTATAAGCTTTTTGGCAGGGCCCAGCATGATGTGTACAAATAAGGAGTAATAGAGAAACTATTTCTTTAACTGGATGACATTTGGTAAAATTGACTTTGAATAATAGAGTGCCATAAGCATAAAAATTTTTGTTTTATTTACTGATACCTCCTCAAAACCTAAAATAATGGCTGGCAAGTAGTGGATGCTCCAGAGATATTTTTGGATGAGTTGTTGAATAGAAGACAGCTGACTGGTGGCTGGTGCTAAGTCATTATTCTTCTCAGATCTCCAATCATCATTCAAAGGCTATACTATTTAATGTATCTAAGTGGTATCTCAAAAAAAACATTAAAACTCTCTAAAACTCCAGCTTTAAACACCAAGGTAACAGTGTAGCCAATGTGTGACTAATAATATGAAAGTTTGTCATGTTTATGTTGTGAGAGGGGAACTGTATTATTTGTTATACGAGGCAAACAGTGTCCTCTCATACTCCAAAAGACTGTTCAGCATATTAGTAAGAATTCTTCGTTGTTAGCCTCAGTCAGGACTCCTTGGGTAAGCAGGGAATATTTTAAATTTTGTATCTGTAATCACTTAGCCAAAGGCAAGCACAGAAAATGTGTTAATTTACAATGAAAGTTGACCTAGATTATTTGTGTTTAAATATGCAAAATGAAAAAAATATGTCAAATGAAGGTACTGACTAACATGGAGTTTCATAACCTATAAAAATTTTCACTTAAGCATTTCAGAGATAATTCAGTTTTAGGGCCTTTAATTTACATATCTAAACTAAAATATAAAAAATTTACATTACTAAATTAAAATGTAAAAATTTGGGAATACAGGAGGAACTCATGAATACTTAGTGTTTACTAGGCGTATGGCACTCTATACCTATGATTATCTATCTACCTATAAATCATCTATGTAACAATCCATCATCTAGAGAGAGAGAGAGACTGAGACAGACAGAGATGCAGAGACAGAGAAAGACACCATACCTAAGTGTATTTTCTAAAGGTCAAAACAGCTTTCTTTTGATTACTCTAGCTAACCTGATGGAGTAAGTATTCAGAGATGAAATGAAAATCATACCCGTTCACTTACAAACAGTTCACTGGTGACAGAGTGACAACAGAATTATATGCATCTCCGAATATTTACTTACTCAATCAAAGGTCCAAACATTTGAGAAAGGGCAGACGTAGCAGAACCTTGGAAAAAGAACTCAAAGAAATGAAAAATTTAATGAAACTTTAGAGAAGCCATCAATTTGACTACAGACTAAAATGAAATTCAATGACAACAAAGACAGAGAAGATTGAGGAAAGAGAAGATTAGAAATGGGAAGAAGAGCAAAACTCAGCGAGCCTAATCAAATACAAGTCCCAGATGTGAGTAATCAACACACCGTAATCAGCATGGAACGACGTTGCATAAGAAATGTGTTACAACTGCAGCACAGCGGGGCTGGGCTCTCTTCTCACGGAGCAGACTTCACTTCATCTGATGCTAAGATCCCTTCTGGAGTCAAAAGAAGACCGTTCATGGAAGCTGAGCGCTTTCAATAATGATCCAGAACTTGTGGGCATAGACCCCAGGCAGAATCTGCTATCTGCTTACACTTTCTGAGACCTGTATAGAGTCACAGACAACTATATGTTCCCCTTTTAAGAATTCAATATTTAAATTCACTTTGCATTATACCTGAAAATGAGAATTTTTGTTGTGATTACATTAAATAAATGTATATGAATAATTAAATTAGTTATTAGTAAATACCAGTTGTTTAAAGTAAATAACGCTTTCCTAAAGGGATACTGTAAGCACAAACATTTAATATCTTCACTGAGTTGCCCTTAGTGCAACTATGGAAAAGGCAAAGTAGCCTTGACAAACGTTGCTTAGTAACTGACCATAAGTTATTAGTCTCATCAGTTTCACAGAAAAAGATAAATTACTATGTAGCAGGGCCAAGGAAATAAGGACCCATCTTCTTGAGGTTCAACCTTAAGATCCTGTGACACAACAATGTCAGCCGTAAGAATATATCTTAAGGAAATTATCAAGGAAGCAAGCAAATGTGTGCAGATAACCATTCCAGTGTTGTTTGTAGTAGGGAAAAAAATGGAAACTAAATACAGTTCCTCTAAACAAAAGAAATGTGATGAAATAAGTTGTACATCCACATTATGGATGTAGCCACTAAAATGAAGCTTTTGAAAATCGTTAATGACATGGGAAAATACATATAAGGTTTAATGGAAAGTTTATTATACAAAGTCAATAAGTTATAGTTTGTTAAAATATCTGTATATATAATAAAATGCAGTGTATATGCAATAAAAACCTTAAATTTTTTTGAAAATGAAATGTTCTTTTTTTCTAGGAGTCCACTTTAGTTTCATGAATGTAAAATACGTCCTAGTCATTACCTTGGAGAAATGTATGAAGACAATATTTACCTGACTGTGAATGTAATGTAAATCATGTGTATTTTTTAAGCGATTTTGTCTCTAAATGCTTTTTTGTTTCTTTGGAAAAAGTGTCATAGCTGTTTAAAGATTTAGAATATTCAACACCTGGATATTCTGTGTATTCTCCTGGACAGAAATGCGTGTGCGTGTGTGCGTGCGTGTGTGCATGTGTGTGCGTGTGCATGCATGTGTGTGCAAGCACGCACACATTTATGCAGCCACGGGCATATGCACACGTATTTTTTATTTAAACAGTTGCTCCCAGAAAATCTGGAATTGAGATTTTGAAAACCAGAGGAAGAATATATAGAAATACAAGGATGACTACCTCAGGTAGGATGTAAGACTAACCAAAGGAATCACAGTGGAGTGCTGGGCTCCATAAATATTCAGTTTTATCTAAGACGAGGTATCTCAGTATACACTTGTGCTACATGGGGTATATTGATTGTTCTGTCTAGTCAAAGAATTGGGACCCAACTAGGTCTACAAAAGGAGGTCCTCTGAAAGAGGGCTTTTATTTACATTATATATCATTTTAGGATATGGCGAATCCTATCATAAGAAATTAGAGCTGTAAAGGTAAACCTTAGGCAATGAGAAAGGAATTTCCTTTGCTTTTTGAGGAAATTTCCTTTGCTTTTTGTTCTGGGCTCTGGACAGTCCTCCATGAGGACGATCCTTTATAAGGAGAATTGCAGAGTGGCAAACAGGAGCTGGGCAGAGAGGTATCTGACCAGGGTTTCCTTGGTCTTAAGTCTGCAGACCCCAGAGTAGCCTAATCTAATAGAACTTTAAAAATTATTCTCTATATTTTACTTCCTGGCATGTATTCCTGAACCTAAGTAGAGTTTTATAATGTGTGAAATCACTACAGAGCCATAGGGAATTAAGAAAAGAGTCTGCCCTGGTCTCGGGCTGGAAAGGCAAAGAATAAATACACTCCCCTCTTTCAAGGCCAGGGATGGGAGCAGAAGAGCCAGATTAAAGGAAGGGATTTTAGGCAGCTGGTCAGGGTTCCAGTCCAGCAAGCCCCAGCGCTGCTCTGGGGCCAGAGCTGCATCACGTGAAATAATGTGTACAGTCACTCCCCGAGCAGCATGGAGCTACTTAGAAATGATCACCAGGAACCAACCCACTGGCCTTCTCAGAGTGTCCAACCCCAGGACTGCTGGAGCTGTAGAAGTATAATGATTGTCCCCCAAGCACAGGACAGACTTGCAGAAAAGTTTGTGAAGAAAGACTAAAATTAAGGTTTAAACCACTGTAACTCCTGGTATTGAAAGTTAATGACTTTCTTTCCAGATCCACTCCCTGAGGGCAAAAACTGGGGGATTTTGTTTACCGTTAGGCCCCTAGTGACTAAGACAATGTATTGTACATACTAGACATTGATTTCATTTTTTGAATATATGAAATTGACCTCATTTTATACTCATGTGCTACAAGATACGCTTAGACATTTGGGCTTAATATATAAGTGAATTATACAGACATTTGCATGCATATATGCATATGTACCACACATATCTCTGCAGACATACTATAGGGAAATTTGCTTAAATATCAGCAGTGTTTATCCCCGGTTCAAGTTAGTATAGGTCATGATTTTTTTTTCTTTCCTTTTTCATATTTTTCTTTATTCGTAAATTTCCTACCTAATTAGAATTAATCAAAGACTGCAACTAAAAGAAATGTAATTCAAAATCCATAGAAATCTATCCTAACAATATGAATTAAACAAGAACACTTAATACATATAATTATAATTATAAATGTGTTATGTTTAAAACCTCCTGGTATCCCAAACCATGTTCCATGTTTCATAAACGCAGGTCTTTCACATGTATGACTACCAAGTTCCATATCAGAAAGGATCATTGTAAAAGGCAGAGACTTAAAAACTGATGGGGGAAAAGAGCATCTACCATTTCCCTTTACCCTACAGAGTGGAAGTTAAAAGCAAATAATAGCCAAAGTACCCTAGCTGGGGTTTAAGCCCCATAAATGATGCATATCCCCCCACTCCACTCCCTCACCCCTCCCCTGACAAAAATTAGAGGGTCATTGACAACTATGCTTTTGTTCTTCCTACATTCTAAAATAACCAACCACACCACTAATGGACATATTCCATTTTTTGCTTTACTAATACTTTCAGCCAGGAATAATTTTATAATTTTGGTTTGAAAATAATTTCATCTTCCTAAATGGAATCTGTGTATTTTTGCTCTGATACTGTATCTGTGGATGTAAAATTTTCCAAACTTTCTTTCTTCATAAACTCTTTTCTTCATGTACTGATCAAAAAAGACCTTCTACAAGGAAGAACAAAGAGATCTCTGCAGATCGGCCATTTTAATGAAAAGGCCTTTTATTCCCTAGTCTAATTCCACTTTGATATCTTTCACAAATGAGTTAAAGGGCAATAAAATGTCAAAAGAAAGGAGGACAAATACCTTCTAGGTTTAATGGCTGTTTCACCCCCCTCTAGACATGCGTCTTTTTTAGGAAGGCAGGCATATGCTCTCTGAGTGCGGAGAAACTGGGCAAACATCAGGGTTGCTTCCTTGGGTCTTCATTACAAATTAGTATTTGAAGTGTCAGAGAAGGTACTCTTCACCATGATGTCTATAGCCCCTACATTCTGAATTCTTTAACTGGAAGAACTTCCTGGAGACTCCCAGAACTACTGCACTAAGAATGACTTCTGAAAGTTGCCCAAGACTTTCTCCTAATACTGAAGCCAGCTTCACTTACATCTCTCTTATTAAGAATCATTGTTTCAGAAGCAACATTGAAAGAAGACAAGTAAATCTCCCAACTCTAGATTCATCCAGTTGAGGTCTATTTCTCTGTGTGTATTCATACAACAAATATACATTGATTATCTACTCCATGCCAGTCATTGGATTTTCAGTGGTTGACAAGGGAGATGAGATTTATATTCTCATGTTGAATATATTCTAATGGGATAAGTAGAGAATAAAAGTAAACAAACAAAGGACAAAGATAAATACAGACTGGAGCTGGGGTCCTGGAGGACACAAACAAGATGTAATGGCAGGGAGGGAGAAGAGCAGCAGGGTCATGGTTGATCACTCAGGGCAGCTCTAAGGAGTAGCCCTTATTCGTCAAATGCAGGATGGTGGGTGGGTGTAGAAGAGTCCAGGAGGAAAGCACTAGCAGTGGGGTCACTTGGGGGTGAACAAATCATTCTTTTAAAACTGTACTTTAAAATGTGCTTTATATATTTTGTATACTAACTCTTTATCAGATATGTCATTTGCAAATATCTTCTCCAATTCCATAGGTTGCCTTTTAATTTTGTTGGTTATTTCCTTTGCTGTGCAGAAGTTTTTATTCTGATGAAGTCCCAATAGTTTATTTTGCTTTTGTCTCCCTTCCTCAGGAGACATATCTAGGAGAGATCTTACAGGGTAACAGGAGCCTGTGTCTTCCTTCAGTCTTCAAAAAGGATATGACCATGTCTTCAAAACCAGAGACAAGCAGATCTTCTACAAACTGGTTCTGCATCACTGGGACATCCTGGTATCCCCAGAGCAGCTGTTTTCTATCTGTAATGTGTGTAAGAACACCCTGATAGGCCTGTAAAAGATTGAAGTCCTGAATCATACTCTTACATATTTGAATTCTTTGAGTTTTAGTGTGGGTCCTGGAATTTGTCTTCTTGGGTGATTCTGGTGCAGAAAGTCTTAAGACCATACCTTGAGAAAAACTCCAAATATCTTCTCAGCAGTGTGGTCTAGACTTTGGCTAAGACTTGACATCATTAGTGGTTAAGCCTACAACTGAGGTTGGTACAGCACATTTGGCCCTGCCACTGCTAATGCACAAATATCTCTGTGTGTGTTAGAAAAACTTTCTCCCGTCTGGGTAGAGGTTTACAGAAAGGCTCCTTACTCCAGCAGAGATAGATCTGAGCCAGGGTGTACAGTTTGGTGAGAAGAGAACAGACTGCATTTCAGCTGTTTGGACTCTCTGGACTGGATTGGGCCTTTCAATGGGGGCTGCTGGACTGCAGGCTTCAGTCCTTGCCTGATTCAAGGGCACATAAATCAAAATCGAACTATACACCAGAACCAAGAGTGCCAAGTTATTTTACATGCATAATGGAATTAATCACTTGTAAAGATTGTTGTCTGTCTTTTTTTTTCAGGGACTGCAGCTAGTTTTACTGGGTTCGTGTTGCCAATCATGTGTTGGTATTTTGTATGACAGCATAATTTATATAATGTGAAAGATGCGTTTGGAGATATTCCATATATTCTAGATGTTTTACCAATCTGAATCCAGGAAATCCTCAAATCTTTCTTAATATCTTTTACAGATTCTCTCTCCACTAGCCAACCTCAAATTCTTTAGGATTCAATCCAAATTCCTTTTCTCTTATCTCTGTGGTTTCTTCCCCCTTGGGTAATTTATCCATTCCTATGACTACAAGCACCATCACTATCTGATGACTTAGGAATTCATAACTTGCAATCTGGTATGCATTTGAATGTATCAAGACCAGCATGTCCAAAGGGAATTGCTGACCCCTCTTTTTCAAATCCTTGCCCAATCTCTGCCCAATCAATCAAAATCAAAATCTGGGTGACATTCTTGATTCTTTCCCTTCTGTTTCTCTACATCCTGTAGGGTTAAAGACTAAGGGAGAAATCACATGTGTTTATAACAAAGGAAATCTAATGCAAGGAATTGGTTACACAGGTAATAGAAGAGCTGAAAAGCTAAACAGAAATTGGTGATGCAATCCAAAGATCAGCAGCAGAGCCAAGGAGGGATGTGGTGTCACTGGGGACTAGAGGCTAGGAGCACCTGGTAGAAGTTGGAAACAAAGTGGGCCAGTCTGGAGTGAGCTGGAGCCATGGGCAAAATGCTACACCTGCGGAAATGTTCTCTTTCTTTCCAGTCTCCAACGAGTGCCTGTGTCAGTGGAAGCCATGTACTGCGGGGAAACCCTCTGAAATGCAAAACAGAAATTGGGAAAGATGAACAATGGATTTGAAAGCACATCACCGATATGAATATTCCTAAAACATTTACCTACAACCTTCATCCAAGCTGACTGTATTACTCCTGCAGGCTCCCAACATGTCTCTGTCCACTTTAAGATCCATACAGTAGCCAGAGGAATTTTTTTTTCAAATATAAATTGGACCTGTTTCAATTGCAACTGTCCACCTTCACATCTTCCCCACCTACTTAAAGCACATCAATGACTTCCTATTCACTTCAAGTTGTAAACACTTAACCATGGCCTATAAGACTATCTAATCTAGGCTCTGCCCTATCTTTCCAAACTCATCTCTGACTATTATCCATCTCACCCAATCCATTCTAGAGATACTAGCCTCCCTTTAGTTTCTGGAACATATCAAGTTCTTTTCATCCTTAAAACTTCAGAAGTCTTGCCACTGCTCTGTTATTGATTGGTTGCCTTCTTCTCATCTTTCAAAGCTGACACAATGCCACTGCCTTAGATGGCTGCCCAGATAACTGCATCTAAGTAGCACCTGACCCTCCATCCTGTCTGTTACCTTCACAGCTCTTTTCTCATTATACTTCTGTGTTTCTTTACTTGTCCCCATCTTCCACCATTAAACTATAGGCACCGTAAGATTAAGAGACCATATTATCTCAATTTCCATTATGTACTCCGAATATAGCAGAATATTTGGTATCACCATTCAAAATAATTACTGAATAAAGGAATGAATTGTGAATTTAGGGAGACTTGAAGAATAACTGGAAACTAAGTATATTATTTAAGAGAAAGAAAGTGCCAACATAAAATAAACGAAACAGTCTGCCCAGATGTCTAGCATTTGTGTTCTCCTAAATAATTATTATTATGGTACATGACAATTTTAGTATTAAGGATATTAAGTATATCATAAATACTATGAAAGGAAAATTTTCCTGATTGTGTTACAGAAATCCAATAATTATTTGTACTTTTAGTGGCATAATGAGTCACTGGTTTTTGTTGTTGTTGTCGTTTCTTTTACTTCCAATAGAGTAGGGTTTCTGAAAATTCTGTTCAGTAGGTCTGGAATGGATCTGAGATTTTGTACTTTTAACAAGCTAGGTTGTGATCTAAATTCGCTAGCTACTGGTCCAGGGACCACATTTTGAGTAGTAAGAGAGCCATCAGGTTGATGAATTGGATTTACGTGGATATTTTCCAATGTCCACAACTTTTAGCTTCTCTGCATTCTGAGCTAGAAAGTAGAAAGAAACCACAAAATCAATAAGTTGAAATGTTCAATTAGTCCAACCAGTCTCCTGGCCACATTTGTTCATCTGAAATTGTGTTCTCAACCTCTATTTACTTTATAACGGCATTTTCTAACAGATTTTGTAGTTTGAATTCCCATGATTTAAGCATTAACTAACTCATGTTTGAGGACTAACAATTAATGTACAAATCCATAATGCTAACTTTCATTTGTATAGTGCTTTACAGCTTCCACACAACTTGGAGGTACTTTATTATGTTTAATCCTCACAGCAATACAAGATGCAGCCAAGGCAAGAATCATTAACTTCATACGATAGAAAAGAAGTGGATGTAGAGAGACATTAACTGTGATAATAATCAGTAATACGTTCATAACTTTAAGTTTATAAATCACTTTAATATGCATTAGCTCATTTGATTTGCATAATGATCCTAAAAATTAGATAAATATCTGCACTTGGTTATTGGTCATATATAGCTGCAATGTCCCAAAACATTTTTTTTGTCACATCAGTTCCTTGCATCTGTCTCTTTAGCTATCTTTCAAGAATGTAGATTATGGGAATCTGAAAATTTGGATTAGAATCTTTGCTCTATCATTCACTCCCTGTGAAACCTTGTGCAAGTGACTTAACTACTCTGAAGCCAGGTGATCTAATCTGTACATTGGAAGAAATCATAACTTCTATTAGAGAGAACCACATTCCTCTTTCCCCAGGTTTACCACCAGCTGATATCCACTCTACTCCCTAGGAAGGAACAGTTTTGAAGCAACACCTTGGAATTATCTGTCTCTATACCCTTGTGTTAGACACATCTCCATGTAGGAGGTAGAAATTGATTTATGTGATTGGAAAGATAGGAAGATACTGACTCCATTGGTCACACCCTTCTATTAGGAAGGGTTAACTTATTAAAGTAACTTCCCATCTGTTGTCCACAGTATCTTGCGTGCAGAACTAAAGCATTCTTTTCCTGTATCTATGCATTAATGTTCCTGATCTGGTTTGAAAGTTCTCTGCTAGAAGCAGAATTAGAGGCCCAAGTCAGTCAAAATTTAGATCTGGAGATTTTCTGAGTTCAGAGTTTAGGAGAGACAAAGTTTTTCTCATGCATCTGGCAAGGTATCTTTTCTGAGTATTTTATCTACCTGCAGGTGGGGAATGTGATCCAAATTCAGCAGGTAAAGTACTATACCAACAGGCCCATTTGTAGTTGCATCATCAACTTTTCCTTTCCAACTGAAAAGCTGATATTTTATTCCCTCTGAGACACCGCTATTGAGTTTTCAGTTGGTTTAGTGCTTAGACAGGAAGTAGCATGTCATTAACTATCATTTTTCAGAGGAAATCCAACGATACTTTGAAGAGTTCTTATGAACTCTGTGTTGCATTATACATAACACTCAAAGGAGCTACCATTGTTAGTATTCCCATCTTAACTGGCTCATTTTAATGGGAATACATTTGCATGCCAAAACAAATAAGGGAGAGGGTAAAAAATAAAGAGAAGTGAGACTATATGAGAGGTCCTTCATTATTTATGATGATGTGAGTATCGATTCTTAATTTTAGTTTAACAAATCAACAGAACAAATTTTTGAATATTATCTTTAGCTGTGTTGAACAGTCAAGGATTGAGAAGCTCAAACAAGTGATTTTCCCAAGGCCATATATTTGGTAAGTGTCAAGGCTAAGACTTAAAACAATAATTTTTTTAAATTTATATGTGTGCTTTTTCCATTTGTGACTCATTGCCTCTTAATTTCAATAATCTCATTATCTCCACTGATACAAAAAATAACCAAAGTATAATACATGAACAAAAAAGCATATACTCCCCAGTTATATGCTTTGAGATCTTTCTACTCATCAGATTTCATTTATGGGTACCATGAATTTTTTCTTTTTTATATAATTAATTTTTCAAAATTTCTCTTACCTTATATATTACCCACAAACTTTACTGCTTTCTACTATTATTATTTATATTTGCATTTATAAATTTCATGATGAGTCAGAGATTAAATAAAAGGAAAAGAGCAATAAGGGTTATAACATAGGCTCAGGCCCAGAAAATTGATAAACTTCTAAGACATCCCCTAATGGGAGGTTCATCTGTTTTCCAAACAAACAAATTAACAAACAAATACACACACACACACACACACACACACACACAAAACAATGGGATGACCATGGGCCATTAGTACTGATGAATGTCTCTGGAAAAGTGACCAAACATCCACCAGGAGTAGATTGGTTCCTGGTCATATTAAGGATAGAAAGTTTCTACTGAGTCAGAAATACCATTGAGATCAACAACTGAAAAAATCCTGTTTTTAAATTAAAAACCTAAACACTTAAAAGAGAAAAAAAGGCCAAATATCTTTCCTCACTAAAATCTAGATCAAGAACAAAGGAACTTTGTAAATGGGCCACAAGATTCATGAAAAAAGTAATTGGGAATAAAACTGTCCAGGAACATGCAAGGTGTATACATTGAGTTTACATGTTATTTTCATTTCACTTGTGAGTATTTATACAGAAGGGCATAATGACTCCACTAATATAAGCTCAAAATGTAGATTTTCAATACCTTTTCAGTACTCTGTCACATGGAGTACAGTCTTAATAAATGTTCAGATTTAAGAGATCTGTTAAATTCCTGATACGTCTATCTGAGGTGAGTCTTGGAAGTGAATAAAGAGGAAAGGGACAAATCATCCTTTGAAGTACTATGATTATTTTCCAAAGCATTTTATCAAACCACCCCATGATTAGATTAGTAAATGTCCTATTTAGTTCCTTATTCCAAACAATTTAATGTAATTCAGCAAATGCATGTGAAGTATACACAGGATACACAAAGATGAGCAAGACACTTGTTGATTTTTGAAGCCACCTACACTTGAAAATGGGAATTGGACCTTATAGCAATTTACTATAATCTAAATACTGATAGCATAATAGAGGTATAGGTAAAGTAGAATAGAACCAACTAGGAAGAGGCATGGAGAAGGGGGCATGGCATGGAAAGAAAGCACAGAACAATTAAATAACATGAACACAATTAAGCAGACAGTTTTCAAATGCTAGACTTTTGCCTGGATTACCCATTGAATCACACAGTCTCGTTCTTTTAAAAGTTCAGATCACAAAATCCAAGCGCTATGACCTAAATCTGGGTGGGGGTTGGGGTTTCCTGTAGTAACTAACACACAATGTGTCACACAGTCAGAGGGGACTCACTACTAGCTACTGCTGGTCATGATGTCACTAATAGGTTATTTATATTGCAAATGTTTATACTGGAAGATCACTGATTATAAAAATAATTAAATGAATGTTCACAGTGACTTACAGAAAAAAAGGAAGCACACAAATAAGAAACCAAAAGAAGTCTGTTAATCACATGGGATGACCCAGGAAATAGAGCAGAAAAGCATCAATGTCATGAAAGGCATAAAGCAAAGTAACGTGCTAGCTTCTGTGCAAGCATTTTCATTAAAACATGCCAGGTCTGGAAAATAGTGAGGAAATTGTTATTTTTAGGGTGCAGAGAGCATATTCTCAGGTCTTAGAAAATGGTGTGAATGCAGTGGGCTTCATTGGAAAAATCTATTACATTACACAGGAAGCAGAAGACAGGGGAGTAAAAGGTTTCCATATTTAAAAAAAGAAGAAAGAAAAAGAAAGAAAAAATCCTCATTTCCCCAGACTTACTTGTATTTATTCACTAAAATATAATGCAAACATGAGTAATACTAGAAATCCCCCATATCTTTCTTTTCAGAATAAAAATCATAATATATTCACATTAGAAATAAATGTAAGACATGTTATTTTAAAATCCTACAATAAATTCAGAAAAATGAACTCTAATAAGAGGTTGAATGTGAGAAAAAAATGTTTTAAAGTAAAAAGAATATTAATTCAAGGAGATGGTGACTTTTAATTTTCATGTTTCATGATATGCAAAATATATCACATTATTTGAGGTAGAGTGAGCAGGTATTTTTTTTTTTTTAAAGAAATAAGTGAAAGAAATTTGAATTTTTTGAGTGTCTTCTCTTTCTGGTAATATTCCTATAAAAACAAGTAGAGAAGCTGTGTGAAATTAAATTTAAAAGAAAAAAAGAAACATTCGAAGGCATCAAAAAGCTACTAAAACAGCCAGGACTTGAGAGTCCATGCTCCCTGAGAAAAGGAAAGGCCATTGAGTTGAGTTCAATATTTGGGTGTGCTTTACCTCATGGAATCTGCTGTTTGGTAAGGAACATAAATCTAAGAGGCTAAAAAGTAGAGCAGAGATTAGAAGCAGAGAGCCTGGGAACCTGAGGCAAGTTTTTGTCAGTCTTAAAGGGATACAGAGACAAACCCTGGAGTTTGGAATTTCAAAACAACCCAGATTTGAGGCCAAGTGGAAAGTGCGCTAAGTAAGCCCGACATTCTGCAGCTATTTTCCCCTTGAGGCATTTGACAATTTATAAAGAGCACAGAACAAGAACCTAAGAACTGAGCAGTGATGTCTAAGAACTAGGGAAGATAGGAATAGCATTTCATGGTCTCACCAAGCATGGGACACAAAAATGAAGTCTAGGTCCCACAAAGAAAGAGCATCCCTGAAATTCTAGACTTTAAGTTTGGATCCTGAAAGGAAGAGAATATCAATCAGGACCTCGAATTATCTGTAGAACTTTCATACACAGATCAATTATTCATACAAATACAGCAGGTGATTTTGGCAAAAATTGACATGTGAAGCTAACATTTACATGAAAATAGAGTGAGCCAATAGAATGATCTAGGGGTGCCTGGGTGGCACAGCAGTTAAGCGTCTGCCTTTGGCTCAGGGCGTGATCCTGCCGTTCCGGGATCGAGCCCCACATCAGGCTCCTCCGCTATGAGCCTGCTTCTTCCTCTCCCACTCCCCCTGCTTGTGGTGAGGAGCCTGATAAGAGGCTCGATCCGAGTCCTGGGATCATGACCTGAGCCAAAGGCAGACGCTTAACCAACTGAGCCACCCAGGCGCCCCTGGGAGGGAAATTGAAAGAGAATTGTACCAAGGAGAAGTAAGGGCTGTTCTTCTTGATAGGAGCAGAGTGTGTGTATAAAAGAGAGGCAATAGCAAAGAGATGTCCTGTAATACTGAACACAGTTTCCTTCCCCTGAATTCCCCAGCTGCCAGCCCCATCTGTGTTTTCATTTTCAGTAGAAGTCCATGTTGTAAGGCAAAAGCATAATTCTCTGAAACAACGTATCTTCCTTTGCTGGGGAAAGCCGACCCATTGAGGAGATTGTGTTTGGTGTCCAGAGAAGAGAGAGGAAGGGAGTGGGAAGGGAAGGAGTAGAGTTTCTGCAGCCCAAAAAGGAGGAAATATCTATAGATTCTTTCTCTACTCCTTCTCGGTGTCCTGGGCAGGTGGCTGGGGTGAAATGGCTTCATGGTACACCTCAAGATGTTGGATTCCTGAGCCTTGGTACATTGAAACAGCAGAGCTATGTGATTTCAAGGGGACCCATGGACTATAAATGGCAATATATCTGAATATCTCAGTGCTTATATATTGGTAATATTGCTTCAGTAGCGTCCACTGTGAAAAATGCAGAGCTCACTCAGTCACAGGAGAAAGGAAAGGAAGTTGTACTGTTGCACTACACTTAGGAAACATTTTGGGGATGGTATTCAAACTATTCAATATCATGTATGGCACAGGCATCTCCGTATCAGGCAATGACCCTGACCTATATGCATGCATGGGTATCAGCCGTAAATAACCAGTACAGCCAAGATGGTGTTCCAGTTGAATCTCAGCCCTGGGCATGTGTCTTACAAATATATGATTTCTTTTATTACATGGGAAAATAGAAATGTGTTCCAATAAACACTTATTCTTTCAAATAAACTTTAACTCTCATCTGTATATAACTTGTGGTTCATTATACAGGTGAGTAAGTCCTAGGTTCATAATAATCTTGGGTGAAATAAGTCTCTGGTTATTTCATTCTGAGAAACACTTTCTAAAATAACATTCCAGGGACGCCTGGGTGGCTCAGTCAGCTAAGCGCCCGACTCTTGATTTCAGCTCAGGTCATGATCTCAGGGTTGTGAGATTGAGTCCCCCGATGGGCTCCATGCTGGGCGGAGAACCTGCTTAAGATTCTCTCTCTCCCTCTCCCTCTGCTCCTACCCCCCTCCTTTCACCCCCAACCCTTGCTCACAGGCACCCTCTCTTTCTCTCTTAAAAAAAATAAAAATAAATAACATTACATTTTAAAAATGTATCTGATTAAGACACACTGAGTTTCAGAGTTCCCGACACAGATTTCACCAGCAGAATATAAGTCAGTTTTGGAGCCTTGAGACCAAGATAGTAGGACTCCATACTACATTATGTTAAGGAAAAGCTATGAGGCACAGGAGGGTACAAATTTATATATATAAAACACAGTTATATCATCATGCAGAATCTCAGCCTTACTGCTCCTTTGCCCTCCCACTGCCCCCCCTCCAACACATATACACATTGAATTTGAGACGCCCTGGTCTAAACAATGACATGAGCTTGGCCTACTTAAAGGAATGTATGATTTAGCCACTATGCTCCCCAACTATTCCAGATTTCAACTCAATTTGAGAAGTTTAATTCAGTCCCTGGTAAGTGTATTGTACATCTTCCCAGAAATAGCCCAAGACAAGGTCCAGTTCACTGGGGTGAAGCAGCATCATGAGACTGAAGACTCACCAGCACACAGCCTCAGTGGCTGAAAACTTGCATAGGCTTCAAGGACTCAGACTACCAAGGACAGAAGACAGGGCATATATTGGGTTTGTATTAATAACATGAAGGTAGTTTTATGTCCCCAAAATTAATGCTTCCACAGAGGATTACATCTAAAGGTCAAACTAGGTGAATAGTACAATGAGTTGTTGATCACTGCAAGCATGACCACCCAGTCTGTGACATCCTTAGGGCCTTCATTTCTATGAATTCTACCTTTTACTTCCCACTCCTGTTTTCAAACTCTCTAGCACTTTTAGAAAAAGAAGGAAAACACATATCCATAAGTAATGCTATTAGTGAGAAATTCTGATAAAAATTTTTGCAATTCTAATTTTGGCAAAGGCTAAACAAATTGGCTGACATGATTCTGGAATATTTACAGTTTAATATACAACTTTTGGCCTTTTTTTTTTTTGGTATTAGAATCAGAGAAAATTGGGATTAGTTACCTTGAAGAAGAAAAAAAAATGTAAAAAAAAAAAGGGGAAAACAAAAAGAAAATCAAATCAGAGAAATAACTAAATATATTAATCATTTGGGGGCACACAGGGGGAAAATAAGAAATTGATTATTCTTCAATAACAAGAGGAATGTATACAAAATCATTTTAGCTTGATTTCCAAATAGTCAGACATCTAATGTTGAGGGGATCTCCTATAGTATCTTCTCATTCTTTATTTTGCCATCAAATCTAAGTATTATCAAAAATTATTTTGAGAGGGTGTCTGAGGGTGGCTCAGTTGGTTAAGCGTCTGCCTTTGGCTCGGGTCATGATCCCAGAGTCCTGGGATTGAGCCCCGCATCTGGCTCCCTGCCCAGTGGGGAGTCTGCTTCTCCCTCTTCCTCTACCCCTCCCCCAGCACATGCTCCATCTCTCTCTCTCTCTCAAATAAATAAATAAAATCTTTTTAAAAAAAAAAGATTTTGAGATTATAAAAGAAATACTTTGTTTTTGCCAGCAACAAATGTAGACATCAAACATATATTTGAATGTGGTATCTCTAGAAATATAAAAGATCTAGACTCTAAGCCTTCAGAGAGTGGAATCTTTTAGCTCTGCCTCTTCTTTCTTCCCATCCTCCTTCTTTTTTTTCTTTTTTAAAGATTTTTTATTTATTTATTTGACAGAGATAGAGACAGCCAGCGAGAGAGGGAACACAAGCAAGGGGAGTGGGAGAGGAAGAAGCAGGCTCATAGCAGAGGAGCCTGATGTGGGGCTCGATCCCATAACGCCGGGATCACGCCCTGAGCCAAAGGCAGACGCTTAACCGCTGTGCCACCCAGGCGCCCCAAAAAATAAATTTCTATTTTATTTCAGCCATTACATTTTTGCATTTATTTATTTCAGCTGTTTAGCATACCCTAACTAATGCAGATAAGTACCTTTCATTACTCCCTTTTATTACAGATGAGGAAATGGAGCCTGAAAAAGTAAGGAGATTCGCTCATCATTTCACAGTGAGTTGGTGGTGGAACTCAGATTGAATTGAGGTTGGCTAAGTCTAGAGCAACTGTGCTTAACCACTACATCACAGGGGTCCAAAGCTATAAGGCTCCCTACAGAGTCCAAACTCTTGTCTGACATTCATGACTCCACATTATTTAATCCCAATCTCACTCCCCAGCATTGTTATTTCCCTGGCTCTTTGCCTTTAGTGTTCTCCACCTGCAATGCCTTTTCTGTCATTGAAATTTTACCAGTTTCTCAAGGATCTGCTCATATGCTGCTACCTCTCTGGCTGACCTGGCACCCTAGCTGACCCCTCATCACCACCTGCCTTTTAACTGTTTTAGACTATGTGATGATCTGTCTTGCTTTCAATTTATTTCAAATGATCATCTCCCTGTTAAATTATGAAGGATTTAAGATTTTATTTATTTGCAAAGAGAGAGCATGAGCAGGGGAAGGGTCAGAGAAAGAGGGACAAGCAGATTCTTCCTGAAGGTAGAGCCTGGCATAGGGCTCCATCTCATGACCTGAGATCATGACCTGAGCTGAAACCAAGAGTCAGATGCTTAACTGATTGAGCCACCCAGGTGCCCCATGAAGGATTTTATTTTTCATTTATTTTCTGTGAAAGGTAATCCTGTGCTCTCTCCATAGACTTTTCCTCCTCTTTTTTAATATCAGAGCTACAATTTTGTTCAAGAGGCAAAGTGCCCACTCCAGAAAAAGAAAGATGGTAAAGCCATGATAATCTTCTAAACCAGTGATAGTTACTCTTTGCCCTTTTTTAGCTTCTCACCCTCCCAGCTTTCCTTGTAGCTAAGAATCTCTAATTAAAGAAAAATAAGGGAAAGTCAGCTTGGAAAGCATACTTGTTTCTTCTAGGGAGGATTTTCCTCCTGACTAAAAAGAGAGAAATCAAGTACGCTAATATATTCCCTTCTGTGTGATTTGGAGTCAGATGTGTGAAGATGTGCTATTTATAGTTGTAGAAGCCTTCTCCAAACCACAAGGTGGCCAGGCTTAGGACCAAAATCCACAATTCCTGGTTAGTAGGACAGAAATATGAAAAGGGCCTGATCCTTTATAACATTCCTGAGCTCCCACATCAACTCAGACTTCCTTCCTATGCACTCTTGTTATGTGAAGTAACTGAACGTCTTTATGAGCCACTGCTAGCCATAGAAAACTAAAATCATTCCTGATACAAAATCACACATGAGGGTGCCAGGGTGACTCAGTCGGTTAAGTGTCTGCCTTGGGCTCAGGTCATGATCTCGGGGTCCTGGGATCGAGTCCCATGTCAGGCTTCCCGCTCAGTGGGGAGTCTGTTTCTCCCTTTCCCTCTGCCTCCTCCCCTCTGCTCATGCTCTGCCCTGTCTGTCTCAATCTCTCTCTCTCTCTCTCAAATAAGTAAATTAAATATTTAAAAAAAAAAAATCACACCTGAAACACAGCTGACTATGGTCACAAGACTGGCGATGTTCCAGTTCTCCTCCTCTAAGTTCAGAGCAGAATTATACGTCTTCACCTATTTTGCAGTTAGGCACATGGCCGTGAAACTTGCACTGCTTTCCAAAATGTGAGCAGAAAGCATGCAGTTCACCTCCAGTGGAAGCTTTAGGAAGCATCATATACATAGGGCACCTGGGTGGCTCAGACGGTTAAGTGTCTGACTCTTGATTTCAGCTCCTGCCATAATCTCAGGGTCCTGAGATTGTGCTTTGCTACTATGGGCTCTGCGCTCAGTGTGGAGTCTGCTTGTCCCTCTCCCTCTGCTCCTCCCCTTGACTGTACTCTCTCTCTCATATTAAATAAATAAACAAATAAATAAATAAATAAAAATAAAATCTTAGAAGAAGCAGCAGCAGCATATACAACTCACTTTAAGTGTTTTTTTCTCCTGGCAGGGATTATGTGCCCGCATGTAAATTGAGTCTCCATTCACCTAGGTTACTGAATAACTATGGTGAGCAGAGCTTCCATATTGACCCATGTTGCAAATGTAGATAAGCAAGAAGCAAACTCTTGGTTTATTAGGCTGCTGAGATTTTGTAGTTGTTTTATGTGTAGCAATACTTAGCCTGTCTTGGCTCATTTTGACATAATAAAAGCAATGGTCACAGGGTGGTGACACAGACTTCCTTCCCCCAGGATCTGCTATAGTGATTTCATTAAAACATGTTAAAAATTAGAAGAACTGAAACATAGGACCAATAAAAACAGTTTAAAGAGTTCTTCAGTAGAATATTCTTGTGCATGCTAAGATATGTCGTTAATAGCATTTCAATTCATACTCTTAAGGAAAGTAGGGAGCTAATATTTATTGAATGCCTACAACCACAAGACAATAAAATATAAATTAAAGATTCAAGAACATAATTAATATTGTTCCAAACACACACAAAAAATGATGGTGTTCTCATTAAAATAGTCTCTAAATGAGAACATTTTAAATGAAAATTCAGGTTAAAGTTCACAGAAATGTTATGAAATATTAAGTAATCCTAAACAAAGACCACTGGCCTTTCTTATAACTGTGGAAGGATACCAATCAAGTTCTGAAACCTTAATATAATTAGTAATAGTACTAACAAAAATTCAAGAAGTCTCAATTATGCTACAGCGATCAATAGCCACAAAGAATTGAAGTATAGATTTCATTACTGTAAGGAAATCAAAATCAAAAAGACTAATTTTATATTAAATTACATTAACTTGTGCATGTATCACATAACCCTTTGAATTTTCAAAGGCCAGTATCTTTGGAATTAAATGACCACAATTTTTCAGAAAAAATCAACACAAGAAATTAGAATCCGGTTGTGATGGTTAGTTTTATGTGTCCACTTGCTAGGTTAGGGTGCCCAAATGTTTGGTCAAACATGTCTTGATGTTGCTATGAAGAAAATTTTAAATGTGATTAACATTTAAGTCAGTACACTTGGAATAAATCCTCTATAATATGGGTCTCATCCAATTAGTTGAAGGTCTTAAAAGAAAAAGACTGAGGTCCCTGGGAATAAGAAAGATTCTGCTCTGTACAGTCTTAAGACTCTCCCTGGGTTTCCAGGCCGAATGCTTGCCCTATTGAGTTTGGATTTGCCAACCATCACAATCACATAAGCCAATTCCTTAAAATTAATCAATCTCTCTCTGTCTCTCTCCCTCACTGCCCCCCCCATATATACAATTGGTTCTGTTTCTCTGAAGATACCTAATACACCAGTTATTGTAAATTTGTTATCTTATGTCTTCAAAAGTCCTATTAGCTAAAAAAAAAAAAAATGCCAGCCAAAATTAGTAGCTATATAAAATAGAACCTTGGTAACACAGCCCACAAAATATGAATTAGCCCTATGTCTGAAATCTCATGTTGTAAGGATGCCAGGTTATAAGGTTTATATATACATAAAGATATCCACAGCCCGAACTCCTCAGCATGTAAAACTTGCATAAAATATTCCAGCAGGCTCCTAGATCATGTTACCCAATTTGATGACCAAGTAAGACATCACTCGCAAATCTGTTATAGGTAATTTATAAGCACTAAACCAAAGGTTGAAAGAAAAGAATAAAAGAGACATCATGATATATTAAAGCCTGCACTTTCTCTTCATAGCAGAAAAAGCATCAAACCGAAGAGATTTCCGTTACACCATAGATGAGTTCCTGGAATGACATTGCTAGAAAACATTATTTTTAACATTACTATCATTTAGAAGCCATATTGTTATGTGCCTGGGCATATTAAAGGCATTCTCCCAGGATTCAGTGACAGAGAGAGGAGAGGCAGATTTTAATGTAAGTGCATGTTCAAAGTCAATCATTTCCTTTGAGACTGTGTAGACTTTAGTTCCAGCAACATAAATGTCACTCTTATGAGTTTAGTTCTGTCTGGTAGAAAGAGCAAAGACTCAAATCAGTAGCCCTGAGTGTGAATCTCTGTCCTAAATATTTGGTCAATCTAAAACCGTGAGAAACTACTGCATGTCTCTGTTCATCAATTTCTTCATCTATGAAATTTTCCTTGAAAGTTCAAGAGAGTCAACTAGGTAAATGCAGGAAAGCGGAACCCATGAAAGATGTAGATATTAAGTAGAATGTTGAATAAAATCCCAGGATGGTGTCATTCATAAAAAAGTAACAACTATTATATTTCTTGAAACAATGTTTCAAGTTCCTTTAGAGATAAACTAAAAGGAAATCATAATAGAAAAATATAGCCCAATCATATCATAAAGAAAAAAGTTTTACATTTCATGATATAAAAGAAAGGAGAATCAGATGAGATTTGGTGACTGGGATTTAGAAAATCTTGAATTGTCAAGACAATTTTTTTAGCTGAAATTGATAACACATACTGAACAGGTTGGCGATGTTACAAGAAGGTATGTGGGGACATATCAGAGCAAAAATAAACACAGAAGCTCATACCCTAGTAGAACAGTCTGGAGAGTTTTCTGACCTTTTTAAAAATATGAGAACCTGAAATATTTTGGTCTTTTTTGGTTACTTGACTAAATTTGTATAAGCACACTCCACAGAGAATATCAATACTTGCGCTTCAAAAGCAGGCTTAATGTGGGTGCCGTCTTTGAATCAAAATTGTTTAGAAAATTTAGCCAGATAACTGGAATATAATTAAGAAAATTACCATATCAGGATGCCTGGGTGACTCAGTCACTTAAGTGTCTGCCCTCAGCTCAAGTCATGATCCCAGGGTCCTGGGATCGAGTTCCGCATCGGGCTCCTTGCTCAGCCAGGAGCCTGCTTCCCCTTCTGCCTGCAACTCCCCCTGCTCGTTCTTTCTCCCTCCCTCTCTCTCTCCGTCAAATAAAAACCTTTTTAAAAAAACTTAAAAAAAGAGAAAATTACCATATCATCCCATCCTAAGCACATCTCTTTGGAGGGCTTTGGTAAAAGTATCAACAAACCAGGTAAAAAAAAATAACATTTTATTTAAAAAGAAGCAGAAAAAAACATATGCAAGCTCTAATTCTGTAAGTATAGCAAGAACATAATCATTCAGTCATCTGGTTATCTTATGGTTCATCAGCAATCCTATCCTAGGATCTCTGGGAATTAGATCCATTTCAGAGAGAATAACAGAAAGAATTAAGGATCAAGGTAAAATATGCGTTGCTAAGCAGAAAACTGCTTTAATCAACAAGTGAAGCAAAGAAAATAGTTACTAAAATAGTAGAGACTGTTCTAGACATTGGAGAAAGAGCTCTAACAAATAAGATTCCATGGGGTGCCTGGGTGGCACAGCGGTTAAGCGTCTGCCTTCAGCTCAGGGCGTGATCCCAGTGTTATGGGATCGAGCCCCACATCAGGCTCCTCCGCTATGAGCCTGCTTCTTCCTCTCCCACTCCCCCTGCTTGTGTTCCCTCTCTCGCTGGCTGTCTCTATCTCTGTCGAATAAATAAATAAAATCTTTAAAAAAAAAATAAGATTCCAAACAAAAATAAAAACACGGAAGTGGCTGTTTTTCATAGAAACAGACAAGAAAATGAAGATGTGGCACTGAACATTTTACAGAGGTGGGTTTATGCCAGGGGGTCTAACTGTCCCTCACACCCAGAAGCTCCAACTTAGTTTATAGTCCTCAGTGAGAACTGCCAACTACAGAGGCAATGATAATAATGATAATGATAATAGCCCATCTTTATTAAGCATGTATTATATGCCAGGACTCCGCAAAGCACTTCCCATGCATTGCATCCGTTAATTCCCAGAAACCCAACAGGGTAAGTCCTGTTATTATTCCTCTTCATAGGATTCTATCTTGAGAGTAATAAAGGTCTCACAGCAAATAAGTGGTAGACCCGGGACTATACTCCTAGTTTTTCAGCTTTTGTCTAATTCCAAATCCTATATTCTTAGCACTATGTAATCACTATATCATCTCTTGGTTCAGAGAAACTATACAATGAGCATGAGAATACAAAGAGAGCTTTAACATTCTTCTTTTTGTTGATAAAAACCTATTCCACATTAAAGAAGCATTATGACATTTCCCTAATATCATTAAATAACTGTCTGGCAAAGAACAGCCTGGGACATTTCAGTTTAATTAGTTCATGTTAATCACATGCATATTATCGTTTCTCTTATAAATTACTGATGTCTTCATCAAACCATTTTTCAAATCACAGCAGAATTTGCACAACTTGAGAACTAGAACATTGACTACATTCATACACACAAACTACAAATACATAAGCAGTTAGATACATACTAGAAATATATATGCATATATACATTTTTGTAGAATACACACCATGAAAGTTGAGTAAGCTTAATCTTAGCTTATTTTGTTGGTGTTTGTCCATTGTAATGGAACTGCTTCTTCTTTACCATTTCACGCAGGCAGAGAGAGGCCCACTTCTCCCCACCGCTCCTAGCAGTGATGCTTTGTCTGAATGCCTTGTTCTACACCTAAATAATTATTCAAAGAGCACAGAATTATTTAAAGAGCATAAAAACAAAAAGTTCAACTCTGTGAACTCAAATTAAAAAGACCTCACCCTGCTATAGTCAAAATATTGCAGAACATATTAGAGGGAAACAAAGCCTTCTGCAAAAATCAATTCTCAGTTGTCAGAGTCTGTATTTTGTGCAAATTTATAAGCAAAATCTAAGATCTAATAATAAGTTTATAAAACAAAAACCCAGTGAAATAAGATCACAATAAAGGAGAACAATGGATCCCAATTGTAGCAAGGCCATTCCCTCGGTCACACTGATTAAGGGTTACAATTAGTTCCTTAGAGCAGGGGAATAGGAGACTACTTGGATATCCTTTATAACTTATTATATATATATAACTTATTATGTAAATTATATATATATTATATATATTAACTTAATATATAACTTATTATATATATATAGTTATTTAATAACCTATTAAATGCAGTGTTGTTCTTATTACACAGTGTGGCCATTCTCAGCAAATCCTATCGTCTTCCTTATAAAGCCCATAGGCAAAGAACAGTGTCCCATAAGATAAAGAGACTGTTGAATCAGGCAGAAAATACGTCTCTGCTAGAGTGGGCCAAACTGATACAGGATACTTCCAGAAGGCAGGCTGGCTGCATGTCACATGACAAGAACCACTTGTGAGAGATAAACATATGTCAAGTGTTTTTTACTTAAAGATCAGAAACCTCTACTTTGCCTTTAAGGAATCTGTAAACCTCCTGAAGTCAACTATATATGACAATTGTATGTGTATGTGCATTTTTCTGTAAAGAGACTCCCCAGCTTTTATCATTTTCTCAGAGGAATCTGTGACCCTCCCAAAAAGGTTAAGAACTGCCAAACTATAGTATTATACATAAGAAAGCATATACGTACCACTTTAAAAGGCAACACTGAAAAGCAAAGAGCCTCGCACTTTTCATCTTGTGTAAAGAAAAAAGAACGTGGTAAAATAGGTATTCATTGTGGGGAGAATGGAAAAGAGGAGAAATACTCCAAGAATAAACAGTCATAGAGAAAAGAATATTTCCCTTAACAATGTCCAGAGCCCAAATTATATTATTCTCAGATTTTTTTTCTGATTTCTAAAAAAATTATTCAAAGGGAAATCAGTCACCTAAAATGCAAAGACAATAAACAAGCAGAAATAATGGTGGGCTTATATTTGTTGCAACTTGTTTTTATTTTTAAATGTTATTATAATATCGTTTTCTTTCAAAGCATATGAGTGAATAGATTCTCATCTCTTAATTATTTTTTCAGGAAAGATAGAGAAGTGATGGCTGATTAAACCATTTAGCAAACATGGTAGACAGGTCAAAGAATAAAAATAAGCTCACTTCAAAATTTAAAAAAGAGAGAGAAAGGAAGAAAAAAAGAACTAAAAAAGATTAGGCATTTAAATTTCAGCGTTAAACTAAATATAATTAGACCTAACTTGGCCCTTCTCCCAGAGTTCATAAACCCACACCAAGGAGCTCTCTAGGGAGAGATACAGTCAAATTGTGTCTTCCTTTAATGGCCCATTTAAATGGCCAGCCCTGTCCTACCTGCTCTCAATTTTTTCAGTTTATACCATTCACCTTTCCTTTAAGCACTTGACTATTTGCCTGTGTCTGAAGTGTTTATTAGAGCAATTTGAACCAAAGCGAAATAGATTCTACAATGTCTCGGGTTTGCAAATAAAAGAACTTTGACTATAATGTTAAGATCAGTCACTGTCTGTCCATTCCAGTCCAGTCCATCTAAGTCCCCACTTTATTTGCCATAACTAAGAATGTTAACCATTTCCATCTAAGTCCCCACTTTATTTGCCATGACTTAGAATGTTAATATGATGTAACTATGGAAGAAAGACAGAAAAACCAGAAATATGAGGAAATATCACTGAAAGGAATTTAACTGGAAAAACAAGTCTTATTAATGATGGGATTTTTTTTCTTTTAAATAATTAAGCACTGCATAAGGGAAAAATCCAAACTTCCAAGATTTAAATTCCAGCCCAGACTTCTAGTTTCTGCTCCTTCATATAAGGAGCTTGGAAGTTATCACTCATCCTTCCAAAAAAACCCCAAAAAACAAAACAAAACAAAACAAAACAAAACAAACAAACAAAAACCTGACAATCAGTGTCTTTGTTTGGACCTGTCAGAGTACTGAGGTCTCAGGGAAAACCTGAAATCTGGAACCACACAAGAGCTGAGATGGGCTACCCTGGAGGAGTTGCTGCTGGGAGCCATAGACTGTGGACAACTTAAATGCTAACTTTCACAAATTGATGAAGGCTGAACATGGACTGGCTTGAATGTGAGAAACTCCTGGGGGCCCACAGTCTTAGAAGGAATCCCACATTTTCATGAGTTTTATCTCCAAGGACCTCACAGAGTTCTCATAATAAAGATTTTTAAAAGATTCCCTTACGGCTCTTGCAAGGGGAGGGAAAGAGTACTCATTGTGAAGTAAGCCCAGAGGAATTCTCCATAACACACACCTATTCTCCAGAGGAAGAGACTTACCAGAGCCTTAATCAGGCTATAGGAAGGGCAGTTCTTCTCCCATACCAGCCTTAACTGGCCTTCCTGTCTCATCTAAGTGGAGGGAGGGGGCATCTACACCACTAGAAACAATTAAAAGTCACAGCCTAGTTACCCAGATTCACTAAAATCATGAGATTAGAGAACATTTACCCTCCCCATCCCTTACCACCACACCCATAGGGTTTGAATACTGTAGATTACAGTCAGAAGAGCTGCAAACCAGAGACTCCCTTTGAAAAGGAGTACTTGGGGAAACCCAAATTCAAAAGAGAAAGCAAAAACAAGGATATTAGAAGCTGATACCTACTGCTATAAGAAACATTTTAAAATGCCCAACTCCTAGCCAGAGGAACATAAAGCTTCACACTAAAGCCCTATTTACCTCAATTCTTATTACACAATACAATGTTCCTGGTTTCCAACAAAAACATTTATAAAATATTCATAAGGATAGGGAAAAAAAAAAAAAAAACCCTGTGTGAGGAGACAATGACACAGATATTAGAATCATCACACTGGGAATTTAAAATAACTACAATTAATGGGCTAAGGGCTCTCTAAGGGAAAAAATGGACACGTAAGAATAAATGGGTAGGGGCGCCTGGGTGGCACAGCGGTTAAGCATCTGCCTTCGGCTCAGGGCGTGATCCCGGTGTTATGGGATCGAGCCCCACATCAGGCTCCTCTGCTATGAGCCTGCTTCTTCCTCTCCCACTCCCCCTGCTTGTGTTCCCTCTCTCGCTGGCTGTCTCTATCTCTGTCGAATAAATAAATAAAATCTTTAAAAAAAAAAAAAAAGAATAAATGGGTAATGCAAGTAGAAAGATGGAAATTCTAAGAAACAAACAAGAGGAAATGCTAGAGATCAAAAATACTATAACAGAAGTAAAGAATACCTTGATGGGCTCATCAGTAGACTGGACGAGGCTGAGAAAAGAATCAGTGAGCTTGAAGATATATCACTAGAGACCTCTAAAACTGAAATTCAAGGAGAAAAACAAATTAGAACAAAAGAAAATTCAAGAACTGCTGTGGAAATTTTTCAAAATGTATTAACATGAGTGTAATTAGACTATCAGAAATAAAGAGAAAACAAAATAGAAGAATTATTTGAAATAATAATCCTGAGAACTTTCTAAATGTAATGACAGACACCAAACAACAAATTCAGGAAATCTGAAGCACCACAGGCAGGATAAAAACAAAAAAACAAAAAACAAAACAAACAAACAAAAACTATACCTGAACGTATTAAATTTAAACTTCAGAAAACCCAATCAAAGAGAAAATCCTGAAAGATGACAAAGGGAGAAAAAAGAATGCCTTAGCTCAATAGGAACAAGGATAAGAATTACAGTGGATTTCTCATTGGAAAACCATGCAAGAAAGATGAGAATAAAATGAAATATTTAAAGTGTTTAAACACACACACACACGCACAGAAAAAATGACCACCAACCTAGAATTCCATATCTAGTATAATTATGCTTAAAAAGGGAAGCAGACATAAAAAATGGAGGGAATTCATTGCCAGCGGAAATATCCATCAAAAATGTTAAAAGGGGTTTCTTCAAGGAGAAGGAATAATATTAGGTCAGAAATTCAGATCTACATAAAGAAAGGAGTTGTTTCAGAAAAGGAATACATAAAATCAAATATTTGCCTTTTCTTATACTTAGTTGATCTGAAAGAAGACTTTGTTTAGAAACAGTAATTAGAGCATATGAATAAGTAAAATGAATGACAATAATGTTTATGGAATGGGAGGGAAATATACTATGATCAAGTGGTGCAGTGGTATGTAAAGGTGAACTTAATCCCACAGATGATGTGTTCTGAACAACCAGCATCAATTAGCACATCTGCTGAAGCTGAAATCAAGAGTTTCTTTCTATGACTATTTTCTTCATTCCATCCCCATTCCTCAAAACATCCACCCATATCTCCTAAATAACACTAAACTTCATACTTTGGCTTATGGCAGAAAATAAGATTACAGAATTCAATTCTATGAGATGAACTATATATATATATATATATATATATATATATATATATATATATATATATATATATGGTTCTTGAAAGATATATATATATATCTCTATATATAGATATAGAGATATAGAGATATAGAGATATAGAGATATAGAGATATCTCACATTGGATAGGGGATCATGCTTAGATTATAAAATGTTATAATTACCAAGAAATTAAATGAATTTTCTGCTATAGTTGAGTTGTGTTATAGTTGTATCTTGTATTTTCCTATTAGCACATTTAACTGGAAAATTGGAGATGGGACGTACTTGAGACCAGATTAATATAACTCTGAGGGCTCTTATGTATCCCTACCTTTTCCAAGGGAAATGATTCAGGCCACATTTGTTGGCAGAACCAAGAGAACAGTCAAGCACCTGTACAGAATTTCTCTAGTTAAGAAGAAGCACAAGAAAGCAAGGAAGAAATGAATTCGAGAAGAGATTGTATTTTGGAAGTTAATGTGGCTTTGACAATAAGAGAAAGGAAATTTTATGCTTTGGATCTTAATTTCCCTTTTGTGCTCTTTACAAAACCCTTTCTGATGATCTCGGACAACATAACAGGCCATAGTTTGAGATGAGAAATAAAATAGTGAGTGAATCTTCAACATAATATATGATATACTTTTTGTTAATATTAACCATTATAAGCTGCTAACTCGAGCTTTTAGGAGATAACATCTGAACTGTTCATTCCTCTAGTGTCACTTAGCGGATTGTGGCTATGCCCACCTAGCTTCACTGAAATTTCAAATACAGTTAATGGATATTAAGAAATAAATATGGATAATGAAATAAATATAGAGAAAGAAAGAAAGAAAGAAAGAAAGAAAGAAAGAAAGAAAGAAAGAAAGAAAGAAAGAAAGAAAGAAATATGGATAAATGTAACTGCTCAATGATACATTCTTTCCGCGGTGATGAGGTAGAACCTTAAAGGTTGGCGTATCCTCACCACAACCTTGCATAGTATAAAGGCAGTAAATCTACAGGGTTGGGTTTTTCTAGCTGACAGATTCCTCACTTCATTAAGAACTGCTGTGAGAATCAAGAAATGAGCTGAGAGATACATCTTATTAACTGAACATGTATTACTTGATCTTACGTTTGGGATGACTCACTATGGTGAAGATAAAGTAAAATTAGTATCAGCCAGGTTTCTAGTATCATATCCTTAGCAATTCTTATATCTGGTCCATTCCTTGGGTGAGTCTAGTTCATAGATATAAAAGAACGTCTGTATATCTACCAAGTTTCACAGATGCTGAAAGAAGACTTACCTATAACTCTGTTAATATCATCGGCCAACAGAGGTAGCTCATCTTTGGATCATCAAAATCTTAGCAATTTGGTCCTGGAAGCAAAGAGAAAGCACTGAAAAATAAGAGAATGGAGGGAGAAACAAAAACCTCCTGTCCCATCACCCTCCCTATGAAGAGAAGACATTGGGCTGGTTTAACTGCCTTTATTCTTGGTCGTAATTCACAGAATTAACCAATTAAGAAAAAAGAAGGAAGTTATGTACATACATGAGAGAGAAAGATATCTGTATCTATACCTATATATATCTATCTATATATATATACAATACTAGATAGATAGATAGATAGATAGATAGATAGATAGATAGATAGATGATAGATAGATATAGATAGATAGATAGATAGATAGATAGATAGATGATAGATAGATAGATAGATAGATAGATAGATAGATAGATAGAATGGTATATATACTATATAATCTGTGTGTTTATGTGTGTGTGTGCCCATACAGCTTATATAACTAGGAAATATAAGGATTGAGTTGGCAGGGGGACTCCTGAAACCAGTGTCATTAGATTTTACTCCTCAATCTGTTTTGCTTCCCTTTCTTGCTACAAATAGGAGAGAATTAGATCAATTCTCAGACAAAAAAACAAAAACACAACAGACAGAACAAACAAACAAAAAAAAAAACCAACAACTCATCCCTACATATGGTACAGAGAGAAAAATCAGACATCTGGATTTTCAGAATTCCAGTTTAGTACTCTCATAAGAAAGCATTTCTCCCCGCCCCTCCTCTCTTTCTTTCTCCTTCTCTCCCTCTCTCTCTCTCTCTCTCTGTTTCTCTTTCTCTCTCTCCCCATATGGAAGTGTGGCAGAGGGATAAACTAAGCCAGGAATTTTCTCTCAGATAGACTGAGATACTTCATTCTCTGTCCTTCTGTCTCCGATCTCCTATTTCCTATCTCCTATCAAAAAGAGAGCCAGGGACTGCACGAAAACTGATTTAACTGCTCCCCCAACCCCTCCCCCATCAAATTATATGTTCTGAACCTTTCAATTTTGGAAGTCACTGGTGATTTGGAGAGCAAAGCATATATGTGCTCTAGTCAAATGTCCCAGTTCAGTTTACCAGAAAACTCTGTATTGAGTCACAGACAACTAATAATAAAATGGTAGTTTTTCCCCATTTGCCAAGGTCTTTTATAGATAGAGTTTTCAAAAGACAGTCTTAGTTTTCCCAGCTCAATTATTAACAGTATTCTTTTCACATATAAGTATTCCACTTTGGAGGAAAAAAACATTATGATCCACTTCCGTATAGTTGGTTCTCTTTTCCTGAGGAACCTCACAAATTGAGGTACTGTATCAAGATGGGAATTGGACTCTACTGGGTGTCCCACTGAGCCCGACCAAGTTGAAAATTTGTAAACAAATACAAAATAGTTGTTTTAGGCCCCCCAAATTTGGGGTGATTCGTCACAAACCAATAACTAACTAAAACATGAAAACCTAAACTGCATCCTTAACATAAGCCAATTCTCTTCCATGATGATTTTTTGGGAAAGAACTAGTCTTAAGTCTGAAACACTTCCTTATATATAAACACTTCTTTCCAGATATAAAGAGTCTTCACAGCTGTGCTGGGCTTATCGTGTTGTGTGGGACTATCTTTTCTTGTTTCATACTCAGCGTGTGTTCTTTTGTTCTGTTTACAGTATGTGTATCATAAAACACTGGGCCAACTTCACTGCTCTATCCATCCTCTATGGGGTGAGGACAGCGCTCCTTCTACTCCAGCATGAGAAGAATGCTTGTGAAAACACGCTGACAATGGGGCATTGATGCCCACCTGTTAATGCTGACTTTGTTCTGTGTCTTCTCTTTACTCTTCTCTTTACTCTCTTTACTCATACTCTTTACTCACGGTGCCTGACTGTGTTGTGTTTTCTTCAGTGATTCAGATACCAAGAGGCAATGGTCAGAAGTATTTGGACATCTGTTCTTAGTGGTTGGCAGAGAGATGATCTTTGTTATCCAAAAACAACAACAACAACAACAACAAACAAACAAAAAAACCCATCTTTTTTTGTAAATACCAATCTTTCCCTGGGATTGGTAACCAGTGCATGGCACTCTGTTCAAGAATGATAGGTGGCATGATACATTCATATCTTCTGAGGCTTCATTTATATCTTCTGAGGTTTCTTTCCCTCAAGTGCTTGTACCCTAATGAGTACCCTAAGGCATTCAAATTCTTTCTCCATGAATTTCTAATATCGTCTTTCCCCCAAAGATTAGATGAGAGACTAATGAATTTATAGCTAACCTTTGGAATAATAAGGCTCCTTTATTTTGTTACATTTCTATTACATTTGTTAATTAATAACAGCAAAAATAACGAACACATTTCATGTGTCTTTGACTATCTTAATACAATGAGAAAAGGTATAAGAATTAACCTATCTCCTGTAACACTTTGGCAATACTGAAAATATGTTCAAAATTTTCTTTCCCCAATAACTAGGAATTTAAGCATAAGTTATTCAGATAATTTATCAGATAATTCTTTATGAGAATAATTTTTAATCTTATTTGGTGTAAATTAGAAAAAAATTAAGTACTAATCAGGTAGAAAGTATTGAATTTAGACAACTATAATTCCAAATAACTAAAATGATATGAAAGAAGATTTATGAGGGTAGATTAAAGGAAGAGTATATTTTATCTGGGAAAAAAGACCATCCTCCAGGTAAATTAATAATAATTATTACACACATGATAGATTATGATATGCAAGATGTTGACCAGCTGTTCCTTATTTCCACTGAGTACTGACTATGAAGAAATGCATCTTAAAACACAGCAGAATTTTATTTTTTTTTTAAGATTTTATTTATTTATTTTGACAGACAGCCAGCAAGAGAGGGAACACAGCAGGGGAGTGGGAGAGGAAGAAGCAGGCTCCCAGCGGAGGAGCCCGATGTGGGACTCGATCCCGGAACGCTGGGATCACGCCCTGAGCCGAAGGCAGACGCTTAAGGACTGCGCTACCCAGGCGCCCCCAACACAGCAGAATTTTAAAAACAATAGCAGCAGTACTGTTGTAGAAATCCCTTTCTAAAATGTAGAGTGATTATTAACATTTAAAAATGTAATTATAAGGACTAGAAAGCTTCCTTTCTCAAAAGATGTGTTATAAATTCAAACAGACACCAAGTCTATTGTCCTAAACATGATGGCCAGTAGAGTCCTTAATTAAGAAGTATTTACCTTCTCATGTTAAAGTTTTGTTTTGTTTCGTTTTTCCTGGAAGACTAAACATACTGTACTTTACAATGAAAAACAATGTGACTTACTTTAATGTTCAACTTTTTGAGATACACTCTTCTCTTTGAATATTCCATTTTTATTATTACATTGTCACATTTCATTTATTTGTGATCTACCTGACTTTTTTATAAATAGGTGGGGGGAAATACCTTACAAAGTCACACTGAGTCCTAGTATTACTTGCTACCTTACGTGTTTTACCTTTCTACTCTCCTAGTAGCCCCATTTTCCTTCCAGTCCAGTCATACCGGCCTTCACTATGATGAGAATATGGCAGCACTGGCTGCTCCTTCTGCCTGAAACTCTCCTTGTACATGGCATGGCTAGCCCTCTTTCTTTCAGGAGATTGCTGAAGTGTTACCTCCTCAGGACAATCCTATTTTATTCTGAAGTCAACCCTCTCCATAACAATTCCCTGAGCACTCTCTATTCTCCTTTCTCTATATTTCTTGTTCTTTTTTTTTTTTTTACAACATTCATCACCTTCTAACATACAATATTTTTATTTATCATGTTTACTATCTATGGTCTGATTTTTTCCCCCACTAGAATGCAACATAATCTCCATACATTTAGGAAATTTTATCTGTTTAACTTGTTGAAACATAGGTATATGTTTAATATGAGTAGATATAACTCCTGATTATATGTATAAATGTCTTATCTGCTGTTAAGCCATAGGGATTTTGTGGTTTGAGTACAATGAATTGCAGGCATAAGAAGTAGATGGACATACACATCTATAGAAACACACAAAATAAATATCTTAGGATCAAAAGATAATGGCAGGCCTTGCTGATAGACATTTTATGGAGACTTTCAATCCCAATTACCTGGAATATTATGTTACCCTTGATATCTTGTATGCTATATTTACTAGTTCTGATACTATTACTGTCAACTCAGATATTATGATTGCTAACTGGCAAGTCAAGGAGGGATGTTATTTTTAAACCTAGAACTATTGACTCAAAGGGGAAAAAAAGGATTTGTAAGTGTGTCACATAGAAACAGTGCTAAATTGGGTTAACCTAGTCAACCACTGCTTGCCCTTTGTACCTACTCTTAAACCATGTTATTCTTTAAGCTGCACTATTTACTGGAATTTTCTATAAACCAAGAACTAAACTAAATGCTTCACATTTATTATCTCTGCTCCTCTAGTAATTATTCTAAAATACATATTGTTATCTTATTTTATAGAAGAAAAAAAAAAGATTCAAAGAGGTTAGTTAAAACATAAAACATAAAAAAGCTAAAACATAAAAAAACCTGGATTCAAGCCAAAGTATGTGGGTTGTTTAAAACCCATGTTCCTTTTACTACAGCAGGCTGCCTCCCTCACTTTTTGATTGTTTTTGCCACTGTCTGAGAGCAGGGACATTGCTGCAGATCATCAATTTACTAGTAATTTGGCTTCCTGGCAGCCAACATGAGAGTGAACTCAGGGATGTGGGGAAAAAATCTGAAAATCCTCAGGCCCCTTTCCCCCTGTCATATCATGAATTTTGACGAGACCCCAGATCATCAAATCAGTGCCTCTTGACTCTGTCTCCTCTGCCCATGGATCTTTCAGGCAGATTAGTCAGTTCTCCAAGCAAAACAATCCATAACCAACCATGAGGCATGTTCTAAGAAGGTTCGGTGGATCAAGTCTCTGGACAACAGCACACCTCCTGGTTTTTAGCTCTACCTGAAAAACATTTTGGTTTTTGTTTGCTTTATTTTCTTGCAAATTAACAATAAATTCTCACTGGGTACATATGGACATTTCAAGGCCATATAAAAACTGCCAAAATATTATATGCAATCCCTACACATGAGTATTAATGTGATGTGAGCTTTTTGTGCTTTTTCTTTAACTCTCTCATCCTCTCTTCTTCAAACAGCACTCTTGCCTTTCCTGTACCTAACTGACCCTCACTAATGGAACTCAAGTCCCATAGAGTGAAGGCCTTCTAAACAAATTTAATTAATCATTCATTTGTGAGCTGCTATTTTCTTATATTGGAATGTCTGAGGCACAATAAAGAATAAAAGTCAATAAATACTTGAACTTTACGTAAAATCCATCCAAGTAATCCAATAGAATTTATTTAAAAAAAACAACCATCCTATCTACTTATGAATGAAGAGAGTATATAGTATATAACTTTAAGAAGTATATAGTCTACGGATTGTGGGTCCTACATCCAGTTGGGTGATGGTAGAGAAGTGATTCACCTACCCTATCCATAAATATACTACTAATAATAGTAATTATAAAATAATGGAAATTACAATACACCTTTCAATGTTGTAGAGTTCTAGCAAAGGATAGAGGAGCTTGCACACTTGAAAAGGTCTAGCAGAGACATTTATGTTCACTGTTCACTCTAAACATCACAGTCTCCCTATATTTCCCTGCTCCCTTGCAGCTGGGCAGGGCCATGGGACTACTTCTTGCCAATGATTTATCAGAAGTGTCATGAATCCTGTCCAGACCAAATCATTTGAAGTTTGACACCACCAGTGTTTTCCCTTTGGTGAAAGTGGAGGTTTTGTTTTAGGATGGCGGAGGGATGAGATAACACCTAAATCACCGAGTCACTGAACGGATGATCTATAACAACGTTTTCGTGTGTGAGAAACAAACTCTCATTTGTTAAACTACTATGAATTTTAGTTTGTTTTTGAATAACGTAAGTATAGCCTTTCTTAAAGGACAGAAGTGGTCTGATACAGGGAAATATTGTAGACACTCGACAAACCTTTGCCTTAAAAAAATTCCATGAACACTTCATGCTAATAGGCAGTTGGAAATTGGATGTGAGACTATTAGGTAAAAGCCACAATTGGGAATTTAGCAGAGAGGGGTCAGAGGTGTGTTTGACGTTGGATGGGATTTCATGAGATAAAGTCAACAGGAGACAGCTATTTATGCAGACAAGGAAAACAATGTGAATAAGGGCGGGATGGATTGGGATGAGCACAGTAAGTTGGTTGTGAGACCTGTATGCTTGGAACAGATCATGTGAGTTGTAGAATGTTACCAAATAGTGAGATAATAAACATGCTTAAAGACGGAGCAGGATTTAGATTTCATTCAAAAGCCAACGGAAATGCCAAAAAAGATTGGGTCAGTGATGGAAGTAGTGATTAAGGAAAATGCCTGGCTTTAGCATTTGTAAATTATTAGGACAGTGGTTCTCAACTGTGGCTGCACATTTGAATCACATGGGGAACCTTGAAATGTTGCCTAGGTCTTTCCCCTAATTCCTGATTTAATTGGTGAGTCTGGGCATCAGTGGGCATCCAAAACTAAGCAGGTGATTCTAATTATTCTAAATTGCAACAAGTATTATGATAATTGGAAATCAGGGGATCTTATCCTCTAGAAGGCCAGTTAGGAGGATGATATGCAATACCTTTCCAGGTGTGGTGACACACACCAAAAATTGGCTTATTCTACTCAGGGGTTGAGGTGGAATTTATAAAGGGGAAGTGATACTCTGGATCTTGCTCTGCTATTTTTAATTCTTCTCCCAACATCAGAGCAAGAACAAACTACATTGGTGCACTTCTGTTCTTTTCTCCATTTTTGTTTTCAAAAACCATACTCTGCAAATAGTGGATCTGCAGCATAAGGTGTGAAGAAGGACCATACAAATTTCTCTCTGTATTCCATCTCATTCACCAACCCCACACTTTAATCCCTGGATTTAACCTTCATATTAAAGAAAGTTTAAGTAATTTGTTTCAGTTACTTGTAAAAGAGTTATCCAAACGTCCAAGTGCTTTGACCAGGCTTCCTGCCTCCTACACTTTAATTCATTTTCCAACTATGCAGCACACTAAAAATTAGCTGAATGGGTCCAATCACAAATCATATATACAAATTATAATGTACCAATATAGTAGTGTTCTCAACCATTTATTACATACCTTCTTATTCCCGACTCCCTTTCTCAGACTCCCAGCAGGCATCCAAACAGATAGAATATCCCAGAATATGCACACAATATTGGAGGCTGAGTGAGCTTAAAAAAACAAGAAACAAAAAACAAAACAAAACAAAAAACCACCAGTCAGCTTTTCCAAAACATACAGACTTCAGCACAATGAAATATTTCCTCACCAGAGACTCACGATGGTGGCGATCAATTTTTTAAAAGGTTAACAGAACTCCCTTTAGCTTTTTAACAAAATTATCCCAGTCATCAGAAGTTATGCAGGCCAGAGACTCCAGTGTGTTCAGCTTCATGATTTTGTAGAAAATCCCTAGTTTTTAAAAAGAACTGAGCGCCTCTTACATGATCACACTTATTTATTTGGCCCACGCACTAATGTGTCGGTGTGTTTATTGAGGAGAGCTTTTTGTTTTATTCTTTCTGGTTTGTTGGCTTCAAAACACTCTCTGGCCCCATAGGAAGCCATTTCGATCTAAAGAAGCCACTCTCCAAAGAGCATGGAGTTGCTGCAATATTTATGAAATCTAAAACCTCTCTTCTTGATCTTTTTAATAAAGATCCTACAGGAAGGTGTTGAGGCTAATAAACAGAGAAGGGAGAAGAAAAAAGCAGCTTGTAAGGGAGTCTAACAGTGCACTCTCAGCAGACTGCTAAAATGTAAACAGAGAGGTGATCAATGACGGACTCTGTTTCTAAATTAAGTCTTAAAATGCATATTAATGAATGCTTTTTGGAAAAGTATATTACATTGAGAATGACACTTAGGCAAATAGAAGCTACTTTAATTTTAGATTCAGCCTCCCACTCAGCTGAGTTTCCTGACTAAGAAACACTTGCCTAGTTAGTGGGTAGAGTTGTATGGTTCATTTTTAAAGTAATCTGGAAAAAGGATTTTGAAAAAAAAAGAAAACTTCCCAAACATAAACAGGTCAAATGTGGCTCTCAACTCATCCCTGAAGGGTCTCTTAGAAAGATTCACAGCTGTTCAGTTTTATAGGGCCACCTGCCATACTGATGAAAGGGATGGGATCGCTTTGAATAGCTAGGGAAAAAAGCCAACCTCCTGGAAATGAGCATGAAAAACTGAAAAGATTAGGATTCAGTATCTTGATTCTATGAAACAACTGTGCAACGTAAAGCATATTCATGAGTCCAAGAAGAAACAAAATTAGAACTGGTCTAATTCAAATTGAATATTCTTCTGAGGGCAGTAGCACAGTGAAACCCCATCTTTCCTTTATTAAGTAAGTAGCTAGATGAATGTGATGGAGCATAAATTAAAAGGCAGGAGAATTTTAAGGGATGAGGCTGGTGAGCTGCTCAGAGGCTAGGTCATGCAAAGGGTTGCGAATCTTGGATATTATGCAGGCTGATGGCTTTTAGACTTTGTAAAAACAGTCAATTCCTTTCCTCTCTTCCACATGCTCCATCTTTTTACCACCACCCCCCATGTCATATGGCACTATAATATATAAAAATATATATAAAAATGGAACTACTCTGGTTAAGAATGGAAAAACAGAGTATAGATGTGGTGAGAAGCCAGGAACTGGACTGTCTCTGCGTAAACTCCCCCACCAAGCCCTGCCATCACTACATGGACCCACAGACATTTCCAATGAATCTTAAGGCTTTCAGAGGACCATTTTGAAAACTGCTCATGTCAACAATGAAGGGTACTTGATAGTTTTAAGCAAAAGATGAGCATGTCCCAATTATGATTTAGATGCTGAACATCATTCTGAGATGGGTAAGAAGACAGATTTGGCCTGTAAGTTGGAAGGCAGGGCAAGAGTTGGGAGACTATTGCAGTTGTCTAGAAAAAGAAGATGAATGGCCCAAACAGAGGTCATGGGGATAATACATTGAGGTGATATGAGAAGACTTGGTGATTAATTGGACATGGGAAATTCAGGGGTAAGGAGGATTGAAGAATATATATCAGGTTGGTTCCAAGCACCATAACTGGGTAGAGGTGTAGAGAACGTTAGTGGAACAAATATTTATTTGGAAGGTAGGGATAAATTCAGTTTTAGTTATTTTCAGGTTGGCGTGTTTGAGAGCTGAAGTCAAAAATGATGTACGTGAATCTGAGTCTTGAAACACAAGTCTAGTTTGCATATTGATATTTAGTGTCATTAACACAGAAAGAGAATTAAAATTATAGCAAAGCAGTAGACAGAAAAGAAGATTCTATTTAAACTTGAACGCTAAGCCAACATTTAAGGGATGGAATATGATAAAAAAGGAATATGATAGAGTCAGAAAAGATACAGTATGAGAAATAGGAACAAGGAGAATCCCAAGAATACTACCAAAAGGATTTAAGAAGAAAGAGATTAGCATTGTTAAATGCAACAAACAGGTCCACAAAGACAAAAAAGGAAAATACTTCTTTTGGGTTTAACATTTAAGAAGTCATTGGGGGGCTGCCTGAATGGCTCAGTCAGTTAAGCCTCTGACTCTTGATTTCAGCTCAGGTCACAGATGTCTTGAGATAAAGCCCCACCTCCCAGGCTCCACACTCAGCAGGGAGTCTGCTTGAGCTTCTCTCTCTCTCAGTCTCCCTCAGTCCCCCTCCTGCACATGCTTTCTCTTGCTCTTTCTCAAAAATAGATAAATAAACATGCAAAAAAAAAAAAAAAGAGAAAGGAAGTTGTTTGGGATTAAAAAAAGAAGTTGTTTGGGACCATCACAAAAAAGTCAGAAACCGGGTTGCAGTAGTTGACAAGTGAATGGAACGTTTAAAGGAACCAAGGACTATGACAGACAAGGAGGGAGGGGGGAAAATTGGACAATAGAAGAGGATTTATAAGATGAGTAGTGGAGCATGCAAATCCATGTCTAGCAAACAATAGGTATGCAATCAATGACTGAATGACTACCAGAATGAATGAATGAAATAAAAGGGGAGAATAGTTAACAGGATAAAATTAAGGAAACATAACATATTTATAATGATTATATTCCTTTTATATTCCGCAAGCTGCTTCAAATCCTTTGGGTAATTGAATGAGAAATTAATGATTTAATCAATCAGGAATCCTGATAGTATTCAAACTTACCATGAGTCTTGCCATGTTTCCTTATCCTTGGACTTACAAGGAAAGGGATGAGAAAGAAAGGGGATTGAGCTAACATTTATTCATGGAGAGTACTTCGCTTGCATTACTGCATTTGATCTTTGAACAATCCTGTGAGGCAAGTATTATTATTTCATCATCTTACAAATGAGGAAACTGAAATTCAGAGGGGTTAAGTGATTTGCCTGAGGTCTTACATCATTATTTATATGGTACTATTCTCAGCTATCAAAATCAGCTACTATAAATACTGTATAAAAGAAGAAAATAGGTCTGTGAGTGCAATTTAAAAACCATTCTGACTGGAGAAATTGAGTGGCAATAGAATGTGTTTAGAAAAACAGCATGGGAAGCAGGAAATACTTCAAACACTGAATGTAGGGGATGAGAATGTTGGTTTTGGAATGAGATTGTCTATGGTCTACGATGCTGGGCAAGTTATTTATCCTTTTCATGCCCTGATGTCCTCATCTGATGAATGGGGATTAAAATCTTTCCTCCCTAATGCATGATATAATTTATGCAAAATACTTGGCATAGTGCCTGCCACATGGTAAATACCTAATTCGTGAAAGTTATTTCTCATCCTCGGCATCGTTATCTTTTATTAGAGTGACCTAAAAGAGGAAAATCATAACTGTGACATTCCCTTTTAAAAGTGTTCAGAGATAGTATGTTTAAAAAGTACAAAAGCTAATGCTAGGGAACTTTGTCTTAGAGTATGCTCCATTTGGAACAACTCCAGCAGTCTCATGGGTGAAAGATATATGTGTCCTGCCAAAGAATATGAGAGTCGGGCCAGATTTTTCCAAGATCTATGCCTGAAATTCATTAAAAAGCAAAAAATAATTTTCCTGATTACAGTATAGAGATCATAGAGGAAAACATCCTTGAGCTCTGTAGCTGAATGATAAGGTGACTTGACTTGGAACCATGGATACTCATAGCACATGACACGCAGCCATGCCCACAGGACAGTGCTGCTTCTGACAGGTTATGCTGCTGTGGAATGAATCAGCCCTCTTGTCTTAGAAAACTCTCCTCTTCTGACCTGAAAACTTCAAGAAGAGAAGGCAATTGTATTTCTCTGGGTGTTCTAGAGGACAACTGTCCTTGAAAAAGTGCCGTTAGTACACCAGCACGCTAAAGTTAACCACCGAATCATCTCCTCTGACCGAACGTGCAGCAGTCTCGATGCAGGCACCCATCTTTGGAGGAATCCAGTCCCAGGAAGGGGGTTTCAACCGTGAGGATGATACTTCCCCCTCTTAACATTAACAGCGTTGGCTAACTGAATTGAAGGGAGGATATATATAATTCTGAAGTCAAATCCACATGAAAACAAAAGGGAGATTCTGGAGAAAGTCAGGTTGACAAAGTAAAGTTATTTATCGAGCACGGAAGCTTGACCTTTGAATGGCAAACTCGGGAAAGACCATGTCCTGTAATGGAAACAAATTCCTTAAAGGGTGCCTATGGGAGTCCAATAGCACATAAAAATAAGATATAGCTGAGGGCTAGAAATGATGAAAAGATAACCTGTGGTCCCTGAGCATAGCTTCAGTCTAAGGAAACACTTTATTAGATTGGGATAAAAAGAACAGCAAACGATTTTCTCTCCCTCACTTCTGTTCTCACTACCTCTGAGTGTAAATATCACCTATGGACAATGAACAGAAATACCACAGAGAAGCATAACTGACAGGAAGAGTATGAAGGAATTTAGCATAAAACCCAGAATAAAGAGAGATATAAATGCAGTTTATCCCTAGACACAACCATGAGAGGAAATATATTATTGTGTGTAAGAGCCTAGACACTATCATCAAACCACCTGGGATTGAATCCTAACAGGTGTTAGCAGTGTGGTCTTTGGCAAGACATTTAATTTTTCTCAGCCTCAGTTTTTTAATCGGTAAGATGAGGATTACATGTCCTCATGTAATGGTATGTCATGGTATGATGAAGGAAAATGCTTTTCTTCTTCCTTAACTGTGAATTCTTTGAGGGCTCAGAGTATGTTTCGTGGAATCAGCTTGTATACCCAATTCCTAATACAGTGTCTTCTACTTTTCCTAGTAGAAAATAAAATAGTTGTTGGATAAAATATGAAATAAATTATTCCTTTAATGCAACCACTGAATTACCTAAGAATTTTCCTATGATACACCCAAATTCATGTTTTACTTAATGCCAAATAGAATCAAGGGTAGTTTACATGATCCTTAGCTTGCATTTCTGAAAGATTATTTAATAAAAGGCATAAACACTGTAATCAAATTTTGGTAAGCCATAAAAGATGGGGATCGAAAGAACTGTTTATTAAAAATAGTTTAACATGAAAAAGTCTAATGGACATTCTAAAATCACATTGCTACTTAGTGTTATTAGCTATATAAAATTAGGCTGTCAAATGCGGCTTTATGAATAGTCAGTAAGGAAGAAAAAGAAATCACAAGGGACAAATCACTGTCATTCACAGAAGACTACCTGGCAGTCTAAGAATTAAGTTCACTCTTCAGGGCATGCTATCCTCAGCTGTTATAAATATGCCAGAATGCCTCTGTCAGCAGGCGTAATAAAGAGGCTGCCTCCACCAATATGGTGCTTGTAAGGTGCAGTCTGCTGCTCAGAGGGACAGGGAACAAAGACATTTTGTTTCCAATTATTGTCACTTTGCCTTTTAGCTCAACTGAGCAATTTCGTGACCAGTAAGACAGACAGGATTCTCAACAGTAGAGTAACTAAACAAAATCCCTCTAATTAAATGACACTTGGCAAGGGCAAAGGACACCCAGAGTCTAGTTTAGAGCAAGGTGTCTCTACATGGAGTCAGTAGCTTAGCATTTGGGCGTTAGGAAAGACATTTACATTTGCAGACTACTCCACTTCCTCATTCTGAACTACTTTTAGGCCTTAGCTATGCACGAATTTTCTCAGGGGCTCACTGGTTTATTAATCCTTACAGTATGTCATGAAATAAACAGAAGCGTTTGATACAACCATGGTCTTTCACGAGTGGTGTACAATTACAGCTCCCTTATCTATTTTTCTGCCTGCTCTCCTAACTAAATATTTTATTAAACTACATCCCTGGCATCATTTGATATTCTCAAGTTTACATATTTAGCCTACAATTTTCCAGAGGTCAGAAAGTGGTTTATAGAGTATATTTAGGAAAATCCCAAGATTTTCTTTAAGTCATGGCAATGGCAGGCCTGTGTGATTGTAGTAGAGCCAATCTGTAGCTATCTTTTAAAGTCCTAGTTCTGAAATCACAGAAAGTTCTGGGACTCTGAGATCTAAGAAGCCCCAGGGGCCAGAGCAGGAAATGAATGGTAATACATGGCCAAGTGATTTCCATGGACCACTGGACAAAAGAAGAGCACATAGTTGTACAAATCAGAAGACAAAATATCAATGATTATATTCTTACAGTCATGTATGGACTATTTTTAGCTGTTGTTCTAGAATCTTCCAATGGGAATCATAGAACTATTTCCTACACTAGGAGTCACAAATCCCTGGGGGACTCTATGGAGTAATTGAGTCTTCAAATCCAAATGCAAAGGCAACATTGTTAGTAGAATTACTAAAATATCTTTTGTACATAAATGTACTTTCAGATGTATACTGACATTAATAAATACAGAGATGTATTTAAAATATTTCCTGAAAGCATTGTATCTACTGATTGTTATATTTTTTTATTATTAACCGATTCTAAAAGTTGAACTGACAGCAAGATTGTGAAGAATTGTAAAAAATGTTGATAATCAAGTGAGTTCCTCTCATTCCAAAGAGTTTAGAAGCATCTCCAAAGAGAAAACAATAAACTTGATACGTATGAAAATCAGAAAAAAAGGAAAAGTGCTTCAGCTACCAAATTTTCAATCCAAAGAAGAGATAGAATTACTGAAACTTACTCCGAGTGCACTAAAACCTATCTACTGCCATAGAGTACCAGCATTCTGCTGTAAGACACATATTAATGTGACTTTCTGATTAGCACTTTGATATTTTTCACCTTATTCTTCTTTTATGTGACAGCAAGATCTAAACACTAAATCTGCTGATCTTCTATTGCAGCATAAGTTTTATGAGACTTTCAGTATGCCATTACTCTTGCTTATTCATTCTTTCCCTCTCTCACCTTCTATCTGTAGAGTTCTTAGTCATAGGTGGGTGGCTTATGCTGACATGCTGAGATTTTTTTTTTTAACATTTATCTTGTGATAGGTGAAATGGTCTACACATTTTAATACCTGAATATATCCTCCATGTCTAATTCAATTCCCCGAGCAGTATAGAAGGTGCAATCTAAACATTTCAGGTAGGAGTGAATCATTTACATAGAGAAATAGTTCTTGCTAATAGCATCTAAAATGATTTATATTTTACTCATTGAGACAAGAGATAGAAAGCTTTCTCTACTAATGACCTTCACATTATGACAGGGATCATATGGAATTTAAAAATGTAATTATGAACTATAAATCCTCTAAAGGCAAAAATGTTAGTCTTTTTTTTTTTCATTTTATGTTCTTTCATTACCATCTAACACAATAACTGGTACATTGTAGATACATGTTGGTTTTTGAATGAATAAATAAATGAATGAGTAACTCAGTGAACTTTATTAACAATTTAATAACTCAACAAACTCACTTTGGCCTGAAATAATTAGCTCAGTGGTGGAAATAAGGGGTAGCTTGGGGTAGGGGATAGGGGGCTTTAGAATTCATACCTCCAGCACCTCTTCCCCAAAGTCATTTCAAACAAATACGAAATCTAAATTGAAACAGTTTGCTATCTTTCTACACCTAGTTCAGTTCAAGATTCGTCAACTGCCACATTCTTCCAAGAAGACCACCCCAACCCAAGTTTGTTTTACGATAAAATTCTAGAGTTGGGTTGAATCAGCAACTAGCCGAATCCATTAATTGTTCTTCATTTTCCTCCCAAATATTTTGTTAAAATTTCCAAAATTATGTATAAGTCTGCCATAGCACTGCCTTTCTCAATTACTCTGAATCACTAGAATATAAGCTCCACAAGGACAGACTCTTAGCTCAGTTTGTTTAATAATGCATTCCAGGGGCGCCTGGGTGGCTCAGTCATTAAGTGTCTGCCTTCGGCTCAGGGCGTGATCCTGGCATTATGGGATCGAGCCCTGCCTGCATCAGGCTCCTCTGCTGGGAGCCTGCTTCTTCCTCTCCTACTCCCCCTGCTTGTGTTCCCTCTCTCTCTGGCTGTCTCTGTCAAATAAATAAAATAAAATCTTAAAAATAATAATAATAATAATGCATTCCAAACACCCAAACAACATTGGGCATCTAATTTACACTAAGTATACATTTGTTGAATTTTGTAATGTTTCATCTAACTCAGTTAAGCACACCATCGCCTTTGATGTTTCATGCCACTATGTGATTCTCTGTCTACATTGATTTTTTGTTATCGGACTTGACACCTTATTGTCCAAATTATGTTCTCCTTACTCAAAACCCATTTATAAAAAAAAAAAAAAAAAGACAAAAACACCCACTACAGTCACTACAGTGAAAACATTTAGTTATTAATTAGACTCCTATTTAGACAATGCTTTGGGCACCCAATAGTGAAACACTGTAAGATTGCCATTGAGTGGCAGGACGGGAAGGTGCCCAAGCAAGAAGGTAACATAGTCATCCCTACCCACATCAGCAGTTACACTTTGGCAATCACTTCTCCATACACCACCTTATTTGATAATCTTCATAACTGTTTTTGTAGAGTCAGAAAGATCTTATTTTTTTCAATTTTTGAGGACAAGAAACTGAGGCTCAAAGAGGCTGACTTGCCTGGGTACACACAGCTAATAAAGATTTGACCAAGTTCTTACCCTTTCCTCTTGAAAATTTGCTTTCTATCCAGCACTTTAGGTCCACATGCATTCCAGAGTTATTATACACTTAGGAAATGGAGAACAAACCAACAAATACTAAATAGAGGAGGCAAGGATATGTCTCACATTTGCCACACTGGATTGCTATGTAATAGCTGTAATAATGAAACTGTGTAAAATGAAAGACTAAAGAACAAGCCTTAATCTCATAGAAACAAGCCCTCCAGTGAACAAGTCTATGTGCAGTAAAAATTGGAAAACTGTGCAGAAGACAGAGAAGTCTGTAAAGGCACAGGTGGACAACCTTTCAAAGTGAAAGAGATAATTGTAATTCTGCAGGGACACACACCCTCCAGACCATGTGGCAGCTGCTTTCCAGACCTCTGTCACACTCTGCTCTGCATGCCCCTGAAGTCAGTGGGGGAAGGAGGGCTTCTTTCCTTTCTCACTAATCATCCTTGACATCCAGTTGGCACACCCATCAGAGACAGTCTATTTGTGGCTTTCTAGGTCAGCGTGGCACTGTGAGAGGAGAGTGTCAGTATTTATAGGGAGCCTAAGGTTGTAATTAGAGTTACTTTGCATTGTTTGGGGAGCTCTGGGCTACCTGTGCCTTCCCTGGGATTCCATTTGCAGATGTGCTCCTGCGTCCTTTGAGGGAGGCAGATTCAATCTGAACTTAAAAGAAGCATATGCTGTAGGACCCCTCACTTGCACGGGCCCCTTCCAAGACCCTGGGAAAAGGTCCTAATAATATCTGTACAGAGTCACGTATTTTGTAAATTTTATAAAAATTGCTACATTTTTCTATTCTATTTATTCCTCTGTTATATTTCTCCTGACATCTGGAGGCATTAGAGTAGCTACTGGTACATTTTGGAACTGGCTAAAGGTGCATTAAATTGGAGATACATTCATTTGGGTTTATAAAATATATTTGTGTGGTTTACAGTCACTTTCCTGAACAGTTAAGTTCCTCGTAACAAGGTTGTTCAGCTAGTGAGCGTAAGAGATGGAACCTAACTGACCCTTGTTTGACCCCAGTGCTAATGAATTTAACACTACACCAAATGGCTCTTCATATGTGTAGCAATCTATCAGTAGGCATTTGATTCCTTCATCTAAAGGCAGAGTAGAGAGCTTTCAGCTACTTGCCAAAATCTGACAGCATAGCACATTTCTTTACCTGACCCTGACACACTTGTCTAGCCTTATCCCTGATTGCTCCCTTGCTGTACACAGCGTAAGTACGCCGCAACTCCCTATGTTCTATTCATATAGGTCTTCTTGCACACGCTCTTTCCTTGGCCTGAAATAGCCAGACCCAATAATATTTCTACAGATTCTTATTAAGTTCTGATTGACTTAACCTAAAGTGCTGACATTGACAAATATAAAAATCATAATATGCCACTTCTATGAGGATACCAATGGCAATTGCTTCATGACAGTTATCCAATTAAACAATATTTAAGAATATTCAGGGTACATAGAGACTTGTAATGCTCTGATATCTTACAATTCAAATAAGAAACTTTTGCCTAAATCTAATAATTCCAAAAATGTACATGACAAAACCAATAGAGTTGAAAAGATTAAAAGAACTTTGCCATGTTGTCAAAATTAAATATAATCTTTTTATGAATGTTGGTAAAGAAAAAACTTAATCTTGTTTCTCTTTTCTCTGTCGAAACTGGTACTGCAAAATTGTTGTTAAAGATGATACAGCCAAAATGAAGACCAAAAGGTATTATGGAGGTGTGTCAAGCATTTAATTAACAAAAAGTAACATGCTCTTTTTCTGGATTTGGTGCTTCTTAGAGTATTTGTTTCTTTTTCAGAATTTGTACTTTGTTGTGATTTCTTTTTTTCATTCTACATAAAATATTTATTCTGTTTAAGTAATTTTATATTCTTTTTTCTTAAAGAAGAACCCCAAATTGTATAAGCTTCAGGCTCCACAAAACCTGAGTTTGGTTTTGTTGGAGGAGGACTTTAAAAGAAATCACAGATTAATGATGTGTCTAAAGGTCTGAATTTAGATGCCTTCAGGACAATACAAGGGGTCTCCCTGGCTGCCTAGAGAGAAGAAAAGCACTTGGAGCTAAAAGAACAGAAAGGAAGCCCTGGGGAGTCAACAATGTGACACTCTGTGTTGTTGCATGAATTTGTTTCCTTAGGCGATCACAAACAATACAGAGAGAATTCTTAGTAAAGTTGCTCTCAACAGATTTGCATTTCAGTGGTACTGATGCTGGATAGCTCACTGGGGAGATGGTTCTGTTCCTTCTCCAGAAAAATTGGGGGAAGGGCCCAGAGGATGGCTTCAGGGAGTTACCAAGAAGGTCTGCTAAAACCAGGATTACCTGAAGCTTACGCTGGCAGGTCAGTGGTGACAGAGAGGTCAAGAAGGGTTCTACTGAAGAAGGTATTGATCCATAGGATGTTAAGCACAGGATGAGACCTAATGCACAGAGCAGCAATTCTCAGGGGGAACCATGTCACACATTGGGTGTGTTTTGGAAATCTGTAGAGATATTTTTGGTTGTTGCAATGATTGTGAAGCACTGATGGTTTACTGGTCAGGGATCCTAGATGGTCTTCTATGTGCAGAACAGTCAAGCCTAAAAAGGACTAGTGTATTTTATGCTCTGCACTAGTTTTAAATGTGCTTCTGGACAATTGATGTTCGAATGGGCGATTATTCTATTTGTAAGTATTTGAGTCTTTTTATATGAATATGATGTACTTTCGTATGGTTCTAATATAAACTGGATTTTACACCATGTAAGTAATGGGAATTTGTTTATAACTTGCATCCCTTTCAAATACGTGGCCGTCTTGGCAAAGGAGCATGTGTCACTTCATTACCAATCTATCGTGCCTAAGTCATTTTGTATTTACAGCTGTTGCATTTACGGAATTGTACCCATACACAGAAATATACTTATATTTCACTGACTTCAAATTGTTAAATGTAAAACAAGGTTTCTTATAAGTCTTAAAAACCTGTTCACTATAAAGATGTGCACATTCTTATCTCATCATTTATTCTCTCATGGTGGTTCCCGAACATGTTCATCGTGTCAGAGAATAATTCAGATGTGTTTACATAGTTATTTTTCTTGCTAAAAATTGGTTTCTCATATGTGAGAGAGTAAGCTTGTAGGTTGAATAAAGTAATAAAGGCAAGAACAAGTATTTGTAAGAGGAGGGAGGCTCTAGCCTGGCAACAAAGAATCTCGTGTGTACAAATTGCTGGTTAAGCCTGTTGGCTGGAAACTAATGTGAGAGCATTTGGACTTCGAAGAGCACAACTAGGTTACAAAAAAAGACAATTTCAGTGATTAGGGATTCCCTAGAAAGCCTTGAGAGTTTCAGACATAAGCATTCATGCCACGTTGTCTGTGTTAGGTCCCCTGGGTTAGGTTGGCCCCATATCCTTTGTTAGAGTTTTTAAATATTGACATATATAATATTTTATTCTAAATTCCTTTTCTTTTATATTGCTCTAGGGATATTATTAAGTTTTTAAGAGTTAGGTAAATAGATGGCTTACATTAGCTATGAGCTTGTATTAAGAGAGGACAGGGGTGTTACAAAATGTTCACTATGATAAGCATGGAACAAAGCAACACGACGAGCTCATGCTTAGAAGCTGTTGGCTTGGACTTTCCCCTTGTCCACAGTTCTCCCACAGGTGGAAAGGGGTCCCTAGCAGAGTGTCTCCCATGTGAGAGAAATTCAACTCATGTTTAACATATAGATGGATGAATGTAAAAAAAAAAAATTAGGTTTTACAATCCTCACATGCCTCTGAAAGGAGAGTTTTTCATTTTGTTTGTTTGTTTCTCTTAAGTAAATGACCCACTGAATAGAAAGGTGATTTGGGAAGTTTGCTGTTTCAGAAAAATTATAGGTAAAGAAGTGAAAGGAATTCAAGATTCCCTTCAGAAACCCTTTAGATTTGGCCTGAGGAAACTCAATGGAGCATCTTTTAAAGATCCATTAATTTTAAATTTTACTAAGAATAAAAACAGAGGTAGATTCATAAGCCATGAATTCTCTCTGGCTTCTAATAACCAAAAACAGCTAGGCCATGTTGGATATGCTTGCTGCCAAAAACTTTATGGCTTTATAAAATAAATGGCCAAATCAATGTGGGCATTATATTATTCCAGAGAAAGTGTTTCACATGTTGGAGTACAGACATATCAGCAATTCACCCAATTACTAATAGTAGTTACGCCATGATTTTGCTCAAAATGATGGAGACTGCCATGTTCTCTCTCTACAGTCATCAATTCGAGCAGCACTCTAATGGTTAAAATGCTTACTAAGACAACTCCTAAAAGAATTCTTATTTCCCAAATTACCTGTCCATACCAACACCTACCCATACCGTCTCTTAATAATATGGTCATCTTAAAATTTCTACCAGCACTATAAATAAACCTATATCCCAGATAATATCTCATCTTAGTTTTCTCCTGTACTTGTTGTGCCCCTATGGGAACACACCTCAAAATCCATTTTTCTCCCAGACTCGGCCTCTCTTGCCGGCTCTTGGCTTCCTTCGCACTGGTGCGCTAGTCCCTCTACAACTCCCTAGCAGGTCCGATGATAGGTACGGGTGGATGGAAAAGACTTAGCAGAAGTCATTCTATCTCTAGAAGTCTCACAAGTTTCTCAGCATGATCATATTCAGATAGATCATAGGATGGCATAGTACTGACTTCATTCATTCATTCACTTATTCACTGTTGGTTGAATGTTCGTGCTGTGCTTTAGGGGTTGAAGGTGGTTTAAAGTCCAATACCCTATCACCTGTTCTCAGAACGAACACAGTCCCATCATGGGGACAGCTACTTTCTGTCGCTTGTCAGCCTGCTGCCAAGGTGGTAAACACTGCAGAATAATGAACTCCCATGAAAATCATCAATAATTAAGAGCCACTAAAAACTCTCTTCAGGCTTTTGAAAGTTAAAAAAAACAAGGGGCAATTTAAAAACTGGGCAATTTTTTAAATCTTTTCTGTCTCGTCATGAAGACTTTGTTAAACAAAATTCTTGACTAAAAATCCTAAACCTCCTTTCCGGAATGCAGACTGTGGTGGTAACGGCTTAGAACTACAACCACATGAGAAAACATGTTAGGCAGTAATGTGTATGCAAGCAGAGCGTCAGCAAAATAGTCAGCTTTGTAAAAAAGCAGTCCATAATTTCTATGCTGCTTTTCATTCATATGTTTGCAGGACTTTTTCTTTAGCCTAAACGTGATAACCCTGCTTAACGATAACCACGCAGGATGTTACTTGCTACTTACAAAAGAATTAAAATAAAATAAGTGCACTGAATTGGATTATTTGACTTCAAAGTGCTTATACCACCAGTCTTGCCTTCCCAGCAGCAGCTGGAGAAATGCAGGGACAACACCATGCTTCAGTTCAGCGTTACTTTATAGCCTGACTGACTCCAGATGCTAGGATTACTCTGGAAATGTAATTAGTTTCAATTAACTAACATCTGGCCAAATAGAAACATATTTGGGATTCAGGTAAAGAAAAGCACATTCCTACAGAGCAAGCTTGTTGACTAAACAGTCAAAGAAAGGTGAAGAAATCCTATTTAGGTTCATCAAGAAAGGACTATTTTATTAGACGTGGCTTTTAAAACATATTCTTTGTGATATTCTCCATCTTCAGGCTTCTGGATTAACCTCCACCATCATTATAAGAGCCCAAATCGGCTTATGGAATACCAGGTCAGATTCTGATTCTGCTTCCTGATTTCCATACAGATTCTATCCCATCTGAAATCTGTGCATCAACCTCAGCCAAGAGTTCATCTATTTCAAGGAAACATTTGAACCTATTTTCAACATGATAAAGAAGTATTTCCTTGGAATTGGCTGTAATAGGATTTGAATTGCACTTCCATGAGATATTACACATGAGGGAAGAATTTGGCTTCCTGATAGCTGTAAGTCATTCTTTACGTGGGAGCTGTACATAACGATATTGATGATAAATCTCCAACTTGATGTGCAGCATGTAGAGAGCAAACCAAACAGTGCCAAGCTTAGTGGGAATAAAGTCATGTTTCATTAGAGAAATTTTTCTGCACACGTGCTTATGGGGACATAAGCACTACACACTTCTATTCAAATTTGAGACTTTAGAAAATGTAGACTTGCCAATGGCTTGAACATTGTCAACACAGACAGAAGACTTCAATCTGTAGCTATAAAATGGTAAATGACTCATGTCCTGGAAGACCTAAGTGAGAAAACACTTGGTTTCTTGCTCATTGCCATGTTTGTAATACTCAGATAAAATTACCCTTAATCATCATCCATAATAAAGAATCAAATCAAAAAGCATGTCCAACCATAGGAGGTTGAAAACTTGATGATAATGTAGCCTCAAGCTCTCTACCAAATAAATGTTTTTAGAGCACTTTGGCACTCTGCCCTCCTGTAGAGTGTTAGACTAATTGCAGGTATCACATTTTACTTTCTGAAAGTAGCTTTTTCACTTGACCTATGTATAGAAAAAAATTGTCATCAGTAACAAATTTCAATCCAGTCAATCAATTAGCATCATTCCCCTATTTCTTGCAGCCTGGTTCAGATAACGCAGACCATACACACAGAATAAACTTATCAATGAGATCTAAAATAGTAGCCAGATAGGAAACCACCCCAGCCAACCAAATCATCTGACATATGGAATGAAACTCTTCATTTACAAAGACCTCAAAATGTCCAACCTCAAAAGAACCAATAACAACTGAGATGAGACCTTTGCTTTCACGTAGAGATATTTTGCAGAGTTCAACATTCAAGTTCAGTGCCCAAAAGACTGGTATTCCTACTTCCATTTCATTTTACAACCTGCTTTAAACTCTCCAGTCACACTTTGTCCTCTGCAATAATGGTTTTCAAATGAGATTCCGGAAATTCTGAGGTTTCCTTGGAATTGCTTCAGTGGTCCCTGTGGGGGAGGAGGAATTAGTAAACCCTGCATAGGAGAATGTGAGTTATCTTACTCTCTACTCTTATTACATGAGATTCCCCTATAGGCCTCTGTTGAAAAAACAAAAAACAAACAGAAAGATGTTCTTTGTTTAGAATAAGTTAAAAACCACTGGCCTACGGAATAATGTCAAAGCTTCTTAGCAAATCTAGTCAAGATCTTCATGAACTATCTCTACCTAACTCTGTAGATTCTTCTCCTGCCACCTCCTCCATACCTTTACAGCATAGAGCGTGGTTTATGCTGATTCTGCTTTGGTTCACGCTGCTGCCTTTGCTTGGACTGTTCCTCCCACTTCTCCTCACCTAACTCACTTCACTCTTGTGTCTAAAATGGGCTCAGAAATTATCATCTCCAGGACACCTTTTCTGAGACCACAGAATAGGGTGGGATTTCATCCTCTCCACTCTTGTGGTACCTAAAATACAACTGTATTGTAAGATAGCATTGCACTGACATTCTCTTCCTAACTGACTCTTCCACATAGGACTGGGAGTGTTGTGAGATGTGCTTACAGTGCTAAGTCCAGCCGCTGACATAGTGTTCAATAAATCACTGTTCAGTAAAATCCTCCCGCATATAGAGATCGTAATTCATCAAAATATTTTAGATTAAAGAAGAGAAGGAGCAAAGGAAATGGAAGGCAATTCTGTTTATTTACAATGTGCTTCCTGATTTCCATACATAGCCTATGTGAACCTTACAAGAACTCTATGAGAGTGCTATTATTATTTCCATTTTACAATCAGGAAATCGTGGCTCACAGAAGTTAGGCAAATCATATGGGATTGACTATCTAGGAAGAGAGTGAAAAGGATTTGATTTCAGGGTTGCCTGACTCTAAAGCCGAAGTCTTTATGCCACACTACATGTGTGATGGTTAACTCTATGTGTCAACCTGACTGGCCAAGGACGTCCTAATAGCTGGTAAAACATCATTTCTCTGTGTATCTGTAAGGGTGTCTCCAGAAAAGATTAAGATTTGAAGCAATAGATTGAGTGAAAAAGATTGACCTGTGAGTGGGTATCATCCCATCCCTTGAGAGCCTCAATAGAACAAAAATGTGGAGGAAGAAGAGATTTGCTGTCTTACTTGAGCTGGATTTTAATTTTCTCCTGCCTTTGGACATTAACACTCTCGGTCCTCCGGCCTTTGGACTTAGACTGGGACTTCTACCATCAATTCTCCTGGCTCTCAGGCCTTCAGATTTGGACTAGAACTACACCACCCACCCGTTTTTCTGAGCCTTCAGCTTACCAATGGCAGACCGTGGGACTTCTCAGCCTCCAGATCACACGAGCACATCTCTCACGACAAATTTCTACCTATCCATCTACATTTATGTCCTATTGGTTCAGTTTCTCTGGAGAACCCTGATTAATAAAACACCCAAATAACATATGTTAATGCATATTAAAATGTGACATCAAAGAAAACTACCAAGAGAGCGTGTCTGCTCTACCGAAGTCCCCCATAATATTTAAGCCTCTTTGCTCTTCGTTTTTCCAAATTTTCCTGGCAACCAAGATTTTAAAATAAAACATTCTTTTCAAAGAACAGCAGTCTATTTCTAGGTTATATGGCACCTACTCAGTCAATTTAATAAACATTTATTTAGCACCAACTAAATGCAAGTCACTGCATATAGCCTTAATGGAGATATAAAATGAGAAAGGCATGGTCCTTGCCCTTCAGGAGCTCATAATCTAAAAATATACATTAACAACTCTGAATGGAGGCAGATGGTGATAACTGCTATAATAGAAGCACTTACAACGTGCCAAGGAAGCATAAAACAGGGAGAGATTAATTCCAACCATGGACTAATAAAACACCTTGGTAAATGTATCTTTCACTATACACCAAGAAAGTCTTTTATGATCCAAGCCAAAGGATGCATTTCTTTGTGAAATACCAGAGCTTATTCAAGAAACTAATAGACAAGGCTTTTGTTAGCAAGAATAGAATTTAACAACAATAGAGACAGCCCTACCTATATGTGTTTCCCATAGCAATCAGAGGAAACCCAGGGGCCTATTTATTTAAAGGGCTTTTAGTCTGTTTGGAAGAGACTGTACGTGGTTCTGCCTACAAATCCATGTCCATTCACAGCATTTCTTTTCAGTTCACTTGTGTGCTTAAAGTGAGACTCTGAACAGTCAATCTTGACGTAGGAAATGTAGGCTTCGGAGGATACAGCTCAGGCCTAACCAATGAAGGATGAAGGAAACAAATTTTTTCTTTTTTAGTAAGAAGCAACTACAGCAACTTATCTAGATGAAACTTTGATTCAAAGGACTTAAATGGCTGTGACTGAGGCCAACAATGCTAAATGACTTCCTCAAGGTGCCAAGTAGATTTATTAGGTGCTGGCAACACTGTATCAGATGAAAGTCATTAGACTAGAATTAAAAGTGAAAGCACAGACAATTCATACAATTCCATCATTAAAGGATCAATGTGTAAAATTTGCCCTGTTGTTTGCAGATTGAGAGTATGCTGTATCGACCAAGGAAAATTTAGATAATTCATACTAACAGTATTTTAGAATAAAGAAATTCTAACTTAATGTAAAAATACACATCCGGTTTATTTTACTTAAGTTCCTTTGTAAAAATTAGCAGTTTTCCTAAGGAAGATATATCCATGGGAAAAAAATGTGAACTAATAAAAGGTCAACATGTTGTTATTTTTAAAAGCTGTCTCCCTGGCAGGATATTCAGATCCTATAGGAGAGAACAGGTAGGATTTGCCAAAAGCCCACGGGCCAATGAAAAGTTCTGCTTTTGCAAAATCTTGAATTCACTTTAGACAGAACGAAAAACTGATGAGGAAGTGCCCATGACCTTATTACCTCCCTGTTTCTTTGAGCCCTTTCTTTTTCAGCTATTCCACATCTCCAACATTCTCCATCTTTCATTCTCCAATATCAAGTTCCCCTCTAGCTTCAGAGACGAAAAGCTTCTCTTTGTCTCTGGGAAAAAAATCCATTGCTACCAATATATTCTTCTATTATAAAAGACAAATATTTTGTCCTTTTCTTTGATTAGAACCAGTGGTTTATAATACATCTCTTTGCTTTTTCACCAATGCTTGCTTCTTACTGTGTTTAATCTGACCTTTGTCCCAGTCATTGCCGTTATGCTAGAACATTCTCAGTATTTACCGATTATACCCTCCAAATCTGATAACCCGGTCTTTGTCCTTAGAAAGGTGATCTCAAGTCTTTTCAACTCCTGACATCTCCTTCCTATGAAGAGGGTTCAGTTAACATGACTCTGGGCTTTGATTTGAAACTGCGGAGGTGAAGTGACTTATCTGACTCATAAATTTGGGAGGGAAAACTAGGCCTCTTGAGCTCATCTCCAGCTGCTTCTTCCAGGTGCTGAATCTGCCTGCAGAGCTTGTATTCATTCTTATCCATTCAGTCTTATACATTCAGGTACCCACATCAGCTGATCCAGGTATAGAATTGACTGTAATCAGATCAGTAAATTGGCTTACTTTTAGGATCTTGTTAGGATGTGCATTTGGACCCCATTTGGCTCTGCAGTAGTAATGCTATTATTTTTCTTTCTTTGTTCTTTGTTTTATTCATTACTTATTTCAATACCTAGATTTAGAAGAAAACCCCAATCATAGTTCACCTATGAAACTCTCTCCTCCGTGGCTTCTGGTACATACTTCTGTTTTTTCCTCCCACCTCTCTGGTTTCTTCTTTGTTGTTCTTTTATTAGGTTTTAATAATTCCTTTTTTTCTCTTCCAAAAATTTCACTTTGAATGTACTGTTTCTCTCTTCCTCTTTTCTCTCTCCCCTGGCACACATCTCACACATATATACACACATGCATACATAATACATACATATATCTATGCTCATACACACACATAAACACACACATATATATTCTCACTGCACACATAGAGGAAGCTCAGTATGTTTTTCTTGCATTGAATAAATCTTCAGACTGCTCTTCACTAACACTCATGTTTCCTGATTAAAAATTATCATTAAGCCAGGCATTCCACATCAAAAAGTGGAGTGGTCCTAGGCATCCATAATTTAATTCACTGTATCCAAGCATTTGCTAATAACTGACTTTGTACAATTATTCACTTTCAGAGCTTTGTTTATGTATTCTCAATTAAATCATTATCAAGAAATTTCCAAGTGTTTATGGGAAATCTATGTGCCAGCCACAATAATAGATGAACAAAAGAGTGATGTATGAAACAGACATGGATTCTATTATCAGGGAGCTTATATTTTAGAAGAGAAGACAAATACTAAACATCCATAATTCCAAATGTGACAAGTGGTTGGGGAGGGGGAGGTGCTATTATAAAAAATAGCAAAAGAACTAGTTCACATCGGTAGGTAAGGAAATGGCTTGCTGGGGGAGGGACGTTTGATCTGAAAACTGAAGAATGGGTTGCATTAGATATGATAAGAAGAAATTACAGTTCTTAGAATGAGACCATAGACATTTGTTTTATTGTGCTTCATAAGTGATATACACGTAGCATGTATTCAATTTCAAGTTAGCGAAGTTACAAAATACAAAGAAGCCTTATATACAAGCTTTTTACAGAATTATAGGATAGATGGTATTCATTAAAAGTGTAAGGTTGCATATATATGTACACATAGATACACACAGACACATACGTGTTTCTTACAGGAATCCCATGAGCTTAACGAGCGGTTAGAACCAGATCAGTCAAAGGCTCTTGGTATCCAGCTTTAAAAAATCTGAATCTTTGCCAACAGAGAAGTTTTAAAATGGACTTGCAACAAGAGGTGTAACAGACACGGCTTTGATCACCTTATAGCAACTCCTTTGAAAATGGATTTCTAGTAAGAAATTGACTCCAAATGCATTGATTCCCAATTCTATTCCCCTCGAAGTGAAAATTAGGAAGATGACAAGGACAACTGCAATCTCACGAGGCAGAGCATGAGTACTGTACTCAAATAAGCCTAAAATTCCACCTCAGGTCTGATTTCTCTTTACTCATAAAGCTGAACTCTAAAGAAATGTTTATAGTGTTCTGAATGCAACCTCTAGACAACATGCTTAGTGTGTCCCGGAACAGCACATCCTACCTTCGTCTCCACATCACCTAGCAGGTGTACAGCCGGGAAGTCACGAGGGGATGCCTCACAGTTGCTGCGGGTAGCATTTGATGTCTTAAAGCAGCAGCTTAATTATTCATATCATTATCATTGCTTCCCTGCAAGACTTTTTTTTTTTTAGTTTAAATTATGAAGGCTTCTGACAAATGACAAAATTATTATATTAACACTAGTGCAAAAAGCCTGAATGACATTTGTCGAAGTTTAAATGGAGATTCAGAGAATGTATGTAAAATAGTCAACGAGATAAACATCAAACCTCAATTTTTTTTCAAACTTCATTTTTAAGTCGATATGTATTTTGTGAGTTTGGCTTTCCTTAGAAAGGCACATGTACAATTGTTCACAGACATGAGACAAGCAGTAGCTGCATTTTTAAATATTTGTTGAATTGCTACTTCTAAATTTTTTTAATGTTTTTTTATTATTTTATGTTAGTCACCATACAGTACATCCCTGGTTTTTGATGTAAAGTTCGATGATTCATTAGTTGTGTATAACACCCAGTGCACCATGCAATACGTGCCCTCCTTACTACCCATCACCAGCCTATTCCATTCCCCCATCCCCCTCCCCTCTGAAGCCCTCAGTTTGTTTCTCAGAGTCCATAGTCTCTCATGCTTCATTCCCCCTTCTAATTTTTTTTTTAAAGATTTTATTTATTTATGTGACAGAGAGACAGCCAGAGAGAGAGAGAACACAAGCAGGGGGAGTGGGAGAGGAAGAAGCAGGCTCCCAGCGAGGAGCCCGATGTGGGACTCGATCCCGGAACGCCGGGATCACGCCCTGAGCCGAAGGCAGATGCTTAACGACTGCGCTACCCAGGCGCCCCACCCCCTTCTAAATTTTTTAACCAAGTAGTGATTTTTGTTGCCATTTAGGCAATTTCCAATGTTACATGCATGGGAACCATCTTAGACTTTGGAAAAGAGCAGCCAGGTTTCCATCTAGATGTCACACCCCTCAGTAGCTCAGACTGGACTTTCGTCCTAAAGGGACTGGTGCTCAGAAGGTATGGCTCATTTCCCATAACACTAGTTAAGGTTTCAAACACGCAGTTAAGAATGAAAAATGAATAAACAAATTGGACTTGCCAGGGCCTGCATCACCAGTCAGAGAAGCAGAGAGGGAGAACAAAGAGGAAAAAACGAATGTGGCCTTGTCCCATTTCAGGGCAATGCACATGGTTTAGGAAAAATCCCTTTGCCTCCGTTTACCCACCATGAAGACTCATGTTGCAGTTCGGGTAGTGAGAGGAGACATTCGTTAAGTGTGAGCAACCTGACAGTAAAGGACTGCCACAAAGCATCCCTCAGCTCACTCCGTCCTTCTCTAAGCCAAGACTGCATAGTGACTGTTGACAACGTCACATGCTAAACTCATTTTGTGCTTTGGTAGGCATGATTTGTTCTCCTGATAGAGCTAGGAATTCACTAGAGACACACGCGAGACTGGCACACTCATTCCATTTGTGTGTTAAAACAGCTCGGAATGCCAGAGGTTGTGAGATGGGGGTGGCACAAAGAAGTAGTTGTAGAATCACTCAGCCTCCTTTCTTGGCTGAATCATGGGGCATGGCCAAGGCAGGCATCCTTCCCAGCTCTTACTACAGAGAAGTCGTCAACAAACACCACCAAACGTGAAAAGAAGAGAAGAGGAGGAGAGGAGAGGAGAGGAGAGGAGAGGAGAGGAGAGGAGAGGAGAGGAGAGGAGAGGAAGAGAAGAGAAGAGAAGAGAAGAGAAGAGAAGAGAAGAGAAGAGAAGAGAAGAGAAGAGAAGAGAAGAGAAGGGAAGAGAAGAAGAAGCGAGTGAAGGGGAGGGAGAAATGGAAGGAAGGAAGGAAGGAAGGAGGAAGGAAAGAAGGAAGGAAGGAAGGAGGAAGGAAAGAAGGAAGGAAGGAGGGAAGGAAGGAGGAAGGAGGAAGGAAGGAAAGAAGGAGGAAGGAAGGAAAGAAGGAAGAAACCTATTAAAGTTCTTTCAAATTTAGCTTCAAAATGCTTTTGGGAATTTCAGGCTGTTATTTTAAGCAGTACCATCCCACTGCTCAGATGAATATAGATTTTGATTCCTCCATGTCTATCTAACACCTCTTCATAGAATACCCTCCCGCGCTCCACCCCCAAGCATCCCCACATCCTCCCCCTAAAGAGCAATGAAACCCCATTACCCTTCAGCAGGGCCACTCAGGCACAACGGACACTGACAGCCTGTGAAATTGTCATCCGATAATCACCATCAGGGTGGCCCAGCTTCTGTCGAGCAGCCAGCAGAATTCAGCCTGGAGCCCAGAAAGCTGCTCTAGCACCCTCAGGAATCCCACCCACTCTCAGAGAATCCTGACTCTGGGGTTTTCCCTGATGATCTGGAAGAAAGTCGTCTGGGACATCCCTTAGGGGAAGGAAGCCGCCTGCCTTGTCATTTCTCGACCATATTACCCGCCACCAGAATGGGAGTCCTTAATGTGGATGACTCCCAGGACCCTGGAGGGAATCCGAGTATTACCGTCATTTACATATCATTAAAGAAAACCCTGCGGCAAACCGCTAGATGCTATCGAATCACCAGGAATGAGTCATGAATGTCCTGTGGCAAATCCCAGCCTTGTCAGTTTTTCTTTTCTCTGGGTACCACGTGGTCTGAGAGCCCAGTTTGGGGACCCCCCCACAGTACAGTACGTTTTGTTCAGTGTTCCTTCTTTACCACCGACTTTGTATGGTGCAAGGACAGTTTTCATAAGCCACGTCAGCCTATTAACCTTTAGAATATTGGCATTTTCCAGTCTTGTAGGTAAATGAATCTTGTAAGAAGTGGAGATAGTCCCCAGTGTGCAGCTCAGAGAGTAGCATTTGAAGGCTTCCAGCCTGGCTCAGGAAGGGCAGCTGCCTCTAGCTTCCCTCAGCACACTCTTTCAACAGGCAACCAACAGGAAAAACCAACAGGAAAAAAAAGGTTTCACCTTTTTCCCTCATCTCAGAGAAGCACAGAGAAGCAGATCAATGGCCCGTAATTAACAAATATTCATTGAAGACGATGCGTCTAAGTTTCCTGTAGAAGAAGGAGAAGGGGAGCTATGAAGGAATTCTTCCCACAGAATTAAGAAGGGAAAGGGGGAAAAAAAAGCAAAAACATGCTTGTTCACATATTTATATGTAAAGAAGTCTGTGGCCTTTATATCAGCAATAAATTAATTTTATGAACTCACGGCTTATAAACATTTAGAGAAAAAAAAAATGTAAGGTAAACATTATCCAGCTTGTAGGCTAAAGAGCTGAAATGGACCCTAGAGATTATCTTGATTAACCTTTTCCATTTACCAGTAAGGGAAACAAGAGCTCCAGGAGGGAGGGGGCTCAGAGGGTGGGCACATGGCAGGAGACACAGAGTAACCATTTCTCTGGCTGACCAATAAGGGGATTGGTGCAAAATTAACCAGAAAGTTAGTATCAAAGAATTAGAATGTAACTCGATTCCCAAGTCTGTTTGCTTTCTTCTCCTATTTTTAGATATAAGTTACTTGGCTTATTTATTCAGACAAAAAGTCAGAGAACCACTATAGTTGTAAAATCCTTATTCATAGACCATAAAAAGACAATTAAAGAGAGAAAGGGAAGTAATAAATAGGTGCTAGAAAATCTGACTAATGCAAAATACAGGGAAGATGGGCCAGAAGAACTGACCCATTTGGGTGAAAACTATTTTTACATACTTTAGGTATAGAAATACAGCTAATAAAATTGTCTCATACAGCTACTTCCAGATCAACTTTAATGAAAGCAAGCATTACATGTCGATGTGCCTTCTAGAAAGTTTTGTGATGGGGATGCTATTTTGAAAAATTTCCAGGTGCATCTTACCTCTTTTTTTTTTTTTTTAAGATTTTATTTATTTATTTGACACAGAGACAGCCAGTGAGAGAGAGACAAGCAGGGGGAGTGGGAGAGGAAGAAGCAGGCTCCCAGCAGAGGAGCCTGATGTGGGGCTCGATCCCAGAACGCTGGGATCTCGCCCTGAGCCGAAGGCAGACGCTTAACAACTGAGCCACCCAGGTGCCCCCATCTTACCTCTTTTTAATACAGATTTTCTCTTCTGCTTAGCTTTGTATCACTAGGGGCAGGCCGGGAGACTAGCGCCTGAAAGAGGAAAGAAGAAAGCGCTAGTATGGTCATCCCCCTCAAAGGATAAAAACTGGGGGGGGGGGAACTTACTTTGGGGAGAGTGGCTATCTATGTTTTAGAGGAAAGGGTGGTAGAGCCAGGGAGGAAAAGAATGGCCAGGTGAAGGGGTGAGAACTGTTCTCACTTTCTTCAGTTCGGAGTATAGAGAGCGGAGGTGGTAGCAGATGAAATGCTAAGGGGTAGATACAGCACACGTGGGGTTGGGAGAATCCAAATACAGAGACTGGGATGGTACCCCACCGCTCTGCACACCAACCAGGGAAAACCACACCTTAGGAAAGCCTTGGCTTTGGCGCAGGACTGAATCCAACATGGTGTGACACTGTCCATAATGTAGCCGTGGCTGAGCAGGTGTGGAGGGCAGTCCCTGAGCCACGCGCGCGGCGGCTGAACATGCACAGAAGCACGAAGGATGTGTGTGTGTGTGTGTGTGTGTGTGTGTGTGTGTGTGTGTGTTTGGGGGACCAGCATGCATTGGGCTCCTAGGTAGTGAGAGAATTAATAGACTAGAGTAGACCCTGAGTAAAGACAGGGTAGGCATCCACACAGACCCCTGAAACTCTGCCTCTTCATATGCAAATGCCTCTATTCAGATGTTTCTCTGGATCTCCCTTTACTTGCTGAACAGAATCCTGGCTCTGCCTTAAGGACACTGCCTCTAAGTGGTCTTCCCTTCCACGTTCTCCACATGACTGTCTTTGAGGTGGGGGAGGTGTTCTTGTTCCTCCAAGCCCCTTAAAAACCCGTTCCATCTGACACGCCACCCGCGTCCACCCCCTTCTTACAGTAATTCACAGGCTCCGGTAAGTGCGGGGATGAGAATCACTCCTTTTTATTTCGGGAAACTTAAGATGCTGGTTCACTGACACTCTCGAAAATGTACTTGGGTCATAACTGGTATTTCCGTTTCCACTTTGTTACATAAGAAAGCTTCCAACGTGCTTACTTTTAATTCCTTGACTTGTTCCTCTATTTACTCACCACTGACCTGTTCCACATCTTCCACTTGCTCCTGCAAATACTAGAAGTATGTTGACTTTTTTACTCCCACTGTCTTGTCAGCTTGTCGAGTATCTACGTCACCTCCAAGTAGCCCGCATGTTTCACGGGGTGCTTCCTGGAAAGTTCTGGTTCAATGAGCCAAACCGCACATCCCCAACCACAGTGAGTGGTTCAGAAATGGGAACATGATCTATATGGCTCACTAAATCTACAGAGACATTGTGGAGAAAGCATCTTTCTTGATCCTGAAGAAGCTCTGACTCTTTTTCTGGACAATGTGGTATAAAGATTGACCATCTGGAACTGCGATGGCCAGTTCTGCTGCGATGCCATACACTTGTAGAGCATATCATATTTGAAATTAGCTAAGCAAATAAATCTGATTCTCTACCAATGCACAAAGCTGAGAAATGGTCTGAGCAAAGCAGAGGCCAGAATTAGTAAAATAAAGAAATGACCGAAGCTTTGATTGGCTGAGATATACCAGTAATTTTCAGAAGAGGCCCCTTTGTTTCTCACACTGTGGATTGGTAAATTTAGTGAGAAACAGACAAATGACAATTTTTTTGTAGTGGCACTCCTTTTAAAAAGCTTATGATTGGGGCACCTGCGTGGCTCAGTTGGTTAAGCATCTGACTTTTTTTTTTTTTTAAGATTTTATTTATTTATTTGACAGAGAGAGAGACAGCCAGCGAGAGAGGGAACACAAGCAGGGGGAGTGGGAGAGGAAGAAGCAGGCTCATAGCGGAAGAGCCTGATGTGGGGCTCGATCCCGGAACACTGGGATCATGCCCTGAGCTGAAGGCAGACTCTTAACCGCTGTGCCACCCAGGTGCCCCAAGCATCTGACTTTTTATTTCAGCTCAGGTAATGATCTCAGGGTCGTGAGATGGAGCCCAGTGTCAGGCTTGGCACTCTCTCTCTCTCTCTCCTTCTCCCTCTACCCCTCCTCCCACCCCACTCCTGCTATCTCTCTTTCTCTTAAAAAACAAACAAACAAACAAATAAATAAATAAATGAAAGCTCATGATCACCTGAAAACTTTCACTGTGTTGACTACTCGAGGGTCGGTTTTATTATAGCAGCTGGCTCGAGCTTTACTAGTAACTCTTGTTAGCCCTGGTAAGGAGTCTCGATTCTATTCTTCATGCAACGGGAGAAAGCTATAGGAAGGTTTAAAAACAAAAAACAAACAGGTTCTGACTAAAAATTGGGGCCCTAATATATAGACAAATAAATTCTAAAAAGGCTGTATTCTCATAAAATGATCATCACGTTTACTTTATGATTTCTATGTACTATGGGTGCCCCTACTTTTGTTTTCATTTTCCCTAAAAATCACTTAAGGCAATAATTGATTCAGAAACACAACAAAGGCAACTTTCAAGTATTCTTTATTTTTATAGCATCACTCAAATAATTGTATTGTTCTGGCTTTTTATTCAAAATAGGTCTTCATGGGGTGCCTGGGTGGCTCAGTCGGTTAAGCATCTGCCTTCAGCTCAGGTCATGATCCCAGGGTCCTGGGATCACCCCGCATTGGGCTCCCTGCTCAGGGAGCCTGCTTCGCCCTCTCCCTCTGCAGCTCCCCCTGCTAGTGTTCCCTCTCTTTCTCTCTCTGTCAAATAAATAAATAAAATCTTTAATAAAAATAGGTCCTCATTCTTCCTATTGTTCCTCTTTGGGCCAGCTTAATGGACATGCCACCTGGGTGGTCACATAGGCCACAGGCTGGGCAGGGTCCCATGCTTAGTTTAAGGCTCTTTTGTTGCTAATTTCAAATTCTTAGTAACACCTGAATGAGAAAACCCCTATTTATCTTTGTCCTGGGCCCCACAAATCATGTAGCCAATCCCACTCCTACTTAGTCACTGTGAGCATGTTTGCACGTTACACTCACATACACACTTTTACTCCATTGCACCCCTACCTCAATAAAAAGAAAAATAGCTAAGGTTCCACAGGTTTATTCCTATTATGCACTAGATACTGTACTTGGCACTTTGTAGACCTTGTCTTGTTTCATTTTTATAACAACCCTGTAGGGAAAGACTTTTATTATTCCTATTTACAGGTAAGACAAGGAGAGATTAAATCTTTTTTTTACCCAAATTTGCCCAACTTTTAAGAGACCAGAGTAGGACTTGAATTAAAATATTCCAACTTTTAACTACTATGTTATACTTTAGACTTTTTTTTTTTTTTTTAACTAGACTTCAAATTCTGTGTTAAAAAAAAGTCGGGGGGAGAGGAAAGAATACATTCGACCTCACTGTGCTTTCTGGTAGAAAACAGCATCACTGTCTTGGAGAGGAGCCATCTAAGGGAGTCCGTACGGGTATTAAAAGCCACTGATAATAATGACCTTTCTTGAGTAAAACATACAGATATGTGGCTTCAGAAAGAGAAACAAATTTATTTTAAATTATACTCTACTAATATTCTACAAGGCAGCTACGGAAACTAAAATACATGCACAATATTCCCCTTAATCTCCTTAAATATCAAATTTTGACTCATCCAGTTGTTTAACATTCATAACCTAATGTTATAGGAATTGCAGATGAATTATTAATCAGAATCTGAAAAAAATTTATAATTACATATTTATAAAAGTAATCCCTATCTTTGGTTCTACACTTACTGAGAAGAAAAGACAGCTGACTCTCAGCTCAGAGGAGCCAGCTGCCAGCTCTTTTCATTGCAGCAAGAAACAATTACAGATGTGATGCCTTTTAAATACGCTTAAAATGCAAATTTAAAAAAATTTCAGTATTTTTAAAAAAATAAGCTGAGAAGTATTAATAAACTCTGGTGTTACTAATACCAACTGGTTAGTAAGAAACAAAGACCATTCATCCATAAAAAAAAAAAAAAAAGCGGGGTTAATTTCTGTGGATGTCTTAGGTTGACTTCACTTAAGAGTACATTTTCCTGGGGCGCCTGGGTAGCGCAGTCATTAAGCATCTGCCTTTGGCTCAGGGCGTGATCCCGGCATTCTGGGATGGAGCCCCACATCAGGCTCCTCCGCTGGGAGCCTGCTTTTTCCTCTCCCACTCCCCCTGCTTGTGTCCCCTCTCTCGCTGGCTGTCTCTCTGTCAAATGAATAAATAAAATCTTTAAAAAAAAAAAAAAAGAGTACATTTTCCTTCCCATTTTAGACACTGAGACAAGACAAACCACTCCCCAACTAGAGACAGACGATCTTTCACCCGTGCTTTATCACCTTTTACGACAGGGTGGATGCTCCTTTCAAATCACCACTTCATCTGCTCCTTACTTTAGAAGATGAACCACACTTATTCTGGTAATAACTCATCTCAATTTCCACTTTAATAATATAAAGATCCCAGTGAGTTTCATTTTCCTACGCTATCACATAGCAACAAAAAAGTTTCATTGCATTTGTCTTCAAACTATTCATGTTTCTTATAATCAAATTTGTCCTCTTTGGGGATTATTTCTTTTAAATTTTGATTACATTTTCCCCATTCGCAATAAATTATATCAAAATGATTTTCAGTTTCCCTAATATACACCCGTGACATTAATCTCCCCTTGTTTGAATCACCTGACAAATGAGTCCCAGTCTCCCAAAATACTTTCAGAAGCACCTTTTTTTTTTAAGAGGGAGAGAGTGGTGGGAGGGGCAGGAGGAGAGGGAAAGAGGGAGGATCTTAAGCAGGCTCCACACCCAGCACGGAGCCCAACATAGGGCTCGATCTCACAATCCTGAGATCATGACCTGAGCTGAAATCAAGAGTTGGATGCACCCAGGCGCCCCTCAGAAGCACCTTTCTTAAGAAGACTTCCCTACTCCCGTCCTTTCCCAGCAAACGCTGTGGGGACCAGATGCCTTTCATAAGTTCCCTTTTATTATAGCTCTGGCTACACCATATTGTGTAATATTTGCATGTTTTCCCATGTCTTTGATCTCTGTTCCATAGAGAAGGAAAAATAATTTTCCCTCTATCCTTCGCAGCTCTTGGCTAAGACCCCTGAAATAAAACCCATATTAACAAAAGAAAAGCAGAAGTTTATTAACATGTGTACCTCATGTATACATGGGAGATGCCCGAGGAAAATGAGTGACCTAATGAGGTGATTTTAGAATTCAGGCTTACATGCCATACAAGGAAAAGGGAAAGAGGCCTTAATAGGGAAACGTTAAGTCTCTTCAGGGTACATGAGTTTTAGGAAAAATTGAACGGGCCTTTCGAAGAATAGATGGGAGGTGAGAGCGTTGGTGACAGAGTGTGTCTGGATGTGCTGTCGACTTCTATTTTCCTTTCCTATTTGCTGAAACTCCTGGAGAGGAGACAGTTGAGTTCTTTTTGGAGGATGTGTCTTTAGGCAGATAAGGGGAGTTCGGAGAAAGCTTCTCCCTGCATTTGCTGTGTTTCAAGTGCCTACAGCTCAAAATCATCTGTACGCCGAAGTGGCATATTTGGGAATGGCAGCCCCTGAATTCCTGTAGCCATATTCTGCTGTCCTTCAGTTCCTATCACAACCCAACATGTGGTAATAAATGTTGTTTTAAAGTGTTGAAGAAAATATACATTTCAGCGAATCTGGAGGAGTTATTGTTAGCATCATTGTGTGAGGGACTTTTTATCATCCTACAATGGGTTGAATCACTGCACAGTGTTAGTACACGCTGCGTTTGATAAACAAACAAACAAACAAAAACCTCCTAATGATGATCAGAAGATTCCTACCATGAGCGACATTTCCAGCCTTTGTTCCGTTGCATAGGCCACTGGTGTCTGTCAGCTGGGGCCGCAGCTACTGTGGTTCCCGGGCAAAGTGTGTACTCGGTATTTGAGAAAACGTCTTTTTAACAGCTTGTCTTCTGAGTCCGTGCTTCATTTTACACAGGAGAGATGCTAGAAAAAAATGCCACAAAGTTAGTTCCCAAATAAGTTGGGTTTGTTACATGGTGTTTGATTCCTATCGTTTGACTCTTAGGTCTTACGTTGGAATAATTTGAGGTAATTTATAAACTGTTACAGCACCAACCATCTTACAAAAACACAACCTGATGATTCCTTTAGGAAAGACTCATTTCTGACGCCTGGAACTTACCCTCCATCCCTGCAAAATCAGCATGATGAACCTTTGTTCTTCAAAGTATTCCCCGTATAACAGCATGCAGGTTGTCCTCGTGCTCTAAACTTTACCTGGGCCACCTAGAAATGTTGAGAATTTATGGATTCACTACCAGAGTTCTCAAACGGTGTTTTTTGGGAATAAATAATTTTATTAACCTGTAATTTTCAGAGCTTCAAATGTGCATGTGTAATAATATACAGTTCAGATATATAGTAAATTCCAAGTAAAGTAATACTACTTGATAAAAATATGAAATCTTCATTATTTGCTCACAAGTTCACGATAAGTAAACGACATCCAAGCTTGTGTGCATCATGTCATGCTGCCTCTCCTGTAAGAAAACCTGTCTACTTCCTTTGAGAATTCTTGGCTTACAGTTTTCTTCTTACTTACTAAGTTTTATAAAAAAGTGAAATTTCTGTTGGGCTATTATTATATTATGCAAAAAATGCCTAAACATATTTGCACAGGTTTGGAGTATACGGGGAAAATACAGGCTACAAAGCATTCTCGAAACTCTCTTTGAGACATGCAGGAGGAAGTGCCTTAAAAAGAGAAAGTCAGCACCGTGCAGAAAAGGTGAAACCGGGACACAATCAGAAAAGCTACACCGTATATATTAAAATGCGAGAAAAAGAAAGAAGTGGCTCCAGCTATAAGCCTCAAAACTAAAGTTTCAAGGACAGATGTTTTCAATTGCAGGTGCTTAATTTCTCTCTAAGCTACTTCTCCTATGGGCAACAGTAAATTCTGAAATGAATACCAACAAGAGTTGATTTATTTAATGGCAGGTAATGCTTACCTGCAATGCCAAGAGGACAGCTAGTGTGGTAAAAATTTGGAGAAATACATAAACGCACAAACTAAATATTCAGATGAAACGTACTACTACATGGGAAAATAGATTCAAATGAGCTGAATATTCAAAAAAAAAAAAAAAAAAACCACCCACCACTTTTCATTAGTAAAAGAACTATTTCTCTTTCATAGTCATTTAAAATTTGGAACATCGTGTAATTATTGTTAAGTATTCTGACTGGTGAAATGTGTTGACAAATCAGTACATTCACTTTATTTAAGTGACCTAATAATCTGTCATTTGTATTTTACAAAACGGAAAGAGAATTTAACATCTCACCAGTTTAACCATGGATCCAGATTCTTTTATGGGCCAGTAATTTTGATAATATTTGCTCATAGAAAACAAATATGAAGCTTGTCCTTGCTGGATCTGTAAACTCATCTGTATGAATAATCACCAGCAGATTACGACTGTGATGTAGCCTCACGAATCCGTGGGCTGTAAAACTGAACAGAGAAATTAAATACATCACAGTAGCTCAATTCAAACTAAGCAAATCACTCTTCTCACTGCACTTACATTACATTACACAAGGTCATTTGACTCACCCTGAGGTTGCCCGAATTACCCAAGTAGTAACTACTAAATTCCTTGCCTTCTTTTAGCAAAATTAGCTGCAGCAGTGGCCACTCTTGAGACATCCATTTGACTTTGACTTAACACAGTCCCTTAACAAAACTGCAGAATGACCCAATCTGGCAAACCCACCAGGGGAGGAAAGACAGCCTATTGACAGCTCTTGCTGGAGGAGTGGTTTATGTTTCATAGCTCTTAACAACACACAGCTGTAACTTCCAATAGTCTTGCCAGACCTCATGTTCCAAGTTTCTGGTTATAAAAACAGAATCATTATAACCCAAAGAATCCCTATGAATACAATCCATTTCTGGGTGCCTGGTATTTTGGACCCTAAAAAAAAAAAGATGAATGTGTTTTCTATACATCTGCTATGGTTCAAAGTTAGAGCTCTGATCCCTTTGGGGTTTCTCCCATCACTCACTACATGCTGTACTTAAGGAAAAGGGTTAGCCAAGAGTAATTTTTATAGCATAAGGTCTGTTTCTGAAAGCTTGCTCATCTTTTGCCTCTTACACTGTTCCAACACAAAACAATTCCTAACAACAAAGCTGGAGCCTCTCTTCTATTAAAGAACCCATCACCCAGAAATCAGAATATATTGCAGCTCTTCCTTATTTAAGTCTCTTGAGAATTTTGTTAAACATGAAATTTTTAGTTACTTTTACTTTCTAGCTCATTCACTTTCTGTTGGAGCTTTCTAAAAAATTTTTAAAATTTTTTTTTAAGAGAGAGAGTGTGTGCGTTTAAAGGGGGGAGGGGCAGAGGGAGAGAGAGAAAGAATCTCAAGCAGGTTCCACACTCAGTGCAGAGCCGGACATGGGGCTTGATCTCAGGACCCTGAGATCATGATCTGGGCAGATATCAAGAGTTGGATGCTTAACCGACTGAGCTATCCAGGTGCCCCTCAGTTTGAGCTTTTAGTGATTACTGATCAGATCCAAAAAATGATAAGACTGACCCAAAACCTATTTTCTTTTCCAAGGTCACTCTCAAACTCTACATTTGGTCTTAAGATTCCTAATCACTTATTCAAATAGATTGGCTTCTCCACAGGTTTATTCACTGTTGTGAACAGAGGGCCATATCAAACAATCTTATTCGTCAGTTTATAGCAGCTACTGTCACCAAATTTCATGAAGTTCCTGCTTCAGCCCAAGGAGTTGCTACCACAACTAAACAAAGCAATGTTAAATTGATCAGTGTGCATGCGAAAAGTGGGTTTGGCTTGCCGTTAACAGGCATAGACAAGCCCAAGGCCCCCAAAAGTAAAAAATATCACTTAAAAAATAAAAATTCAACAAAACCATAATTATAATCAATTTAATTAAAAAATCACATTAAACCCTTTTTTCATTCATTTATGCATTCATTCAAAAATTCATTCACTCAACAAATGTTTCCTGAGTACCTACTTTGTATCATTTTATAGGTTCTAAAGACAAAGCAAAAAAAAAGTCACAACCTTTGCCAATTAAGAATTTATATCTTAGCAGGAAAAAAACCCAGAATAAACTGACTAAATAAAATATGAAATATATCAGCTGGTATTCAGTGATGTAGCAAAAATAAAGCAGAGACGTGGAGTCCAGCATGCAGGGTCAAGGAGGAAAAGGGGCAAAAGGGATGAGGAAGGTAATGAGCGAAGGACCCACTGAAAAGGGGGCAGCGAGCACATATTGAACAGAGATGAAGGAACAAGACACACGAACCTCCAGGGCATTCTGGGAAGAGAGGGCAAGTGTGTGTCTGGAGCCAAGGGAGCCAGAGCAAGATTAGACGGAGATGAGGGCCAGGCACCTAAGATGAGGGCAGGTAGGGAGGAGCAGCAGGAGCTCGCACAGTCCCAGGGCCTGGTCAGCTACGGTAGGCACTCCCCGGGAGCTGCGGTGCCGTTGAGAGGTTTTGAGCAAAGAACAACGTGGTCTGCCTTAGGTGTCATGATGGCTTCCGCTGGGATGAGAAAAGATTTGGAAGGACAAGAGCAGAAGGGAGGAGCCTTCTTACTGTCCAGGACTGGTGGGCAGAACATTTCATCCATCCTTTTCTAATGAGAACTCTCAGCATCTGTTTCCTCATGGGGCAAAAACGAGTGTACCTTTCATGTCTTCCAAAGGGAAACTCCTCCACAAATACCACGGCAACTTCCTGTGTGTTAAGAGTCATTCTATCAGTGCAACCGAGGCTCCCTCTGGGCCTAAATGCTTTGAGAGAGCTTCTTAATTGCGTTTAATTAAAGAGCATGTAAACAATCTTAATTTGAGATGTCTATGTGAGGATGGATTTTAATTATTTAATATTAAATTTAAAAACCCTCCCTTATAAGTGGAATTTTTTCTCATATGAAAGATGGATGTAGCTACATTCTCTGAATTAGACATATGGTGAGGTAGTTTTATAACCAAGAAAAATAGAAGCAATTTAAATCTGACACATGCTTAGAATTCTATAATATTGGTATTAAATGTTGTATTCCTTAAATTCAGAATTGGAGAAGAAAAAATTTTAAACATCTCTGTGTTTCAGGAAGTTTTCTTTAATCTACAAATCACCATAGGATTCCATTAAATAGAAAGCTCCCATAGTGAATTATTAATATATTGATGTCAACGTGTTTATAGAAATGTAATTATACTTTAAAGATTGAGATTTCTAACCTGGGTTATTGGGGCTCATTACTAAGTTTCCTGAAGTCTGTAAAATCCCTGAAGTCATATGCAAAATTCTGTGTTTAATTATATGTGTGTGTGTGTGTGTGTGTGTGTGTGTGTGTGTATGTATATAATATGGATTTTTCTGGAGTGATCATAGATTTCACCAGAGTTTCAAGGAGGATTTTTACCCAACAAATTTATGGTATAGTCGGTAGGAAGAAAAGATTGTAGCAACAAGAAAAATAAGAGTTTAAGCAGATATTTTAGTATTTAATCTGAGAGACTTTTTTAGAGTCTTCTAAGTGCAGAGTACTTATAATTCTCACAAAAAGGACCTAACTCTTCTAAAACTTATGTTCTTCTCTAGAAGATAAAAAAAAAACTTACCTAAAACAATTCAGGGAAGAGGCAGGGAAGTGAACTGAGCAATGATCAGAAACCCAATCATACTAAGTAAAAGGGAACGCTATACAAGGAATTAGGAGAATTGCACAGGCCCCAGGGGCCAAAAGTACACCCAGCTGGCACAGGAACTTGAGAGGTCTTTTCTTGTTCTCTTCCTCTTTTACTCTCTGCAATATATCTGATATATTCTTTTGTCTGCCAGCTATCTCTAACAGGCTGATAATTTTTGTTCCTCCAAACATTGGGTTATGGTTGGCTTTGGATCACCATGATATTGATGCTGAATTCTCGATTCTCCAGCTCCTAAGCCTCCAAGCTTAATAAACCAGATTCAGCTTCTGTTTCTTTTAAGAATATGTCAGTTCTTTGAAAAAGAGAATCTGATATTCTCAGCTTGGATTCTGAATCTGTCCTTGCTCCAAGAGGTAGCATTATCTGGTATAATCCTGGCCACATGGGCCACTATGTCTTTTCTCCAGAGAACCCAGACTAATATAGATTTTGTTACTGAAAGCGGTTCTAGAGAAACATAATCTTAAGGGTGAGTTTTCTAAATTGGTTCTGGGGTTTCTGGAATTGCTATTCTGATTAGATTTGAAGAGACGAATGACTCTATGTCCAGTAGTAAAGATAGCAGTGATAGTTCATAGTGTGATGTGGCAACGGAGATACAGAAAATATCACCAATGGATATTCCTAATGAAATACTTAGAAGAGACAGTTTCTAAGTGACCATGTATTTGATAACTTAGAACATTTTTGCCAAACTAATGAGTATTATGAGATTGGTTGATTGCTCCTAATTGTGCTGGATGAATTGGAGAGAGAAAAGGATGAGCTCAGGGATTCAAATTCCCTGCTAGAGCACTGTATAAATGATCTGCAAATGTCTAGGTCTACCCTGAAAGGAACTCTTATCTCCTATAGCTGCAGGATTGAGGTTGCTGCAAACTAAACCCAGAATCTCATTCTGTAAAAGGCCGAATTGCAACACAAATTGAATTCCTGGTCTCAGAGGACATCCGTTGTTAAAATGAGGGCATGGACTGGGAAGGAATGGGATCCTAAAAATTAGCATGGGGACATATGGGAAGATCCTGATGAAGGTGAAAACATTGAACCCCTAAATTCTATTGAGGTTTCTCTGCCAGTGGAAGCAGCCATTCAACCTCCATTTGAGGCAAATAACCCTGATTTGCCTGAGGAAAATGAAATGGCCTCCCCTAAGGAACTGTCTTGCAAGATACTCCAAGTTCACCTCAGGACCCATGCCCACCACTCCTCTTTGCTTCTCAATCTAAGCTAAACTCAAGTCCCAGCAGGCCCAACTAGGTTATATATAAATCATGACCCATGAGGAGGTGAGCTACACTCTAAAAGAACTATGTAATGCTTCCAACATGGATAAAACAGAAATCTGGGAATATGTGTGAGAATGGATATTAATGGTGTGAGATGGTAGTGCAACATAGAGTGGTATCAGGCCAAATTTATTGATATGGGCCTACTAACTGGAGGTTTGAATTTAACATTGCAGTTTGGTGGATGAGAAGTAATTCTAACAGTTTGGTTGGTTGGTTGGCTGAAACATGGACCCAAAGGTGGCCTACAATAAGCAAAATGACATGTGAAAATGGCCATGGAATACTAGAGAGGAAGGGATCTGAAGGTTTAGGGAGATTTAAATGTTAGAGTACGTTTATCATTGAAGACTTAATCCTAACAAATAGAAGCTAATAAAAACATAGCCTTGAAGGCTACTAACAAACCTAATTTGGTAGACAGTTGGAGGCAGGAGGAAAGAGAGGGATGTCATATGGTAACCACAAAGGATTTTAAGGTTAACGTTCTATGATGCAGTGTGGAAGATTGAGGCTCAGTTTACCTTACCTTTTGCTCTTACTACACATAATAAAGGAAAATAGAAAAAGAAAAGCACAATTTTAGAAAAGATCAACTTTTTGTGATATAGTTTTCCTCCCAACCTACTGTTCTCACCTTTGATCTACACAGTAAGCTTTGAAGAATAGAAAAGAAAGTGTTCTCACTTGAAAGTTTAAGATCATAAATCTTTCCTTGCTCTGATTATAAATTTGTTGGGAAAAACCCATCATAGACTCTTGACTCTCTCTCCATCTCTGTGAAACTAAGATGTAGCAGTATTGTATTCTCCCGAAAGATGACATCATTCAAGTTTGTTATAACAACAATAGGGGCGCCTGGGTGGCTCAGTCGTTAAGCGTCTGCCTTCGGCTCAGGGCGTGATCCCGGCGTTCTGGGCTCGAGCCCCACATCAGGCTCCTCCGCTATGAGCCTGCTTCTTCCTCTCTTACTCTCCCTGTTTGTGTTCCCTCTCTCTCTGGCTGTCTCTATCTCTGTCAAATAAATAAATAAAATCTTTAAAAAAATAATAATAATAAATAATAATAATAATTGGGCCATGTTAAGTTACTGGCAAGATCTTTATCTCTACCAAGCAAAGATCAAAGAGATATGTAATTGATATTCTCCTGACTACAGAAGTAATTATATATTGGCAAACATATAATTGCCAGTTTATAAGATACAGAGGTAAACCACAGTGTACCAGAATATGTAGACAATGTATAACTAAATCCAAGAGAAACAAAAAGGAATTAATGTGATTGTTTTCTACTCATTCTAAAATTTTATTATTTATCTAGTATTTGCTAGTTATATACCACTAAATATTTATGTAACAAAATGAATAAGCTTTGTCATGCAGTAAAGAGTAATTTTCAGAGCAGTAAAGAGAGTTAGATGCATGCTTTGGGGGGTTTCATTCTTCATTGTTTTCTAGTATTTTCTAGGTATGAACACACATGGCCGCGACTCCTGGGGTCTTGCTAAAACATCCAAAAAATTTCTTAAAATTATACCTGATCTGTCTGGAACATATTTTATGCTATCACTATTACTGTATATATTCAATAAAAATTAAGAGAGCTTTAAGTGTGGCAACTTGGGCATCTGAGAAGAGGTTAAATATGTTTTCACTTAAGCTCAAATGCCTGCAATGACTCGGCAGCAAAGTGAGCAAGTGTAAGGAAATACAGGAGGCACAGACTGTTCATATGGAGAACGTGGCCACGTGAAGTGGGGCAAAAAATCTCTCATTCCAGTTGAAATATGCCGCTCAGGAACTGAGGCCAAGCATTGCCAGACACCTTGAATTGTCAAAAAAGCCAGAAATCCAAATTTCATATTATTTTAAAGTATCAATAATGTACTTTTTAACATTCAAAGCTGTGTGCGGTGGCTGGATGGGTAGGTGCTGGGAACCTGGATATGCCCCAGCTTCAGCCCTCTGGCCACTGGCTATCAACTCCCTGGTCAAACAATACTTAAAATTAATTTCCTATCATACAGCTTCCTTAACTAATGGGAACAGAGTGCTACACATCTCAGACACTCAAAAATAAAACTGTGAGCTACGATTCAGTTTATGAAAGCTAATACAGAAAATAAATCCAATTCCTGTTGTAAAATTATGCAAACTAATTGAACAATATTACCTTACATGTGCAATACGATTGGGGTGGGCTTATTTCAATTAGGCAAACACACAGTGCTCTGACAGGCAGAACAATTTCTAAGAAAAATATCAGGAAAAATCCTATATAAGCAATTTGGTTATGATCACAAAGTGTTTCAAATCAACATCATCAATCTGTTTTAAATAAGCAATAAACAACTAATTAAAACTAGAACAATAACAGATTCAACAGTTAAAACTCTTGCTGCCAAACCAGCTATTTTTTATCTAGAAATAAATCTTCAGTTGACATATACATAAGTTATAGCTTCTAGGCTTCTGTGCACCTGCCTCCCTTTTAGAAAGGAAAAGAAAACATCGTGTCATTTTGTTTTCACAAGTACAACAATTACAGGATGCAATTCAGTCAAAAGTCCTGTAGACTTGCTAGCTTGGAAGTGCTCAGAGGCTTGCCTAGTGAAGTCGGTGTTATTGTTCATTCCTGTACCCTGTCTGTCGTGGTCCCTGGTATTCATTGGCTCACTCTGAAAATGAAAAGTTTATTCTCACAGGGAGGCTGGCATGACTGTTAACTGTATTTAAAGCAAAGTTTAAATATGCACAGGAATGAACATTTTCCCCGAGTGCAACATTTCCCAAGGCTTCTGAAAATGCCTTCCTGCTTCTAAGGTTCCAGATGAGCCCCTAACACCTAACCTTTTTATTTTCTTTAGTGATGGAACTGGTATTTATCTATTTATTTAGTTTTTTTATTGAAGTAGAATTGATACACAATATGACATTAGTTTCAGGTGTACAATATGGTGATTTAACACCTAACATTCTTACATAGCCCTGTGCCTCTATCTTTTGGCCCATGCCTCAAACACAGCATTATTATAGCACTTATTTCAAGTCTTGGCTTGTTTCTGAATAATTTCTGTATGTGTTTTTCTTTACTGATTAATACTAGCTACATGGAAAGCAGTAATTTGATCTTATTTATTTTTTATTGTTTGTCCACGGAAGACCAACATAGGGCCTTAAGTGGAGTAGTAGATACTCAGTGGATATTTACAAATTAATTGAAATACAAGGACTTGGAGATTTAGACACATGAAAGTCAACCATCCTTTCCCTGGTACTTTTGTTTTTGATTGGTACCAACAACTGGTGGCAGGTACCAACCAATAATTTTATAAGATATATATCACGTTGTTTTGAATTATACAAAGAGTTTTTGAGTTTCCCACTTGCCAACAGAAGATATCTCTTTAGAATATGAGGATGAGACATATAAATATATTTACCCTTTAAATAGAGTACAGAAAGTGGTAAGACAAGAGCAATTACCACATTCTATGAAAATCTCTGTTTCTCTCTCTGCTAGAATACAAATCCCTCAGGATACTGATCATGTCAGTCTCTTCACACTTGTAAAACTAAACACAACACAGGATTTAACACTTAAGATATGCTCAGTAACTATTAACTACCTGTTAATACAATAATCAACGATAACTCAATTTGAATAAAAATGGCATCAGCACTGTCACGATCATACCCAATACAACATATAGTAAAGGAACTTCTAGGTAACCAAGAATAAGGTAGCTGCCTCAACCCAAGCCTCTCCACACATCCTCCAAAAACAATACAGATCAGCAAAAGAACAAATGAAACCATACACATTCTATGTTTTCAGCAAAAGTGGAAGACAGTGGGGCACCTGGGTGACTCAGTCAGTTAAGCGTCTGCCTATGGCTTAGGTCATGATCCCAGGATCCTGGGATCAAGCCTTGCATCAGTCTCCCTGCTCAGTGGAGAGCCTGCTTCTCCGCCTCCCTCTGCAGCTCCCCCTGCTTGTGCGTGCTCCCTCTCTCTCTCTCTCTCTGTAAAATAAATACATAAAATCTTAAAAAAAAAAAAAAAAAAGCAAAGACAGAGAACATAACAAACATCAGATTAACTAAAAGTAGAAAAATAAATCCCAGAACTATTTCTTGAACCCCTGTCACAATCTTCTGTAGAGAGTTAGTGAGATTTGGAAAGATAGTCCAAAAGAGAGAAGAGGGGATGGAGATAAAACACACTCCCACAGAGGGGCGCCTGGGTGGCTCAGTCGTTAAGTGGCTGCCTTCAGCTCAGGGCCTGATCCCAGGGTCCTGGGATCGAGCCCCACATTGGGCTCCTCCGCTGGGAGCCTGCTTCTTCCTCTTCCACCCCCCCTGCTTGTGTTCCCTCTCTCGCTGGCTGTCTCTCTCTCTGTCAAATAAATAAATAAAATCTTAAAAAAGAAAACACTCTCACAGAGAATTAAAAAAAAATGCCAAAAAGAAACAAAACAAAATTTAAAAAGAGTCATGCTACATCAGAGCAATGACTTAAAAATTTACATAGCGATGTCAGCAAAAATGGCAGAGTAGGTAACTCCAAGGGCCCATCCCTCCACAGAATTATTGAAAAATGAAGCATAACTATAATAAACAACTTGGCAAGAATTCTGAAAAAAAAAAGTCAAATGTTTTCAAAACCTACTGAACCCTTAATCAAGAAAATACAACCTAAAAAAGGTGAGAAAACTTTGCAACATTTTTACTTGCTCTTGTCCCACCTGCCTTCACAGCTCAGTGGTGGTCTTGAGACACAGCCCACACTCACAGTGAGAGACCTTGGTCCTGGGTTTGAGAGGGAATAGATCAGATCTTATTCTCAGAGAATTGTGTTTGTCTGTTCTAACCTACCTGAGTCGCTGAAGAAGGCATTTGCTTTTGTTTTGCCTAACTCAGAATGTGCTCAGGAAAGAAAAGGGGCAATGCAGAGGGCTTCCAAGTAAACAGTGCAGGCAAATGAGCAAGTGAGGCCAAAAACAGACACGTGGAAAGTATGGGGGAAGAAACTGGGGAGAAAGTTCTAGAGAGAGAGTCCCTTTGGGAAATGAGAGCATTCAAAAGCACATGCATGTATACTGGAGAATTTTAAAAGCTCTGTTCATGAGCAGGGCAAAAATGCATGCTCAGGAAAGACTTGAGAAGACCCTAAGATTTCAACCTCTAGCTATCCTTAAGGCTCAGGTTGAGCACCAAGTTGAGGCAAAGGCAAAGTGATAAAGGACCTGACCAGGCATTGAAGGAGATCCCAACTGCAAAGATTGGGAGAGTTTTATTTTCCTTTCTTTAATTTTTTTTGTCTCTTGGCCTTCAAGCAGTGAAGGTGAAAACTATTACAAATGCTGATGACACCAAATGTTGGCAAGCGTGTGGATCAATAGGAACTCTCATCCCTTACTGGGGGGATATGAGGGGTACAGCCATTTTGGAAGACAGCTTGGCAGTTTCTTACAAAATTAAACATACATTCACCCTATGACCCAGCAATCATTTGTATTAACCCAGATGGTTAGAAACCTAGGTCCACACAAAACCTGGACACAGAGGTTTATGGCAGCTTTATTCATAATTCTCAAAAGTTAGAAGCAATGAAGATGTTCCTCAGTAGGTTCATGAATAAATAAACGGTGGTATATCTAGATAATGGAATATTATTCTGCACTGAAGAAATGAATAATCAAACCATAAAAAGACATGGAAGAAACTTAAATGCATATTACTAAGTAGAAGAGGAAAATCTGAAAAGGTTTCATACTGTACGATTTCAACTAAATGACATTCTGGAAAAGGCAAAACCATGGAGACGGCAAAACGATCAGTCGTGGCCAAGAGTTAGGGGGAAGGGAAGGATGAATAGCGCACGGAGGATTTCTAGGGCAATGAAACTACACTATAATGGTGGATACGTGTTATTATACATCTGTCAAAAGCCATAGAATTTACATCAGGCGAGAACCCTGTGTAAACTATGGACTGTGGGTAAGAATGTGTCAGTGTGGGTTCATGATCATAACAAACTACTCTCACATGGGAGACTTTGATAGTAGGATCAGGGGTAAATGCGGCCTCTGTGTTTTCTGCTCAATTTTGCTGTAGACCTAAAACAGTCCTAAAAATAAAGTCTATTTTTTTAAAATGTGGTGGTGAGAGATGAAGAGTAATATATAAAAGATTCACGTTCTGAAGAGTAGAAAGAATGCAACTAAAAGTCAGTGGAACAAGCAGATATAAAATGGAAATATAATAAGACAATTAATTGTTATATAGGCAATAAGAAGCAGCCAAAATATATTATTAAAAACTGACAAAAAGACATTAAAAGGTTAAATTGAAAAAGCAGAGCAATAGGGGGCACCTGGGTGGCACAGCAGTTAAGCGTCTGCCTTCGGCTCAGGGCGTGATCCCGGCGTTGTGGGATCGAGCCCCACATCAGGCTCTTCCGCTATGAGCCTGCTTCTTCCTCTCCCACTCCCCCTGCTTGTGTTCCCTCTCTCACTGGCTGTCTCTATCTCTGTCGAATAAATAAATAAAATCTTTAAAAAAAAAAAAAAAGCAGAGCAATAGGGGATAAAAATGTATAATTATAAAGGTAATCACTAGGAAAAAGGGTATAACCTAGATATAAAAGCATACTTTTTTAAAAAGGAGTGTTTAAATATTGATATCAAAGTTCAATTCAAGACAAAAAGTGGATATAATAAAAGAGAACAATTTGTTCTCAAATGCTAAAAATCACAATAGAGTTGAAACAGTCGTGACTATACAACAAACAACATAGTGACCATGGTTAAGAAGTAAAAACTGCAGACGTTGCTAAGAAACATACACTAATAGAAGATTTTAAAATACTACTTTTTATTTATTTATTTGAGAGAGAGAGACAGTGAGAGAGAGATTGGCAGTGGAGGGACAGGGGAAAAAAGAGAGAATCTCAAGCAGACTCTGCACTGATCATGGAGCCCAACGTGGGGCTCTATCTCAGCACCCTGAGATCATGACCTGACCTGAAATCAAGAGTCAGATGCTTAACTGACTGAGCCACCCAGGAGCCCCAGCATACTACTTTTAATACAAGAACAAGTTAAGGGCACAAAAAGTAAGCATGAATATGGAAAATTTTAACAATATAATCAATAACATAGATTCTGTGTGTATTTGTGTGTATCTAAACTTTATACCTTTGGGACACCTGGGTGGCTCAGTTGCTTAAGTGGTCATCTTTGGCTCAAGTCATGATGATCCCAGGGTCCTGGGATCAATTCCCAGCATCGGGCTCCCTGCTCCATAGAGAGCCTGCCTGTCACTCCCCTGCTTGTTCTCTCTCTCTCTCTCTCTCTGACAAATAAATAAAATCTTTAAACTTTATACCTTTACAGCAGAGAAAAATCCTCCTTAACAACACAGGAAATATTCACAATTTTTTATTATATATGCTGCTATAAAGAAGGCACCAATGAATTCCATAAACTAGAAATATTACAAACAATACTCTGTTCTAAACAAAATAAAACTCGAAATTAATAACAAAAGTTTTACAGTTCTTTCTATATAGAAATTAAAAAAAAAACATATTGAACAACTCCTGCATGAAATGCAAAAACAAACCAAAATGATAGAATTTCTCAAAAGTAATAAAGTGACAATTTTATGTATCATAACCTCTGGGCTATATTGAAAACAGTAATCAGATGAAAATTCATAAACTGAAACTGATGTCAATTAAAATAGAAAAATAAACTAAATGAATTAAATTCTCCAATTAAAGGCAAGAAAACAACAATAAAGTAACCCAAAGAAAACCACAGGAAGGGAATAATAAAAACCAAAAATTAATGAGTGAAAATACAATTTTCATGTGTCTATACATATACAAAGTAATAAAAAGCAATCAAAAGGAGCAAACTACTGATATATGCAATAATATGGATGAATGTCAAAAACATTAGATTGCCTGAAAGAGACATGAAATAAAAGGGAACTCTAACCTATAGATGTGGATAGCAGGTTACTGTTTGCCTGGGTTTGAGGGTGAGGCTGGAGACCCACTGCAGAGGGCATGCGGAAATTCTTTGGAGTAATGGAACTGTTCTATAATTTGATGGTATGGTGGTTGCATGGGTATTTACACTTGTCAGAACTCACTGAATTGCACTCTAAAAATGAATGCCTTTATACATGTAAATTATACCTCAGTTTGATTTAACAAAAGAACCCATGTATCTATGCTGATACAAATATAATAAACAAAGAGAGGTCACATAGTTCTAAAGTACCTCCAACAAATTACTTGGTAATTACAAAGAGGACAAAAAAACCCCCACACTTTCTAAAGGAGAAACAAGGCAAACTCCACTTTAACCTAGTATCAAAGTTAACATCACTACTAAAGGGACAAACCAACATCACACGTCTGCTGATACGGAGCACTGAGGACATATCACACCTGTCACACACCTATTTTGATCTTATAAAAATATCAAACATTAAAAAGATAACAGACAGCTGTTTTTAGAAACATTAATTGCCTAAAACCAAACATTCGATACCAAAACTGATATAAAGCACTAAAGCATATTAAAGTACCGGTTTAATAAAGATGGAATTAATATGCTGTCTTCCTCACCAGATACATGTCCCCTAAATAAACATGTATTCCTCGTTGCTCTAAAGAACCTTTACATTCTTCATATATTGAATATAATCAGGTGGGAATATCAGACAAACTCACTGAGCTCAATTCTACAAAATATCTAGCTTCTACTCTTAAGAAACAATAAGGTTCATGAAAGACAAATATTCAAAACTGTTCCAGATTAAAGAGATATGACAACCAAACTTAATGTGTGGTTCTGCATCCTAGATTAGACAAGACATATGTACACATATTCATAAACATATATTCAGCTATCTGTTACATTTAAGACAATTGGTAAAATTTTTACGAAGTCTGTAGATTCAATAGTATTATACCAATATAACATTCTTGAGTTTGGTCATTGTTCTCTAGTCTATAAGAGTGCTCTTGTCATTAGGTAATATACATTAAAGTATCTTAGGATAAAGTGGTATCATGCCTGTAACATACTATCAAAGGGCTCAGAAAAAGTAATTGTGTGTGTATGTGTGTTTGTGAGTATACCTATGTATTCAGAAAATGATGAAGCAAATGTGGTAAATGTTAGCAACTGAGAAGTCTGGGTGAGGAGTAAATGAGAGTTGTTTGAATTGTTACAATTATTCTAGAAGTTTGAAATTATTTCAAAATAAAAAGTCACAAATAATTAAAAAACACATATTAAGTATGTAGTAATAAATGGTACAATATTAGTTTGGAGAATATGGATATGCAGCAGGTTGTAAGAATAACCCATTCCAATAAACCATTTCGTTGGTTGGAAGTAAGAAAAAAATGTAAATAGAATGGACCCTTTCCCAATGTCTACGGTTCTCCATGATTCACTGAAATAGAATGTTCTGAGCATTTCAAGGCAGTACCTGACCCATTCTCTCTTCCTTATTCATCTCTTCTGAAGCCACATTTCAATATTGTCTCATGAGGTTCTCTTGAGGTTTGAGTTACTGTACTTCTTTCTACCTTGGTGTAATAGAACCTTCATCAATTCGTGGTAAAAGACAGGATCGTGAAATCTCTAAGCAGAGAAGCTTCTATTTAAGACAGTGGATTTCTAGATAAGCATCTTAATTTGAGGTACTACAAGTGAACAATTTATATTGTTATTTTAGTAGTATATCTTGGATTTCTGACACAAACCTATGTAAATATAATAAAATATCAAACATTAAAATATATAACAGGTGTATGTTTTTAGCATTAACTGCCTAAAACAATTGTTAGAAAAACTAACAATATGCTACATATTACAGCAGCCGTTTAATACAGAGAGAATTAACACATGTCTTACCTACCAGTTACATATGCCGATGGTCTAAGGATCCTAACGTGTACTCAAAATTATCATCAGGTGCCTCAAAAATTTCATTGTCAATTTGATTTTCATGAATATGTCTAAAATCATTTGGATGATGAGTTCTGAGAGAGGGGAAGATTCTGTAGCTGTTATTTCTTCTTCAATAATTTCTTACTTTATAGACAATTAAATACTTGAAGTAAGCAATAGCATCTCCATTAATAATTTCAGCAAACTGTTGCGGAAATTCTTCAGCGTATCTATTTGTAGCTTCTCCCTAGACTTTGTGGTTATTCTGGTCAGAATTTCTAAGATCATCAAATACTCATTCTCACAATAACTGCTAATTTCTAAACAAAGCAAAAGACAGCTTTGTTGGAAGACGGATTCAGCTAGCCTAACCAAGCATCCATGGAAAATTATGTTTTCCATATGATTACATGACTCATCACGTTATCTTATCACCATTTATTTAATTGATCAGAACCAGTTAACTTCATTAGACATTGGCTTAGTGCCCACATTGGTCACTTTCACTGGCAATTGTAAATACAGGTGTGAGTATCACTGCAGAGGTTTTCAGAACCATAGTGTAGCAGTCACCTGCTTTGACCTACTGGCAACTATCAATGGTAGGATAAGAAAGTTCACATCAAAAATGACCATGCATTAAGAATAAATATTGCAATAGATAACCAATCCACCAGTATTATTAGTATTTATTGGTTCTCTTATTACACACAGTCTTTAAAACAGCTGGATGCTAACAGGGCTTTCAAAAAAATGAGAAACACTGCACATAATACATTTCAGACAGACCCTGCTTCTTCCCAGGACTGCCTTTTTTCAATAATTTTCCAGTAGGAACTTCTAGGAAATGGAGACTATGGGCAAAGAACTAAGCACTTACAACGTTAGCACAGAAGCAATTCCAAAGGGTTTACATTTGAGATAACTGTTAAGAGCATAAAATCGATTTGTCCGGTTTCAAAATCAGTCTCAATCAGTTACTTGTCATTTAGCCCTTGGGCTAGTTCCCTGACTTCACTGAGGCTCAGTTTCTTTACCTGCATAATGGGAATATTATGCCTTATAGGGCTGTTGTTTTTTATAGGAGTTAAACTCTATTTAACTCGTTTTTACTTTTTTAGGTTTTTTTCTTCTTTTTTCTAACCACAAAAGCAATAACAGAGTAAGAAGGGGGAGTAATAATAATATAGAAGAAATAATATATTGGTCAAGAGTTTAGGCTCTAGAGTTACAAATACCTGGTTTTAAAACCTGACTCTGACTTTCGACGGGATGCTGGGCACATTACTTCATCTCAGGCTTCTAATCTGTATAATATACATACATAAAACACAGTTAGTGAGAACTGTGGACATGGTAAATATTCAATAGAAAGTCACTTCAAAAAATATATTTTACTCTTAGAAAGTTTGTATGCCAAACAAGTAATCGATCATAGTATGAAATCAATATGCTATAAAAAAAATAAGTACTGAAGAATTGGTTATAAAGCATTTTGCCAAATGATTTGCAATGATGGTAGCACAGGTCCGCAGTCCCTTAACTAAACTTCTTGGGCCATGTTTCAGAATTCAGAATTACTCAGATCTTAGAAAGATAATATACAGCACAGTCTGCGTATTTCATACCTCCAGTGAGGTCTGAGGCAGCACCCCATAATTAAACATATTAATATTCTGTAGTGAAATGTATGAATATTCAAATTAAGTATAGCTTTAAAAAGATTGTAAGTCGCCTCAGCTCAGCTGAGGTCAGAGTTTGCAGCCAAATGACTTGAAAGAAAGCTTTTAGTTTTCTGAGATTTAGAATTTCAGAATTGTAAATAGGGAATCATGGCTCTGTATTTGCATACCTAGTAACAGAGCTGGGCATACAGAGAATTCTTTATGTACCTGTTAACTGGGTGATTGCCTGATATGAGAAAATTTTCATCAAAACATTCTTTTCTCTTCAAAGAGTCAAATTTGCACATCACCCACATTAAGTTCAGTGAGTCAGCTATGAACTCATATGCTTTTCTAGACAAAAAAGATCTGGTAGGACTAGGAAATGGGGCTACTGGTTCCCCAGCAGGTTGCCTCATTAGGAGATCTGTAATAGTTTTTATGTCTGGATTGGGTTCTTGTTACAATATTCAGTAGTTTTGCCTCAGTTCTTCCCAAATTCTCAAAATACAAAGGAATACAGAAGTAAAAAGGATTTCATTAAAAAAGAAGGAGAAAGGCAGAGAGAGGAGGAAGAAAAAGAAAAAAAGGTGTCATCCACCCAGCTTTATTGGGACATTTGCAATTCAGAATTTACTCTCTTGATAGTATTTCACAAATGCTTTGTCTTAATTGTTATATACGATTCTTCTTAATGCTATAAATATAATCCAAAACTGTGTAAACTTCATCTTTTTCAAGAAACACATATTCAAATAATTTTTTAGTTGTCATTGGTATGAAGAGTCTTCAGAAAATGTTTGTTTTAAACAAAAGATCAATAAACATACTTTTGTTTGCTGCTCTGTTTTTCTGAATTTCCCCTTATTACTTAACTCTCCATGTATTTAATTAAGATGAGAAATGAGTAGAATGCTTTGATTGTCTGGGTGAAAGGTTTCATAATTATGCTGACCATTATTATTAATAATTACAAGAGTAATTCAGTATACCTTAATTTAGCATGTATTAAAATCAATGAGAAAACCACATACTGAGCCTGCAAAAATGTTATTTATAATCAATTGTAATTTCCTTGTCAGCAAATTTACTTTTATATTTGGCATACATACATTGAAAGCTATGGATATTTGAAGACCAGAAGCCCAAAATTAAAATGATATAGCCCAATAGGCATTTTAAATAGTGAAAATCATTTCCATTCATAAATGGATACTATCTCATCACTATCTAAAATCCCATATTCTAATTTGGCCAAAGTCACTTTAAGAAAGATAATCAATGAAGAAAGATAAATATTGGGAAAAATGTTATCTTTCAAATATTAAAGAGTTTTCCAGACGTCGCATAATACTCCTGTCGATCCACCTATATGGATGGGGTTTTTACTATCATCTTCCAGGGTAAATCAGAGCCAAGGAAGACCAGTCAATTTTAAACTTGACTATTCTCTGTCTAACTGATACCTCAAAAATCCATCAGATGGATTCAAGTGCTTTAAAAACAACAATAACAACAAACTGCTTTGTTTTCAAAGCCTCATGCTTTACCCACTACAACCAGTAAGAGTGATTACTAGGAACCATGTTCCATTCCTTTAGATAGGTTTCTCCAGGGCTAAGTTTCAACCTTAGTGAGACAAGAGCACGCTGTTACCACTGCTCTGATTGACCAGGCTGGGAAGCACTTCTTTATCGCGCTTAAAACTGAGAAACAAAGCTTATCTTTTCCCAAACCAAAATAAATCACTCAATGTCCAGTTTGATGCTAACTACAAAAGATTTTACAAAAGAAGTCAACGGCCTCTCTGGATTTGCTGAAGGAAAGGAAGCAACATTTAGTTCTTGTGAGTGCCAATTGCAAATGATTAATGAATCAACAGAAACTAACAGGAAAGGGAGTAAATCAACACAGAATCAAGTAGTCCAGATGTCGAAAGTCTGAGCAAATAGGCCTTTTGTTGTGATGTTTATGGAGGATTTTCCCAGGAAAGGTTACAAAGTACCATGACTGCGAATACTAGAGGTATGGAAACCCTTCCATTCACCTACAGGGAGGATGGTGTTCCTGCCAGATACAGGTAAAAGCATTGTCCTTCTGTGCTTGCTGATCTCGTTAGAGGAAATGAGGTGGTGTCTGGAGAATGTCTTCTCTCTACTCTAGTTCATGGGAGCAGATGAAAAATCTTAGACTGCACAAAAAAAAATATTAAGGGAAAGTTGAGGGGAAAGTGTCCAGGAGGAACTCTAGAAGCTGAAACAGAATGAGCAGAATATAAATATTCTTAAAGTGAAGGGAAGAATGAGAAGAAAATCTGCATCTCTGTTTATCTAAGATTCAAAGTTTTACAGAAGTGTTAATAAGAAAGTCACAGGACCATATCCTCTGTTGAACATAAAGAGGGACTTCTTAGGCCCCAGCAGGAAACAATTTCTATTTTACAGATATAGGTGAGATCTTTTTGAGGAAAAGAAAGAAGACTATATTCGTACCAGTCATTATGAACCACCATTATTGGTCCGGCTAACCATCATTACCAGTAAACAGTGCTGTTCTGCAGACAGAGCGAAAAGACTGCAAACACTTACCTAGCACACAACCTGTGTGTTCCTCTAACTCACGAGAGTGAAAAATACCTCCAAAAGAAATTTGGATTGGCACCTTAATGCAAGAGTATTTAATGTAGGTCCACCAACACTATTCAGGAAAGTCAAAAATCCAACCCCACTCCCTGCCACACACATAGTATACTTTGTTAATCTGTGTGCATTGTTCTGAGAATCTTACAGCTTCCATCAAATTCTCAAATGATCCTTAAAGGGTTAGTAACCACCAATGTAATACCCTACTGATAAGGCCAGTGGGAGAGGAAGAAAAAGCAGTGACCATCTATTTAGCTAAACCCAAGGAAAGGGCTTATTTTAGGGAATTCGCGCACGCACATGTCTCTGTGTGTGTGTGTATGTGTGTGTGTGTGTGTACAGGAGGAAAGAAAAATTGAGGCAGAGTCAAAAACATCCTTGTATTATATTGTTAGTATTAATAATCACACAATCCTTATCAGTTTTATATCAGAATAAAGAATTTTAGCACGTAAAAGGAAGAATGTCAAAGAGAACAGAACAGGGAGAACATGTGAAGTAGGGTATTTGCTGACTCATCAAAATGTCTTTAAATAGAAAGTTGAAGGAAAGAGAGAAAGCTGTTTTACAAGTCTATAAGCAGATACCAGGGGAGGTATCAGAGGAGAAATTTAAAGACAAAACTGTGGGGACACAGGGTTGTACAAATGTCCTCCAAATGTCATTGCTTTACAGAAATTGAATAATTACTAAAGAGCTCATATTTTGCTCCTTTTTCATTCAAGTGATGTACAATAAGCTAAGTTACTCAAAATCGAAGTTTTTGTCATGAAATGTTCATGTGAGATTCTTCTATATGGTTAGTGGACAGTAACCTTGCATTGAAAAACTTGTTGAGATTTAAACCAGTTTACAAAAAAATAGTATAATATTCACATGAGAGAGAAAGCAGATTTAATAAAATTCTATCTTGCATTTATCTTTTAAAAAATGCAAAGTGAATTTCAACATGGAAAGAGTAGGAATACATATTATCAGAGATAACTAAAATCAAATACGATATGGATGAGAAGATAATTTCCTTCTGGAAAAATAAAATCTAGGAAACAGAACTTGTAGACAAGGTTAATCGTTTTTTAAATCCTCAAATTACAGAAACATTCAGAAGAGTATTACAATACTGAACACTATCAAATATCTCAATTTTCAGAAAGAAGAGATTATTGAATTCTGTACATACCGACTGTTTACACTGGCATTGTTCCCTGGCCAAAGTTCAGAGCAAGTTATTAGACAAATGGGTTATGAGTACACAGGGAAGAAAGTGGGGTTACTAATGACCATCATGAGTTCATGGGAAGTGATGCTGATGTGAACTGTCTTCGTTGTGACAGAGCTTGCTAATGCCCACCTGGAGACTTCAAATCTTCAAGCAGACTTTGAAGCTTTCTGATCCATATTTCTTCTCAATGAATGTGAGTGAATGCCTAGAAATTTCAGAAGGAAAGTCTGACTGCATTGGAAGGAATGAGAGCAGTTATGATAGTTAAAAGATCGAGAAGCACCGATAAACCGTGGGAACCTGGAAGCAACATAAACCAGACAGAACAACATAAACCAGGCAGGCTCAGCATGACCCCTGCAGGACAGGTTGCTGTCAAAACAAGCAACCAGGATAGAAATGCAGTTTAGGTTACATAAATAATGTAATAAACTAGAGAATGGACAGATACTCAAGAAATAGATATGATTAGTGAAAAAGAACACATTGGTCATGACAGTGCAATCTTTCTCACACTCTGCCTTGCAGGGCTAAGCTACGAGGATGGATGTAATGACCCACCAAGCTCCTTGGTTCTGTGACCTTTAAACTTTAAACTTGGGGCTATGTAACCTCTAGATTTGGACTCGAAACAGAGAACACCAACTCACCAACCCAGGGTAAGACAGCAAGAATGATGGGGATGCTGGCAAAGCAGGGGGCACATACCTCTCTCAGGGGGACAGATTTATTCTGCTCCAGCCTGTTGTCAGCAACAAAATAGGCCCAGGTGGTCAGATCTTCCAACTGTTCAACAGAGGCTGAAAGCTATATTTTTTTATACGCAATCTACTGACTTCTTAAAATATTGGCAATTAATTTAATATTTAAAAAATAATTGTGTAAATGATAGAAAAAACATGAATGTGTGAAGTATATGTTAACAATTTGCTCTAGACATTCTTTGTTATGAGAGATGTAAAAAACTCTAGGCGTAGACTCCACTAAGCCTTCATGTTAGTGCTACTTTTTTTTTTTTTTTTAGATTTTATTTATTTGAGAGAAAAAGAGTGCTAGCAAGAGAGCACAAGCAGGGGGAGTGGCAGAAGGAGAGGGAGAAGCAGACTCCCCACTGAGCCGGGAGCCTGACTGGGGGGAGGAGGGGCTCAATCCAAGGACCCTGGGATCAACCTGAGCCAAAGGCAGACTCTTAATTGACTGAGCCACCCAGATGCCCCTACATTTATTTTTAAGTTTTTATTTAAATTCCAGTTAGTTAACATATAGTGCAATAACATTAGTGCTAGTTTGAACTTATTTTCACCATCTCTTTCTTTTCTTGAGACAAACATCTGGTGTGTCCTGGCTCTACCAACCTGATTTCTACCCTGGTTCTCAGATCCTGTGGAGCTGGTAGGTCTCTTGCTCTTCAGTCTGCCTAAAGTCTTTCTCGAGACTGTGGAACTTCGCAGAACCTAAATTTCTGGAGATGTTCTCTATCATACAGTCTTCTCCATGGCCCACAGATGGACATTCGTCTCACTTCCAGGCCAGCATAGTTGCGTATTGGTACCAAACAATTGTCTACCCACCTAGTGATTCTGATACCTGGAGCATGGATTAGGGTCACTTGGTAAGGTTGGTCAAGTTGTACCAGGTATGCCATTCATGCCACAGTCTCCCTCTGTTTGTAACTTATGTTGAGAATTTTCTGGTAGAAGGGAGTAAAAGGTCATGGGGTGGGGACGTCTCTTTCTAATTCACACAAAGGCATCAAATGGGATTGATATGGACTTCCCTACTATTGCAAACCCAATTTCCCTGTAGATTCTATTGTAAAGTGTGTTAAAGTTGGATTGGCTATAATTAACAGAAATGAATTCAAACCGGCCTTAGTAATATTGAAAATAATAATAATATGTCAGGAAATCCCAGAAGGAATGCAGAATATGACAAAACAATCTAAAACACACACACACACACACACACACACACACACACACACACACACACACACAATCTAAGCATACTATAAATACCTTAAACCACCTCACTGAAATGACTGGGGGAAACGGTGGTGACCCAAGTAACTTCGGAAATGAGCAGTCTATAAGACTAAAGGCAAAACAAACTGTACATAAGGACTGCACTCTAGTTTATAAAATTATTTCCCATTGGGGATACAGGTTAACCATTCTGGTATTAAAATGCATTTGCAATGAAATTGAACAATTAAGTAAATGGATGGCAGATGGGAGAGCCAGATTTTTAACTATTAGAATACAACATTATAGGTAATCAAAGCAAAGACGATAGGATGATCCATGTGGTAATGCATCTAGAGGTGGACACATCAGTATAAACTCATATTCTGCTTAATACCGATACAGATGGTTTCATACAGAAATATTTGTAGAAACGCGCATGTACACAGGCTAGTATATACATATGCTTCCTTGTTCTGACAGCTGAGAGGGCCTGGAAGCAGTGATACCCCATCAGTAATGTGCACATCTAGTACCCAGATCTTGGTTTCTATTCCCCCCAAAAAGGAACTAGGTTTCCTTAGAGAAATAGCTGATTCGTGGACTGGGGCAGGAAATATGCAACATGACCCTGAAACATCTTGTAGTACCAGAAAGTACAAAAAGCATTAAATAAATAAATAAATAAATAAATAAATAAATAAATAAATAAATATAAAATAAATAAAAACCGAAAACACTACAATAAGGTTTTGTCAAAAGGACACAGAGGCCAACTGAAAGAGCTCCTATTGATCATATCTGGAACAATTGGAACACCTAAATAAATAAGTTATATTGGATTACAAACTACATGTAAAATAAATATCCATGGGGCCACATTACATGAATAATTGATGAATAGATAAATGAGAGAGAACAGAAAAATACCCCATGCAGAAGAATCCCAAATCATTTATGTACATACTCAGTCCTAAAAGAGGTAGAATGTCCTATTCTTTAAGTGTGGGCTATGCATAGTGACTTCTTTCTAAAGATGATAGTATAGAAAGGAGGGAGGGGAAGAGTAATCTTATAGTTGAGAAAGCTGACAAACATTACCTCGGCCAGGTGATTAAGGTCAATATTAGCAATATGCACCCTTGATACAATGTGAAAAAATGGCACATTACTGATGGCATGTACCCTTCATATAGGGTGATAAAATGGCATTTTTACCTCTCTAGTCTTGCTGTAAAAAATGCATAAAATCAGTTTAATGATGGTGAAAATAGGACAGCAGAAGTGTGAGACATTCTAAGAAATACTGGATTAGTACTCCCCCAAACAGTCAAGGTCATCAAAAACAAAGAGTCTGAGAAAAAGCCAGGAGGAGCCTAAAAAGACATGACAATCAAATGTAATAGGATATCCTGGAGGAGATTCTGGAACAGAAAAAGCACCTTAGTTAAAAACTAAGGGAATCTGAATAAACTGTTGACTTTAGTTAATAGCAATGTAATAAATGTATCATTATTAATAACTGGGCAAAATGGGTATGAGGTATGCAATAACTCTCTGTACTTTGTATTTTAAACTATTCCAAATTAAAATTTTTATTTAAAAAACAAACACATGATTCTAAGGATACAGGATAGATTACTGAAGGCAAGGGAGACATAGCAATCAGACCTCAAGAAAAGCGTGATGAAGTAGCGCTCAGGGGACTTCAGTATAGGAGCTTCTGATTTCATCTGGTTTACTGCCAGTAACATAATTCAGCCGCCAGCCTCTGCCTTTCTCTTGTCAGAATTCCTAATTCCCAGAAAAGGAAATTTGATCCGTTTGCATAAGTCAGATAACCAAACTAGACGTAAGTGGCCATAGCTCAGAGAGTAGCAGTTTAATGACATGACTTCATTTGTTATATTGTAAACAGATCAGAGAAATAGGGAATGTATGGGTCCGTTATCCAAGAGTCCATTCTTCAAGGAGGCTTGAAAGAAGGCTATACAAACAGAACTGGGTTGAGCTATACCCATACCCAGATGGAAGGATAAAGGAAAGCAATTAGCATTTCAATTCTGCTTTACCATTTTTGGCTTTGTATGTCACTTAAGGTTCAGGTTAAGTGCTACAACAATAAAAGTAAAAAAAAAAAAAAAATCTACCCTCTCGACAAAATGGAAGTTTATTTTTCTCACACATAACAAACCAAATGTAATTAGGTGATTAGTACAAATCTGGTGGGTGGTCCTGCCACACTCAGCACTTGGCTTTCAACTCTAGACCCAAGGCAGTTTATTTTTTTGCCACCATTTCCTAGCTGGTGTGGAAGGGTTAAAAGGAATAGAGAGCAAGAAGCTAGAAGCAGGGGGAGGAGGAGGAAGAGAAATTGCACATATCACTTCCATTCATTCCCTATCTCACCCCCACTCCCTACCAGAATATTCATTCTACATATGATAGGCCATGACTAACCGCCAAAGAAGGCTAGGCAGTACAGTCTTTAGCCATATGGCCATACACCAGCTAAAACTTACAGAATTCTATTACAGAAAGGAAGAAAAAGACAATTAATACTGGGGATCATTAATTATCTTTTCCACAACCAAAAATGAAACTTTTACCACCGTGTATAATTCCATATCAATTAACTCACCTTACTAATATGTTATGAATCTCCACCACCTTTGTTTAAAAGATATCCAGTGAAAATTCTATTTTATTCCAGTATTTTTATAGGCTTTATGATTAGCCTATCATATAGCTCGAGTTGGAATGATTTAATAGACATTATTGTACTCTGTGCTACAGGGTACAGGTAAATGCCACAGGTGTTGGGGCTGCTCCCCAAAGGTGACACTTGAGAAACTTCTGGGAGCATGAATCAATTCATTGCCTCATTAGATAGGCCAGTTTGAGTTGGGCTGTCTGTTACTGGTAAGATAATTCATATTGATCAAGAATTCTTACATCTATCCTATCAACTGCTTCTGCACCTTGAGAAGAACAGTATGCTGTCAAGCAGCACCCTGTCAGGGACACCTAAATCGACAGAGGACTGTCACATCCTGGTTGGCTGATGTGCCTGAGAATTTGAAGGGCTCGTGAGGAAGTATAAGACACCTAGAAAAGAACCCATGAGAAATAGCTCTGAAATGAAAACAAAGTTTGCATTTGTTGACTTGCTCTTTTGACTTTTCTTATCTTCTGTGCCAGGGACCTCACTGCTCATGCTGGAATGGGTGCTGTGATGATAATCAGAATGTTAAATCATGAGAAGATTAAACTGAGGGTTTCAGAGGGGAGGGGGTGGGGGGATGGGCTAGCCCGGTGAGGGGTATTAAGGAGGGCACGTATTGCATGGAGCACTGGGTGTTTTTTGCAAACAATGAATCGTAGAACACTACATCAAAAACTAATGATGTACTGTATGGTGACTAACATAACATAATAAAAAATTTTTTAAAAATCGTGAGAAGATTATTATGAATGATCTTACATGATATATAGAGAGATTTGTTCTAAATAAACTTGTGCACGTTTACTCCTTTGAATTATGCTTTGAAATGCTATCACATACTCTCTTGATGCCAACATGCACCCTAAGGTCAGTAGATCCTTCTAAGATTTCCAAGAAAGCCATGACTATGGTCTGTGACATGGAGAGGGGGTTGGGGGTATGAATAGACTTTCAAGTCAATGTGTCAGTCAAAGGTTAAAAACAAACAAAAGAACAAAGAAACAACAAAAATATACAGAAGGTCAGAAAGAAGGGAGTGGGGAGGAAAAGGAAAAGCCAAGCAAAGTGCCTGGCTGGACATGACTAAACCATGTTTTAATTCAGACGAGGTGAGAGTGCTCAATTCCTACCAACATTTAATTCTTATGCTCTTTCACGAGACTGAAGTTTCTATAAGGATAAAGACCACAATTTTACATTTCTTTTAAACGTCCTCTCCTGACCTGACTACACTGCTGAGCTTCCACATTCTTCACACAAAAATTACTTGATGAATGTATTTTACTTCAGAAAATCCAAAATTGAACATTTCTTCTATCATAAAGACTACCTGATGACTTATTTTACTTCCCCCCCTACTTTTCAATAATTTGTGGGCTGTAGTTGAGATGCAACCAATAGTAAGCCAGTGCTTGTAACTGCAAAATCCACCTGAATGAGAAAAATTAAAAACAAAAGCACTAATTAAATTTAATTAGGTTAGACAGACTAGACTGATCATCCCGCTTCATTTACTGAATTATTTGAGCTTGAGGAAATGGTAACTCATTAAGCATTTCACATCGCACTTCAGTAATAGCTAACAGATACTGTTCCCTCCATATCATGATTGTAACAGGAAAAAAAAAAGATAAAAAGAATTGAGATAGAACTGAAACTTGAAACAAAATTTCATGGAGATTAAGAAAAAAGACCAAGTGTCACTTAGAAATAGACATAAGGACCTTAGAGTGATGCATTCTTCCATTCTTTAGCATCTAGAGAATTTTGTACTTAGCAGTGGGGAAAAGTTATAGAAGAGAATAAGATGTGGCTTTTTCCCCCCTCAGATCAGATTTACTAATTTATCTCAGAGGTTTTTCTCCAGAGTTTGGTAGAGAGATCAAACATAGCTACATAATCCAGTAGTTTCCATCACTCTGTGTGTGTGTGTGTGTGTGTGTGTGTGTGTGTATCTGTGTGTGTGTATCTGTATATATATATATTTTTTGGGTACAAGTAACAAAACACAACCCTGGCTACATGAAGAAAACTGTGGAAACAAGAGTATATCAGAAGGCTCCTAAAATCAAATGAAAAGCTAAGAAAATATCTAGCTTAGAAATTGGCAGGAACCAGAGCTTTTCTGCAGCTCACCGAGCAGGCAGTTCTCCACAGTCTCTTTACAAAAGAATGAGCTCCAACTATGTTCTGTCTTTATGTCACTCAAATCAACAATCAAATCCCAGAGAGAAAAGTCCTGTGGACCTGGCTTAGTCTCATTAGAAGGGCCAGGACACCTTGGAGAAAATTACACCAAGCTGTATACAGTAAGAAGACAAGTAATCCCCCCACACATGCACACCTCCAAAATTTGGGATCCTATTACTAAAACAATGAATGTCAGATCATTCTAAAATGACAGACATCTACTACAACCACTAAAGTCTGAATCAGCCCCATCCCCCAAATGGTGGTGGGCCTAGCAATGAGCATAAAATCCAAGCTGGATCAGCCAGGGTCCTTCACAGAGACTTTTGTACATAAGTCTGCTTCCTGTGGGGTTGTTAGCCTGAATGATGCAAGTATAAAACAGTCACAGCCTCTTAACGTCTCCTGCCACGTGGAAAGACTTTCTATGGTAAGGAGGACAGACCACAGAGGAAAACAAAAAGACAGGAAGAAAAGGGGAGTAGAAGAAACTGAAAAATACCCTACATCATGTGAGTTTCTGACACTGATATGACCATAGACTTAGCAGCTCTTTACAGCTCCCATTTGTGGTGGGACGAGGGGGGTGTTAGGATTAAAGTACTTTGAGTTGAGATTTTGTCACTTATTCCCATAAGAAATCTAACTAATGAACCACTTTATAAAATAGCTATTCCCAAACACTAGTCATTTCAGGCATCCTATCTACTTACAACCTTCCCAGTTTTTGTAGATGTTCTTACTAAGTGATAACAGAAAAAGGAAAAAAAAGTCTATCATGTGAAACCTCCAACTTCTTGGACTATTCTAATACTAGCATGTGCTCGAACCTGTTCTATCTACTACTATTCTTCTCCTCTTTGGTACAACCTCAAGGGGAAAATTACCAACTTCCTTTCCCAAACTGAAGTTCAACCCCTTCGTTCATTCATTTCTTCAATTAACATGCATTGCACATTTGTTACTACTCACGTGACAATGACTTTGGCTTTGGAGCTAGGAGGATTAAGCCCATTCCTACTCTCAAGAAACCCACTGCCTAGTAAAGCATACATACATAGAAACGGGCAATTGATTGTTATTTGTGTTAAATGAGGTGATAAAGACATGCAAAGGGCATGTGGGAAGCAAAGACAGTTCGCTAACCAAACACGTAAAGGAAGGACGTAGTAGTATCTAGGAAGACCTGATAGAAGAGAGACATGTTAAAGGCAGGAGGTAAAATAGGCATAAAGAATATTCCCAACACAGACACCCAGTCTAGAGGGCATAGAGAAACCATTGGTATGGTGTATGCAGAGATCCATAGTCCCAAGCGAGTGACAAAGCAAGGTTGAATCAGAGCACCAAGAAATGAGACCTTTTACGGCCATTGTAATGAATACAACTGAGGGCCTAGCATGTGAAGGGGCATAACAGAGGATTTAAACAAAAACATGACTTGATAAAATTTATGCTTTATAAAATCACTCTGGATGGCCTGTGAAGAAAGGCTCTAGAGAGGTAAGGGCTAAAGCAGATAAATCAGGAGGATATTTCCAGAATATTACTGGAGAAACAATGTTGCTTGGACAAGGGTGAATGTGGCAAGAAACATTTTGAAGAAAGAGCTAACAAGTTTGGTTAACGGATTAGACAAGTAAAGGAGAGGAAGCTAGAATGACACCAACATTTTTGGCCTGAGCAACGGGGGAAATGGAGATAGAACTTATTGGGCTGGAGAAGACAGGAAAAGAAACAGTTTCTAGGAGAAAACAAAGACCTCATTCATAACCACCATATGATAAAGATGATAATTAGACATTCAAATAGAGATACCATGTAGGCAGTTGGACATCGAAGTCTGGATTAAGAGGAACGGTGAGAACTGAAGATATAAATTTAGAATGCATTAGCATACATACATCATTTCAAGGTATTCAGCTATGTGAGATCACACATGGAAAGAGTATAAAAAGAAAAGAAGTCTCAGGACACAGGAGCTTCAACATTCAGAGGTTGGAAAGAAGGATCTAGCAAAGGAAACAGAGAAGGAAGAGCTGCCAATGATATCCAAGGAACATCAGAAAGAAATAGGTGAGAATACGTTTCTAGGAAGAAGGAGTAATCAAATGCTGCTGAAAACTTGATTTTCAAATTTAGGGTCGAAAACCGTTTTCAGCAATTCCATTCTATGTCCCTCTGGCCTTAACCCTTATTCTGTCTCCAGCGTAGCCCTGCCTTCTGGCAACAGCTGGTTGCCTCCTAGCAATCAGGAAAGTAGCCCTTTTCAGTTTTAGCATCTCTTCCTAAAGATAGGGTAACTAAATCACATTTAATATGTATCAGGGGCAATGGTTTAATAGTGCAAGAGAAAGCAGAAGCAAAGAAAAACAGTCTTGAAAAGCAATTACCTTGGACATAAAATTATAAGTTGTTTAAATCAGGTGAAAAATTTTGCAATCGTTTATGCTTTTCTAATTTTCTTGCCTCTACAACTCAGCGCGGCAGCATTACACACAGCTCAGGGAGTACCCCAATTTAGGAGCTTGAGTGCTTCCTGTTTTGAAAGTAATTCTGATTGATGGTATTAATATTATAATATTGCATCAGAAAAGCTATCAAATATTCATTTTTAAGTATTTGTAACCCCAATTTTCATTACATGGAATGACAATAAAGATTGCCTAGGACAATACTAGCAATTTTACAAATAAATTCCAAGATTGATCAAGAGTTGTGCTGATTTAACTTTGAAAGCAGAGACCGGGTCATCATGTCAGTTAAAGTAGTTCTAAAAGTGTGGTCCCTGGAGCAGAAGCAGTGGCCTCACCTGGGAACCTGTTAGAAATGTGAATTCACAGGCCCCACCCCAAATCCACTGAACCCTACGCTCTGGGTAGAGGCCAGCCACCGCTGTTTTTTCACAAGCTCCCCCATTGATTACGATGTACAGAAGAGTCTGAAAAGCATGGAGTGAAATACGGGGAAGGGGGAGGGCAAGGGACCCAGGGGAGGAGGACTAGAAGGGGTGAGAGGAAGAGAGAAAGGAGAGAAGAGAGAATGGGACAAGACAGAGAGGGAAAACAAGAAAAATGGCAAGAAAGGCAGAACACTAAAGAGAGGGAATCATAGCTATCCTAAGATAGTAATAAGCGACTAGGGGTCTACCAATGAGAAGGGCATGAGAACTACCTCAGAGTACTGCTGTACGAACTGAGAAAATTAAAGTAAAACACTTTTCCAGGTACCCTGGCACCTAGTATCGGTAACATCTATATAAAATGACTGGTCACAAAACAGCACGATATGAAATTTGCTCAACACAGCCACGTCCTTAACCTTCATTGTTCACCATTATTAATAACTATTCCCATTTGTTGTCTCCAAGGCAAGTACTTCCTGGGAGTCCTATTCCGCATCTAATCCACCCCTTGGCTTACTTTAACTTGGCTTTCATTCTAGACATTTCACGACTTCCTTGAAATCCCCTTTACTGCCTGTATTGGAGCTCACCCACCTGAATTCCAACTACCAGAAGAAGTTGCAAGGGCACAGTTGAGGAATGGGGAGACTCAAGACTGCCACGGCGGAGGGTTCGCCAGCGAGACACGGTCTCGGCAAAGAATGATAGAGGAGATTGAGATTTGTTCAAGCGGAGAAAGGAACACTTTCGGTTTCAAAGAGAGAGCCAGAGAGAAGAGCAGCCAAATTGTTTTTTAGTATCGTTTGACTTCCTTATGGAGACTTGAAGATTTCCTGGAGTTTTATTACCAACAGAAAACACCTGAGAGGCCAACTAATTCCAAAGATTCAGCTCTTCTTCGTTGTTTAATAAAAACCATAAAATCCAGCTGGCTAGGAAATTTAAAGATAAAGAAACAACTAATTAAACTTAATTGGGTCAGTCTGGGCAGGCTGATTACCCTGCTTGGCCTCAGGAGAATCTGATCTTGGATTCGCTGAGCACAACTTGGCAAAGAAAAGCCTGAAGTCAAGACAGGTGCTATATTTTTGTCTGACTGGAGATGTAATTTTTAGTGAGGAACACGAAAAAGAGGTTAAAAAAGGAAACAGTATACTGGGATATGGCACAATCAACCACAAACAAGTCATTCCAGACCCATTCTATTTTCTCAGAGTGGAGCAGAGGGAATTATTATAATAATAAGACAACAGGCTTATTTTATAGGAGGCCCTGGATTTCCTTCACCTGAATTAACCAAATATATTTTATCAGGTTTTCTTTGCCAGTTCTCTCTTGCTTGCAACCCAGAAGAGAAATCGGAAAGAGCTTTGTGCAACGAATTGGGTACATGGATGAAGGCCCAGTTTGTTTGAGGAACCCACATCACAGTGCACCACGCGGAAGAGCGTCGATTCCTAGAATCTGAGGACGGTCTTACGCTCAGCACACATATGATGATCATTTATTCTGAAACCCTTTTTTTTGAATGTAGTAATAGTTAAACTGACTAATATTGGTTTGGATTGCATCAAGATAGAAATGGTTTTGCATACAGAAATTATTTTTCCTCCTAGGAGTCGACTTTAGAATTTCAGTCCTACATTTTATCTTATAAAAGAACTCAAAGAATTAATTGACTTTTCTTCAAGGATATATATAGATCCCAGGCTTCTCAAAATGATCTGTGGAACATCTGCATTTAATCCATTAGAATCATGGGTTAAAAATACAGTTTTTTAAGTCCCAACCCCGGCTACTAAATCAGAATCTATGGTAGCAGGTCCAGGGAAAATGTATGCTAAAAAAATGCTTCCCAGGTGGCTCTTAATAACTCTAAAACGTGAGAAACGTACTTCCGGTGTCTTGTTGAATGGCCAAGTAGTTAAGAGTTTGAACGCCAGTGCCGTCATGCCAAATGATGGTGTCACTTACGTTAACCAAGCCATGTTACCTTTCTCTTGTGCCTTGTTAACTGAAATGAAGATATTAAGAGTATCTGTCCCAAAATGTTGTTGCAAAGATTAATACATGGAAAGTGTTTAGTACAGTAGCTGGCTCAATAAATCTTGGCTCCAGCTGTTATTAACAGTAACACTACCTAGATAAAAATAGTAAGTCATTAAAAAAAGTGGAGTCTCAACGAAATCCAAGTGGTGACCCTATTGTACTATTGCATTTTTGCAGTTTTTGCAACATGCTAACTGTTCTTCATTAAAAGCTAATTTGTAAAGTTTTTGAAACTTCTGGGGCGCCTGGCTGGCTCAGTCAGTAGAACATATGACTCTTTTTTTTTTTTTTTAATTTTACTTATTTATGTGACAGAGAGACAGCCAGCGAGAGAGGGAACACAGCAGGGGAGAGGGAGAGGAAGAAGCAGGCTCCCAGCGGAGGAGCCCGATGTGGGGCTCAATCCCATAACGCCGGGATCACGCCCTGAGCCGAAGGCAGACACTTTAACGACTGCGCTACCCAGGTGCCCCAGAACATATGACTCTTAATCTCAGGGTTGTGAATTCGAGCCAGAGCCTACTCAAAATTTAAAAAAAAAAAAAAAGATTAAAGGCTTTGAAACTTCTTTTTTGTCTTTTACAATCTTCCTAATACTGTTAATCTCTTGAAAGAAAGAGAATAAATAAGCAGACAAGGATATTTTCTATCACACAAGGATGAAACAAGAGACCTAACCTTTATGAAGTGTCTACTATGTGGCAGCAATGTCCACATATGACCGTAGGAGGAATTAGGTGTAAACTTATGACCCTCAATTACCCAACATAATGGCTGATGACCCAGAGGGGGAAAAAAAAATCAGACATGAGCCACCACTGTCAAAAAAGGATTAAATTAGTTATGTATATTGTGAAATATGTTTCTCATTACTCTGGGACATGTACAATAAATTTTTCATTAAGAAAAGAAGGAAAGGGGCACCTGGGTGTTGCAGTCGGTTGAGCGTCGACTTTTGGTTTCAGCTCAGGTCCTGATCTCAGGGTCATGAAATCGAGCTCCACGCTTAGTGCAGATTCTGCTTGAGATTCTCTCTCCCTCTGCCCTACCCTCCCACGGTCTCTCTTTCTCTCTCAAATAAATAAATAAATCTTAAAAAAAAAAAAAAAGAAGTAAAAATGCAGGAAGATAATGAGCTCCATATCACGCAAAGGCCACATCCAAGTTCTCTGTGCTTCACCAACCACAGGTTCCATGCCATTCCTACAGACTGATATGCATGATCTCATTTAATTTAATTCTCAGGAAACTGTGCAAGGAAGATATCATTTGTCTTCACATGGAAAGAAAATAAGGTTAGCGAGATTAAGTACCTGGCCCATGGTGACATTGCACATTCAACGGGTGGCCGGCTGCTTCCGGCCCCAGACTCCTGCTCCTCGTCCCTCCATCTGAGGAATAGATACAAAGGAGGCGGCTGAGTGCCCAGTACCGGACTAGCCGCTGAGGACACATGCTCTCATGGAGCTTTCGGTCTAGCAGAGAAGCTAGAAAAGAAATACTTCCTGGTCAGCATTGTAAGTGTCATGGCCCATAGGAGGTATAAGAAGTTCTAAGAGCATGTCGCAGGGAGACTAATTTTACTCTGAGGATAAGGAAAGGACCCCTCAGAGAAAAGGCATTTATTTTGAGATGAACAATGAGTAGGATCAATAAGGGAAAGGGAGAGTACTTGTCGTGAAGGGAGCAGCAGGCATGAAAAATTTGAAGCAAGAATGAGTCAGATACTTCAAAGAAAAATGATATCCAGGAAGGGTGGACCCCTGATGAGAGGGCTGGAACCAAGGAAGAAATAATGGGAAGACTTGTCATGTAAGGTTTGGGGAATTTATCCGAAAGGATAAAAACAAATGACAGAAATTAAGCAGATGAAACCTGTGAGCAGATGCTCTGACTGGAGAGGACGTCCACATCAATGACCGGCACAGGCGTATTCGAAGACGAGCCGGACTTAGCAGTTTTCAGTTGCTACTCGACATGCTTTTGAGCAGTAGCTCCATAGCTCTCTCCAAGCTCTACTCTTGCCAATTCAACTGATGCACCACAAATACAATAAGTACTATAAATACTCTGCAATTTCTACTAAACTATAGCTCCAAGCACCACCTCTTATCTTGATCTCAAGATGTACATCAGCTGTTCCTCTTAGCTTATAGTCTGCAGCTGTGTAATAACAACACCCCAAGCACCCATTAGAGTCAATTTTATTGGTAACTTCTGCTTACTTAGGACGACCATCATTAATCAGCTTCTGGAAATCAAAGCCAACCGCAGCCTCCGTGCTGACATATACTTGCAGTCCAGTGAGTACTAGAACCACAAGGAAAGAGAGAGAAATAGCCTTTTTGTGTCATGTTGATAAGTCACTGGCGGCCTTAATAGATTTTAGTTGGAGTCACCGCTGACTACGGAATGAAACTTATCACGTTAATCTTGAGTCACGCCGTAGCCTTGACTGTTCCTCACACCTTCTCAACTTTCTTTTTTAACACTTTATTAACTGATTCACTGGCAATTAAAAATAGGTGTGAGAGTAAACAACTGAGCTGATTTTATTCCTCTTTGGTTTTGCTACCAAACTATAAACAAGATTACAAAGTCTGCCCTTTTGTTCCTTTGGCGATTCCTGTTCTTCTTTGTCTTATGTATGCACCTGTCTCCTAAAATCTGCCCCTGGGCTAACCCAGTCCTGCTTCTGCACGCCTTCCCTGTTCCAGAGTTCCTCCTCTACTTTTTTAAAGATTTAGTTTAGAACTCAAAGTTTCCGAGGATGTACCCTACTCCTTGGAGGCTGAAGCCACAGAATATAAAGTGGAAATGGAAAATAAATAATGTATATTGTAATTTGATGTTGTGATTCCCATCAGAGCCTACAGAGCAAATACATAAAGGTCAGGGCACTGCCCTGAGAGAAGGGATTCTGCATCAGGGAGGTTTGGAAGGAAGATGTTCAGCAGGCTTTTCTCCGTGAACTGATTGTTCAACTAGTAACCTACCACAGACTATTCTAAAATTAAGTAAAAACCTTGTGTACTGGAATTCCTTTAAAATATTCCAAGTATGGAAAGATTTGGTGGACACACCCTAAAGTGATCCCGATAAGTCATGCCCTTGTATAACTGCTTACTCTTGAAGGCGGGTGGAACCTGCTAGTGCTTCTAAATGATGGATTATGGCAAAAGAGATAGGATGTAATGCCTTTGATCAAGTTACTTTATATAGCAAAGGTGATGCAATGTCATTCCCATGAATATGTTACATTATATAAGACTCTAACTTAGAAGACCGAAGAGAGAAATTCTCCCACTGGCGGTGAAGTAAGCAGCCATGTTGTGAAGGACTGATGGGGAAGCTCCCATAGCAAGGAACTGTGGGAGCTGTGCGGACCCCAGCCAACAGTGAGCAAGAAAATGGTGCCCTCAGTGAGTAAGGGACAGGTGGGGCTAGGTAGGGAGAGATAGATAGGGGGCTATGTGATTAGGCTCACAGAAATCCCCAAAATGCGTAGGTGTAAGGAAACCAGAGATAAGGGAGCACACCAGACCCTCCCTGCCCTAGGTGTCAGGGCAGGGGTGGGGGGTGTCGTATTTATGACAGTCTCCTGTGGTCCACAGAAAATAACAATACCCTAAAAAGAAGTAAGCCATTAAAGATGTTATCACTAGTCCTTAATCAATGGTGCTGCCAGTAGAGAAGTTAAAAAGATTTAAGTTCCCTGGTTAGCTTTCAATAAAAGACCAACCCTAAAAGCCCTCAGTGGCTACCCTGTCAGGACCCCTCTCACTCCTGAGAGCTTTTTTCTCTTTCCTTCACGGCTTTGCTCACTCTCCTTTGTCCATGAGATTCATTTTTGACTCCGTGAGACAAGAACCTAGCTCTCCCGCTTCATTTGTTGCATAGCACAAGATGAACTCTGTGGATAACTGTGATAAGGTTGTGGGATATCGGTGAGGTGAGGTGGGGTGGGGTGGAGTCTGGAGCCGACAACCAAGAAATAATTATTGAGACGTCTTTGGTGTAAAATGGTGGTTTATTAAAGCACAGGGACAGGACCCACGGGCAGAAAGAGCTGCCCCAGGGTCATGAGGAATGGCCCATTACATACCCTCAAGTTGGGAGGGGGTTAGGGATAGCTTAAGTCTCTAAGGAATTTTGGAAGCAAGGTTTCCAGGACCTTGAGGAGGCTAGCTATTGTTGGGAAAAGGTCATTTATTACCATCTAATAAAACCTTAGTCATGAGACCCTTCAGATGTGTATCGGTGGGCCATGTTCTTGGGGGATGATCGCCAACACGTATCTTGGGGCAAGCGGTTAGAGATAAAAGAAGTTTCTAAAGGAATTTTTATATGTTAAAGTAGACTTACAGGATCCTGGTGGGTGGGTGGGGGAGCGGTCAGGCTAGGATTTTGCCCTTAGCAAAGTATTAACATCCAAGCGGTTGAGTCCCTAGAGGAATGTCACTCTGCCTGTTTCCAGGATTTGTCAGTGGGCTGTAGGTGGTAAGGAAATTTCATAATTTTTCTTCTGCCTTTGCTTCCCACATCAACTGGAGGGAGCTTAGAAGCAGAACTTTCCTTAGTCAAGGCTCTGATGAAAATATAGTCTGGCTAATACCTTGATTGCAGATTATTTGAGACCCTGAGCAGAAACCCCAAATCATACGTGTCTGTACTCCTGCCCCCCAGAAGCTGTGCAATAATAGTGTATTTATTTATTTTTCCTTTTCATTCAATACTTTTTAGTAACATTCCATTATCTTCTGCGATTGGGTTTCTGTTGCAAAAAGTATAACATACAACTGATCTGGGATCCTTTGTACATGGTTTGCTCTTGTTCTTTTTGTATTTCTTAGAATTTTCTTTTTGACTTAGCCAAACTGACGTACGTACAAGTTATGCATTCTTCTCAAGAGTATGGATAGGGATACATCTGAAATAGCAACATGAGGAGCTCCATTGACCCTATTGATGTAGGAAATGTTGGGGTTCGGAGCTGACAACCAAGAAAGAATCCTTGAGACATTTTCAGTGCAAAAAGGTGGTTTTATTAAAGCACAGAGACTGGCCCTGTGGACGGAAGGAGCTGCAATGGGGTTGTGAGGAATGGCTGATTATACATACTCCCGAGCTGGGGGAGGTCAAGACAAAGGGAGGCTTCCAAAAGGACTTTCCTATGCTAAAGAATACTCAGAGGATCCTGGAGCTCTAGCTAGTATCAAGCTAAGGTTGTTTTTCCCTCTAGCAAAGCATTAACAATAGACAGTTGGGAGTTTCCTGGAGGAATGTTACATTCTGTCTGCCTCAAGTATTTGTCAATGGGCTGCAGGTTATAAGCAAATTTAATTTTATCTACATTTCTTTCTACCTTTGTTTCCCACATCACTATCACCAGTGAAACAACCATAACTGATGAAAATCATTGAAAAAATAAATTAAGTTTCTGGATATTGTCCTATGGGCATATAGAAAATGGAGAAACATTTATTTAAGAAAATCTATGCAATCTTCATAAGAATAGTGAGTCTTTGGCATTTTGAGCCTTTACTTGCCCTTCCCCCGGCTCACTGTGATCATAGCTCTACCCCAGGCAGGTGGAGCCAAGAACACAGGGATCTCTTTCCCAGCAACCCGTCAAGGGTTACTCTGTCTCTCCTGGCAGGGCAAACACTAGAACTCATCCTACAGCTCTGTGTTGCAGAAGCTCTATTGCAGGCAAGAGTGGCTGAGCAATCTGGGGCTCCCCCTCTCGCCCAGCTCTTACTCAAATGGTAGAGGCCCTACTCCAGGTGCATCAGACCAAAAGTACTGACTCCTGATTGCCTGTCTCTGCTCACCTACAGGTGGGATAGAGTTTCTATGCTGGAAGAGGCAAGCCAAGATCAGAAGTCAATGCCCCACTCATAAAGGGATGTCACTTCCCTTACCCCAAGGTCTAAAGAAATAGTACAGAGGTTTTGGTTGTGAGCAATTAAAAGAAGGCTGATAACTCCAACAAGCTAAACCACAGACCAGGTAGAAGTAACAGAAAGGACCAGGGAAAGAGACAGTGAAGAAGATTCCTTTTGGGGTCAGGACAAACCTCAAAGACTAGCTTCAAAGACTACCCCTGCAGAGACCAAAATTTAATTGGATTAGACTAGAGCGATATAAGCCCCAGGACATTGTTGAAAACAATAGAACAATCAGCCAGCAATTAGAGGAAGCTGGCAGCCGGATATGATACCATAAGAAGCAAACAGTTCTAATAAAGATCAGAGAAAAAGACAAAGAGAGCCCTGCTAAAGCCACTGTCATTCCAGAGTGACTATGTGTGGTGCCAAAGGTGGCATCCTCTGAGGCAGGACACTGTGGGAAACACAGTTTTCACAGAAATAATCCAGCCAAGCAACTAAAAACATAAACAAGCATCAACAATCACAGCAAGCCCCGGAGGGGGCGCACCAGTATCCAGACTTGGAACCCATATAGAAAGCTGGAAATGCCAAATGCCAAGTGGTGTAGCCGCTTTGGAAAACAGGTGATTCCTCAAAAGTTTAAATATAGAGCTACCATATGACCTAGCAACTTCACTGCTACGTATATACTCCTCCCCTCCCCCCCTAAAAATCTCCACTGGAAATGTATAAACAAATATTCATACTGATGTGGGAGCAGAAGGCTCGCTAAGGACAAAGCACAAGCTGACACCCTGCAACCCCCTCCCCACTCCTGGGTGTGACATTCTTCCAGGAAGCTCCCAACTATCTTAAGGTTAATGCCTTGCTAGAGGGAAAAACAACTTTAACTTGACAATGGCAAGGCCTCGCTACCCTGTGAGTCTTTTTTAACATATGAAAATCCTTTTGAGACCTCCCTTTTCCTTACCTCCCCCAACTCCCAAGTATATAATCCGCCACCCGTCACCACCCAGGTGCCACAGCTCTTTCTGCCCGCAGGTCCTATCCCTGTGCTTTAATAAAACCACCATTTTGCACCAAAGATGTCTCAAGAATTCTTTCTTGGCTGTCGGCTCAGGACCTCACCCCACCGAACCTCACCTATATTCAAAAACGACATCAATTGCATTATTCATAGTAACTAAAAAAGTGGAAACAACCCAAAGTGTTAGACTAGGCACCTGTCCGGGCAGCACTCCATAGGAAGTGGGATCAGACCAGATAGGCCCAAGATGGTGGGTGCCATGACCCAAAACCCCTGACCAAATAAGAAAGAAAAAGGCAGAAACTCTGCTGCCTCACCTCAAGGAACGAATATCCCACCCCTAGTTAACAACTGTCGATAAAAGGATAGAGACCTGAACCCGGGGGACTCACTGAGCTTTCTCTCACTCTTGAGCTCACCCACTCGCATCTACAGAGTGCACTTTTGCTTTAATAAGGCTTCCCGCTGCGCTTCTGTCGCTCCTCCGTGTACTGCGTCTGTCCCCGAATTCCTCCTGGAGAGGAGATTAAGAATCTTCAGCGAGCCCTCTGGGACAGGCTGGGTTGAGGGCCCATGGTCTCCCAGTTCCCCTTGCAACAAAACGTCCATCAACTGGTAAATGGATAAATAAAATGTGGTATATTCATACGATGAGGTATTCCTTGTCAACAGGAAAGGAATGAAAAACTGATACTTGCTATAAACATGAACGGAACTTGAAAACATACTAGTGACATCAGCGAGCCACAAAAGACCACCTTCTGTCCCAAGATACGGAAAGTAGTGGTTGCCCAAATCTGGGGACATTGGGAAGAAATGGGAAGTGAAAACTAATACTTTCGGGGTTTCTTTTTGAGGTCATTCAGATGTTCTAAAATTGGTTGTGCCGACGGCGGCACTGCTCTAGAACATACCAGACAATTGAGTTGTACACTTCAAATGGGTGAATTGTGTGGCAGGTAAATTACATCTCAATAGAACATTGAAAAAAAAAAACTGTCAAGGTCAACCATTTACCTTCCTCACTGCACTAATATTATATTTACACTACAGATTTTTATCTGAAGTTTTGTGTTTGCCCGAGAATTTTTAGACCATTCCTTTAGTTGTGTGGTGGAGAAGGGGAGCATCTTTAATTAGCTGGCCTCTGCAGATTTTCTGTTCAACAATAAGGTTTATGTTGCTATACATGGACTCAGAGCCAGGAACTGAGAGGTTTAATACTGCTTAGTAATACGGGGTTTGCCTCCAAAGATTCCGAGGCTTAGTAAGTAGAATCCATATTGTCCCTTCTGTTCCCAAATCAATGGTTTAGTTCATTATTATGACTGATTCTATTCAGGCACACAACGTACTTCGATTTAGGGTTAGGAGAGCCAACCTTTAAAATTAGGCTTATTCACCACTCAAAAACACCATACCACGTCCGTGCTTTTAAAGAAGCAGAGTGTAGTCATTTATATTTAAGAGATTAGAACGTATCTTTTGGTACTGAAACATAACTCTTTATTAAAGCAAGGAAATATAAGTAATATTGCACAATGAAACACAATTCTTTTAGAGAAAGATTTCTTTCAGAAATAAAGACCTAGGATATATTTCTTAGTAACTACTCTGAAGGAAAAACAAAAAACCAAAAACCTCTGTCATTTCCCTTTTAACACACATACACATCTCCTCATGTAGTTAAAAATCTCTCCAGAAGTTCATTCTCAACGATCCTCAGCATTTGAGTGCCCAAGATTCTGTTAACTTCTCTGTCACAGCCACAGACTACTAATCAGAGTGTCCACATTAATTAGGGAAAAAATATTGGTTTACCTCTGTAACCAACTTGTTTTTAGAACTTCTACATCCTTCTTCGCACGTAGCAGAAGAAAGAAAACTCTGGTCCTGTCCTTACACCTGCCACATGGTCATGGTCACCCTGAGAGCCTGCTTTCACAGGGAGCGGGGCTGTTCTTTCTTTCTTTTTAACTTCCTCCTGGCAGTTATTTGACTCCTATCCTAGCCAGATAGAGCTTAATTGACACATGTCTGTTTACATTTTGAAAAATAACTTAATGTAGCCCCAAAGAAGAAAAAAAATTGTAGAAACTATTCTAAAGCACTGATATTCTCTAAATGATCATAATATTGTGAGAACAACTTAAACAAGACTTTTAAATAGAAGTAGTGCTTGTCAAGTTTGGCAAAATGCTGAACCTTATTGGGCATGAGTAAGAAGCCTGCATTCAGCCAACCACATCCAATTCAGGAATCAGGCCCTCTTCTAGCTCCTGGCAGCACAGTAAATTGATGGCAAGAATGGATCATTAAATTCTGGTAATTAGTGGGATATTATTCTGTCTATCAAATTTGAAGTATAATTGATTAATCCCTTAACTTTGAGATATGTCACATCAATTTATTTTGCTTGTCTCAATAACTGTCTTGCCATGTTCTTAACACAGTTATTCCAAAATTATAGATCAAGCAATCAATATGTCTTTACAAGTGCCTTAAAGATGTGAGTTCTTATGGTGGGCTTTATGGGGGCTACAAAGATAGATAAAATCTGTTTTGTCACCAAGGTACTTAAATATGAGATAACTGGGAACTAAACACATAAAAGATTTTTTGTAAGCAAAAGAGAGAGAGAGAGAAAGAGAATAAGATGTAATAAGTATGCCAAATGAGTAGTTTAAATCTCTTTAAAGCAATGACCATCATTATACCGGTTTTCAGATTGTCATGAACTGGGTTTAGGACTCACAGTGCTTACGTTGGCTGCCCAAAGCCTTCATCATACTTGGTGGTAGAAATTAGAATATTCTTATTTTCCCCAAAGATGAAAACTACAAAACAGCCTAATTTCTTCCTTTTTAAGATTTATTTATTTACTTGAGAGAGAGAAAGAGAGAGAGAGAGAGGGAGGGAGCAAGCATGATGGGGAGAGGGGTAAGGGGAGAGGGAGAAGAACAAGCAGATTCCCCATTGAATGCCCGAGCTGGGAGCCCAGAGATGGGGGAGGGGGTGGCCTCAACACATGGCTCCATGTGGGGTTCAATCCCAGGACCCTGATATCATGGCCTGCGCCAAGTCGGATGATCAACTGACTGAGCCACCCAGGCACCCCGAAAACAGCCTAACTTCTAACGACAAAGGTAGATTTGTTTTAACTTGCCATTATAAAGTATTGGCCTTCAAATGATTCACATAACTATTTCTTAAAGCATTCTGATAATCAAATTATTAGTTTCTGCATTAGGCTATCATTTTTATTAGAGAAGATTCTAACGACCATGGTCGAGATACATTTTTTAAAAGTTTAATCTGCTAAGCCCACTAATACTCAAATTGTAGACTTGCCAATACTTCATATATCTGGGAAGCAAAACAGTAACAATTTGGAAGTTTAAAAATAAATATTAAGCAAAGCATTTACTGTATTTTCATGGCTCAGTTATTTTCATTTTCGTTGCTCTTTTAGAAACAGGAAACTTTTCATCCCACATTATATAATTAATGATGGATGTGTGACCCTGTGTACATTTTAGTCCACTGTGATCTCTGCTACATGAATAATTTATATCAAGGAAACTGCTCATCTACAGGAAAAGGAAGCACTGACCTGGAGCTCCTTTATCGGTTTCATCTCTAGTAGGTGTCATATCATAATTCCTTCTTCCATCTCCTTTTGAATTTGATTAAACAAAGAGCAAATATGTTACCGCTGTGCAAGGGTGACACACTCATTAATCACAATACAATTTACAATTATGAGCTACATTTGTTTATTATACTAAAATAATAGATGCCATATGAGTAAGTAATCTGATAATAATATTCTATTAAAAGAATTCAATGTTGCATTATAAATCTACACTACAAAGAGAATTAACTCAAAGTGATTGGAGCGTTATTTTGTTCCAAAATAGAAGATGTCATATGTCAGCTGTTGTCATAAGATGTCCTTATGAAATACATAAGGTACCGATTCCATTGTGAAGGTACCTGTAGGTAAACACAGAAAAGAAAGCTTTCCATTTATCCTGTAGCATTTCAATTTCAGTTATAAAAGCTGTTGTGTAAAGAGTACATGAAGGCTTAGGGTTATTAAAGCAATATGTTTTATCATATGTGCACAAAGATAAAAGTAACTACCAGTGTCTGACTTATAACTCATGCTGATAGTTAGGGATTTGCTCTTTCTCATGAATTCATGTTTCTTGTAGATAACAAGCTGCCTGGGGAAAAGGGCCCCGGGAAGAGAAGGGTAGTAGCCGGTAGTAGTAGTAGCCGGTACTGGGAGTGTGCGGAGCGCTGCACTCTGTTAACACCCCTCATTCCCGGGGAGCCTGTCTCTGACAGCTCCCGGAGCTCAGCACTAACACAGAAACTGAAGCAGGTGGGTGGTGGGAGGTGATACAGACACTGTTGCATTCTGGAAATAATACAAGTCTGAAATCAGACAGACCTGGGTTCGAATCCTGACTCTGCCACTTACTAACTTACTGTGGCCCTGGGTAGACGACAACCTCTTGAGTTTCCAGTTCCTCACTTGTAAAATAAATAGAGTATTATTTACCATTAAGATAAAATGATATATTGCACATAATTATCTGGTAAATCATAGGTGTCCGATTATTTAAGCTAGTATTTATTTGAAACGGTTAAGGCCTCTGCGTGATGGGCACTATGTTGGGAGGCAGAACAGCGTAGGGTGACCAGCTGCCCTGGTCTGTCCAGGAGTTTCCCGGTTTTAGCAAAGAAAATCCCGCATCCCAGACACTCCTCAGCCACAGGTAAACCAGGACTGTGAGTCATCCTACCAGAACATTCCATCTAACAGACTATATCTAGATGCCAGTGCGGATATGACCACAGTGTGAAACTGTAATTTCAGAGAGGAGTCAAAAGGGAAAGCAGAAATATTAGCCCTCATCCGGAATTGAAGTGAGCATGAGAATTAGAGGATTCTAAAGGGGCTGGTAAAAGGATAAAGAACTGGATTACACTGGGGTGCTGGGGAATCACGTGAGTAAATAGATGACGTAAACAAAGGAGAATCCTTAAAGCTCTAACAGGTCCTTGAGGAAAACTTCCATAGTCTGTGACCTCCAGGGAAACATCCAATGGTGAAAGGAGATATAAAGGAAGCCAGACAAGTGTGTAGGTAACCATACCACTTGGGGAGGAGCCAAAACAAAGTATTGTGCTAGAAAGGATCTGTGGACAAAGCCTGGCTGGACCATAGACTTGAAGCATCATAAAATCTTCCATAATAATACCTCCACATCCCTCCATCCAGTAGTGAGGAAACTAAAGCTCCAGACAGTACCCTCGGCCTCATGTTCCTGAGCCACTGCTTCCGACATGAACACCTGTTTTTCTTTTCTTGCCCAGACTTTTATCCCAAGACTGCTCCAGGCTTTCTGCCTCCAGTGCTTCCTCCCACGCCTGCCCTGCCAACCAAACCTCCCGATAGCCTCCGGATCCGTTATTTTTATCAGGAGCTTGCATTAGAGTCTATCTACTTCATCAGCATCCCGCTTGCTCGTCCTCTCCTATTCATTTCATTGCTGTTTAGTTCACGTCTGCATTGCTGTTCTTAAATACCGGACAATCTGTAACTAGTCTCTCTGCTCCTTTTGCTAATGTAGCCACTGAAGCTGGCAAAGCTGACAGTGTCCAAACTGCAGGAGAAAGTTCTGATCTGGAACATCTGATCTGACCATGCTCGCTCCTTGCTTTAAAATCAGTCACCTCAAGGTATTTTCTATTTTCCCTTTGACTTCTTTGATCCAATGAGCATTCAAGAGTGCATTGTTTAAATTCCACATACTGGTGAATTTTCCGTTAAATTTGCTAAGACGATAGATCTTATGTTAAGTGTTCTTATCATACACACACACACACACACACACACTCAATAATAATTAAAGGGACGTGTCAAATACGTGTATGGCATAAATTGTGGTGAGAGTTTCACAGGAGTGTACTTAACTTCAAACACATCAAGTTGTATACATTAATATTGTCAGGTGCAAAATAAACTTTGAAAAAAATGTTTTAAAAAAAATTCTGAGTTTAGGATCACACTAAAGGAAAATTTAAAGAGAGTATCTTAGATCAAAAGAATATGATTCTACATTAAAAATATTTGCAAGAAAAATTAAAATTACTGGTAAATGGACTGGATTAATGTAAAAGAAAAATCATTCAACTGTCCCCCAAGATGTTCAGGATGAAGACTGAAATTCTCGGTTTGGTGTACAAGCCAAACTATCATTCATGGCCTATTCTCCCACACTAGTTCCATGTTTCCCAAAGTATGCCCTACGGAACACCGTTTCTGTATACTGAAAGTGTTGTACTAAAGCAAGAATTTCTTTGGTACAATAAGTTTGGTATTAAATAAAATTCAATAGTACAGGATTTCTTAAAATGATAATATGTATCTTTATGAATCTCCAGAAGAGGAATATAATTTATTTTGATGCCCCAAATCAAATGAATCTGAAAACATTTTTTGTAACGCTTCTGGCAGGACTAATGTTCCCTAAAAGCTATTTTGGAAAGTGTTGTCCTGGCTTCACCTCCTACTATCCCCCACCTGCAGTAGCCTTTACCCAATGCATATGGAACCGCCAGAACCCATCCCACTCCTAACACCCTCTCATCTTTGCACGTGATCCCTCCTCCTCCTGAAATGTTCTGCTTTAACTCCTAGCTAATTGATATGGCATTTTCAAGACTAAATTCAAATGTGCTTTCTTAAGCTCCCTTAATCTGTTTCAACGCCTTCCCCAAGCCCCCAGGGCATCCAGGTCATTTCACTTAGCACTCTGTATTTTTCCAAGGAGAGGTTCCTTCAGTGATTAGTACAGTATCTTTTTGCCAATTATTGAGTAAATGAAACGTTGAAGTTGATAAAGAAGAAATCATTGAACCAAAATTTAATGGAGGAAATTGGACCAGTAGTGTAGCAACTGCCTGTCTGCAAAATTAATAAGAAGAAACAAAGCTGTCTTTCTGGAGAGCTCTAAGTAGGGGAAAATGAACTGTGTGACCTCTGGGGTCTTCTACCAGCCTTTGGAGTCTGTGAAGTTCTGGGAGAATAATACATACCTCTATGAGTTTGATCTAGCCCTTTCAAATGGATTTATTATTCTTTATTTAAATAATATATGACTTACCCTTCCCGCTGAATAGCAATAGGAAAAACAAATCTGATCTTAGATTTCCTAATGTCTCCAAGTTAGAATGGCATTCAAATTCAAAGAGATTAAAGAACTTAGATAAAAATTATTAGGGATTTCTCCCCAGACTTTTAACTGTCACTTGCACGGCCTGTCTTTTTCATGTCTGCTTTGACTTTCCCAGTCGTCTTACAGAGATTTTAAATTATCCTTTCTTGACTTGTTTAGTGAAAACATTTGACTCTACAGAGAAAATTTGCCACATTTATAACCATCTTTTTTTCCCTGTCAGATTTTTTTTTCCTGTTCTTCTATGACTTCTTTTTTTCACTAATCTACTCTTGCCAGGGATTTTGACAGCTGAAATATGTGATTAGTGCCATTTTCTATCTCAATGTATGGATTTAAATTTAGTCTCAGTGGTTCTAGTTGAAGTTTTGATTTGTCAAAATATTTTGGTTTTAAATGAAAGCTACCCACATATACCTTTTATATAAACAATTCTTACACAAAAAGATGTACAGTACTCTTGCTTCTCAGGAATTCTGAATAAGGTCACCTAGAGCAGCTGAAAACTACCAGCTTTATTTCATTCTTTGTACTTTGGGTTTGGATATACACAGTAAAAATGTTCACGCATACCCATATTTAAGACTCAATAAAGGAGTTAACTTGCCTCCTGGAAAACAGTCTGCTAACTTCCCTGCCTCCACTTCCTACTCATGCTTCAACATACACAATTACAACAACAGTTCCCCACCTCACAAAAACATTATTTTAAATGTTTTTTAACCTTTGTGACATTCCTCGGCATTGTTTGAGAAATAAGGAAAGAGAAGGTGGTTTAAATACTGATACAGATAAGAAAAAAGAGAATTTGGGAAAATTGGAACTTGGTCTCCAATTAAAAAAGCAAGTATCTATATACTAACCCTTTTGCCTAAGTCCTGCAAAGGTAGTTTGTTGCTCTTTCTAAGGAGCAATATTACCCGAATACCAGCAAAACCGGAAATTTCAAAGCCTGATTTGTTATAGACACAGGGTATCATAAAATCATGAATTCCTTGAAGGAAAGTCTGTGTTCTGTATTTCTTTATCTATTCTGCTGACCACACAGCTAGGCACGTGATAGTATTTAAAAAGCACTTTAAATTGAAATTCAAGTAGAGAATTATAGCAAATGACTGTATAATCAATGAAAGACAGATTTTAATATCTTATGTCAAAATTCACCTGTTGGCCTTTACAATCACTGGTCCATGGGGAAATTTTATGTAAGAGAGTAAAGTCACTTTAGATGGCACATCTACCACAAGAGTTTCTCAGTTAAGCGACAAAGGGAACTTGCTCTACAGAAATAAAACTAGCTTCCCTGTGGTCGCGTATTAAGTACATTGCAGAGAGACAACACAGAAACTCTTTGTGCCAGACTTTGTGCCAGGGTCATCCGTTTCATCTTTCTTTTACAGATAGCTTTAAAGTACCAGAGAAATATAATGCAGTGAGACACATATATGGTTTCCAAACTCATCAGTGACCTCAAGATTGCTTGGCTTGTTTTCCAACTCTCCACAGTGGTCTTTTTAAGTCTTCTGCATTCTCCCTAAATCCTGACCCTTCTTTATCCTCTGCAATTTCAGTGGACAGTCCTCTCTTTGAGTTTGCTATAATGAGCAAAATGGAATCATAAATAAATTAAAATAAATGAGATCCATCATAAGGGAACTTATACAACTCTCATCACCAAACACAGACCTACCCACATGGAACCCTGATGCACCTCTTTCTCTACTTTGAAAATGGAGAAAACACCCTTCCTCCTAAAAGGGGCCTCACCTGATACTTTCTCATAATTCTGGGGCGACAGGTTGTCCCTGGCCTCTCTGCTGAATATTTCCCTCTACAAGATCCTATCCCTTAGCACTTAAATATGCTGTAATCACCTTGACAAAATTAAAAAAGAAAAACAGTCTTTGGATCCCAAGTTCTCCTAAGCTGTTCTTCTATCTCTTTTCTCCTCTTCATGCTCATAAACAGTTCTGCATCTTTCTCATCTCTACTTTCTATTGACTCTTTGACCCATTCCAGCATGTCCTCTGCCATATCACCAATGAAAGCACATTTCAATACAGCCAATACATTTTGTGACTCAAAAAATGTTTTGATTCTTCATCTTACAGGACTTCTTAACAGTATTTGACATAATTGGCCTCTCTCTCCTCTTTAAAATACTCTCTCCCTTGAATTCTGTGAGCTCAGATTCCCCTGGGTTTCCTTCTACTTTCCTGTGACCAGCCCATCTCAATTTCCCTGATAATCCATTCTCCTCTCCCCAACTTTTTTTTCTTAAGATTTTATTTATTTGAGAGAGAGAGCTAGCACAAGAGAGCACAAGTAGGGGGACGGGCAGAGGGAAAGGAGACTCCCCGCTAAGCAGGGAGCCCAATGCTGGGCTCGATCCCAGGACCCTGGGATCACGACCCAAGCAGAAGGTGGATGCCTAACTGACCGAACCACCCAGGCGCCCCCCACAACTTTTTTTAAAAATAAAGACTTTATTTTTACTTAATCTCTATACGCAACGTGGGTCTTGAACTTACAACCCTGAAATCATGAGTCACAGCCTCTATGAACTGAGCCAGCCATGTGCCCCTCCTCTCCCCAACTTTTAAATGCACATGCCTGGGGGAATCCCAGGTTCTTCAGAGTGCTTCTCGCTTTGCACTCTATTCCTAGCCAATCTCATCCATTCCTACAGTTTTAAATGCCTTCTATATGACAACACCCAAAATTATGTCTTCAGCTCAAACATTTCTTTCTAAGCCTCAGATTATTGATCCCACTGCTTGACCGAGGTGTCCACTTGGATATCTCACAGGTACCTGAACCTCAATATGCTAAACTAAACTTAAGATCTTCACTCCCAAACCTGCTTCGCATCAAATATTGTCTGTATAACCTGGGCATTATACCATTTACCTTCTAGGGAGATGGTAGGACAGTCAGAGATGGGAAACATTCTCACTGGTAGGCTAATTTTTCCCCACCACCAAAATTACGTATCTGCTGGTAATAGAGGAGGGGACAGTTATGAAATATGGCTTGCCCCCTTCCAGGGACTGTCAAGGACACACACATACAAATCCCAAACTCCAAATAAGTTTCCTACTTCAGAGTCAAATAAGGATTGAGGAATGGTGTACTCAGTCTATCTATCCCAAGCACCACATAGCACATCACATGCATACCCTTAAAGCCACACCCCTTCAGCTGCATAAATAACACATCTCCTCCATCCCCTCCCCTTTTCAGAGGCATCAGTCCTTTCTTAAGCACTATTTACTCTCCAAGTCGCAATATCCTCTTATGCTACATCTCCTACCATGCTTAAGTCATTCCCTGTTTCACCCATTTCCACTGCCAGATAAAGAAAGAAAGATTTAGATCACAAAGTAGGAGGGCAAGGGGGAAGATTTCCTCAACTTATTTATACTCTGGGAGAAAAATATTGAAAGTTCTCAGACATGTCTTAATATTAAGTTTATAATCTTATTGACTTACCTTCTTATTGAATAAAAAACTGTCAATTTCACATTATAAAAATCAATATTATTTTCTTAAATATGAGGAGCATGAGACTCAAGAAAGAAATACTATGAAGACAAATCCATTGTTAGGAAACCGTTCTCTTAGCCAATGGAATGACCATTCACCTAGCTGTTTATCCCAGAAATATGAAAAGCATCCATATCTCTTTCTACTTCACTCATCATGTCCAATCAATTAACCTAGTCCTGCTAAATCTGCTATATATTTTTGGAATTCTCAAACTTCTCACAATTTGTACCATTGTACCAAATGCAAGCCGTTATCATCTATCACCTGGAAAGCTTCAATACCTCCCAAAAAGGCTTCTTCATGTCCAATCTCATGTTCTTGCAAAACATTGCCGTACTGTAACCTGAATAATAAGCTAAATCATCTCTTCCCCCTCATCCTCTTGGAAATCACCCAATACAATAGAAAATAATACCCCAAAATTTACCTTTAATGAAATTCATAGACATCTGTAGAAAAAACGAGGAAAGCTCTCAAATGCAATAAAGGTAAAACAAATGTGTAAGAATCCACCCAGAAGGGAAATGTATGGCAACTTATCCCAGACAAATTTCAGTGTGTGTTGTCTAAAATATCCCACTAACTTAAAATAGATGACAAACCCCCAAATTAAAAACCAACATTGATCCTCAGCTGCTACTGTCTGTTCGTTCCTACAAGTACACTCTACACCTATTCTAATCGCTCTCTCCTCAGTCAGCTGACTTTGATGGACTGATTAACCAGGTGCCTTTACCTTCCCCTTCCCCTTTGGATATGGCCGACGGGAACTACCTCAGCAATCGGTAGAGTAGCAGGAAATTATGGATGGGGTATTTAGTCTGTTCGTTCTCTCCTTACTGAGCCACAAGTTGGCAGTGCTTTATCCCTTTGCCAAAAAACAGCTCTTGTTGGGAAAGCAGCTTTTACACCTATAGTTTCTCCCTCTCTCTGTCTCATCCATCCATCCCTCCATCCAACTATCTCTGTCTCTATGTGTGTGTGTGTGTGTGTGTGTGTGTGTGTGTGTGTGTGTGTGTCTTTCCATAATGACTTCATTTCATATGCCCCGCTGCCCTCGGAAATCCTGGCTCCCTGTTATCGTTAGCCATATAATGTTTCATCATCTCTTAGTGCTTTCTCTTAACTCTGACTGTATCCCTGTAAACAAACTCACTTATTGTAAATTCTCCAAATATTGAATTTCAATAGGCCACTTGATTCTTACTGGGATGATGACTGATGTATATTGTTTAGAACAATATGAGAAAAGTAAATGGACTAGGGACTGGTCTTTCTCTAGAATAATTTGGTACCACAGAATACGAACACACAGACATGTCATCTTTATAGAAAGTAGTCTGCAGGTGAGTCTAAAGAGTCTGATTTCTAGTCATTTTTGGCAGCTGAAAAGCCAATAGATTATGTGGGAACAGGAGGGCAAATAGAGGCTACACAGCTCACATACAAATTAATCACTGCCAATTCTAATATTGCTCAGGCACCTCCCCACATAGGCTTTGTGCAGATAGCTGACACAAACGTGATTTGCCACCTCAATCAAGATTGTATGATAATAATTTTCTAAAGGATACAGACAGAATCATTTAAAAATACTTTTAGGAAAAAAAGAACAGAAAAAACAAATGGCAGGCCAAAAACACAATAAGTAGAAAAAATATTGCCACCAAGCAGATAAAAATCTTGGCCAGGCATATTGCCATGAATTCAAAATAACCAAGTGAATTAATCAAAGATTTCAAAGAAAGATTACAAGAACTCAGAAAAAAAAAATTGCAGTGAGACAACAGAGCGAGATGAAACATAATCTTGCAGAGCTCATAAAAGAAGTAAGAAAGAATCACAAAAAATGAAATCCATCAGAGAAGCAACTAAAAGGAGACAAGACTGTTAAAACACAGTAAATGATGTGAAGGAGAACTCTGGGGAAAATAATTAAAATGAATTGGAAATGATAGAAATGATAATTGGGGGAAAAAAGAGACAGAAGCAAATAACACTGATTCCTTCAAATTTCGTATGTAGAATGTAACATATGTATTTTTAAACAGTAAATGAAATAAGGAGAATAAGTTTGTTTAAAGAGGTAAAAAAATATATACCCTAAAAAAATGATGTGATCCATGGAAATCATTTCATAGAGTAGGGGATAAAAAGAAGGAAATCTGTACTAATTTTGTTCCTGCTCTGAGAAGTAAAATGATACAGGTCATTAGATCATGAACTCAGAACTACAAAATACAAAAAGAGATTTCGAAGAGACAACTGTAGGTAAAATCAAATTTTTTTTCATATTCTTACTTGACTTAAAAGACAACTGTTTAAAGTAATACTGGCAACAATGTATTGAGTTCTTATGAAGGACAACAGTGTCATAAAGAACGGGAGAAGGATTTGTGAATGCTCTGTTGTAATGTTGTGAGCTACCTGAACAAATGAGTAGTATTGTGTTACTTGGAGGTGGATTTAGGTTAATTGAAACCGTATTTTGCAAACTCCAAGGCAACAGTAAAGAAGAAAATGTATAAAAGAAGTGTAATTAATATGCTAAGAAAGGAGATAAAATGGAATCATAGAAAATGCTCAATTAAAACACAAGAAGGCAAAGAAGAAACAAATGAAACAAATAATAAATAAATAGTAATAACTAATAATAAATAAGTAAAGTAAAACATTGTTAAACTAAAGTTTTATCAAAATATGCCATTAAAATTCTGAAGAAAAGCCAAACACAAATGGGAGAAATTTGCGACACACTGACACACATTCACCTATATTCAACAAAGGGCTCAAATCCAGAATATATAAAGCACTCCTATAAATCAGTTAAAAAAAAAAAAAGGAAGATGACCCAATAAAAAATAGATAAAAGACTTGAACAAGCAGTTTATAGTAAAAGATGTCCAGATGACCAATAAGCACATGAAAAGCAGTTCAGCTTAATTAGTCATCACAGAAATGCAAATTTAAATCAGATTGCAATGAAGAAGAGCCAAAATACAAAAAACAAAAACAAAGACCAAAAAACAAGGCTATTTTTGGTGAGGATGTGGGGCAAATGGAAGTCATTTACTGCTAGCAGTAGTGCATGTTGCTAAAACGACTTCAAAAAACTGGCAGTACGTACCAAAGCTAAGCATGTATGCACGCTCCCTAACTCAGCAATTCTTCCAGATAAATGCCTAACATAAATAAACATGTATATTCACCAAAAGACATGGGCAAGGGTATTCATAGCACCGTTATTCAGAATAGCCAAAACCCAGGAACAATGAAAATGCCCAATAGTAGAATGGATAAGTAAGGAATGACATATTCACACAATAGATTGTGATTTAACAATGGGAGTAAACTACAGCTACACACAACAACACGGATGAATATTATAACCATACTTTTGAAGCAAAGAAGCCAGTCACAAAAGAGTATATGTGTATGATTCTGTTTATATAAAGTCAAAAGCAGCCACAACTAAGCTATGGGGTTAGGACCATGATAATAGTTTCCCTTGTGAGAAGTTAGAGACTGGAAGGGACTTCTAGGGAGCTGGTTATGTTCTGTCTCTTGGTCTGGATGATGATTACATGGGTATGTTTGTGAAAAATTGTCAAGCTGCGTATTTGTGATATGTGCACTTTTCTGTATATATTTTATACTTCAAAAACAAAGTTTAGGGGCACCTGGGTGGCTCAGTTGGTTAAGCATCTGCCTTCTGTTCAGGTCATGATCCCAGGGTTCTGGGATCAAGCCCAGCGTTCTGGGATCAAGCCCAGCATCAGGCTCCCTGCTCCATGGGGAGCTGGCTTCTCCCTCTCTCTCTACCTGCCACTCCCCCTGCTTGTGCGCTCTCTCTTTCTCTTTCTCTCTCTCTGTCAAATAAATAAATAAAATCTTTTTTTAAAAAAACACACACACAAAGTTTACTAAAGCAAACTCTTGGAACAAGATAAAGTAAACTTCGTATAGAAAAGCTAACATCAAGAGTTAGCTGAATTTTTTGTTAATTTCACAATACATACAAATATGGAATCGTCATGTTGTATACCTGAAACTAATAAGTCAATTATATCTCAATTAAAAAAAAGAATTAGGTGGGAGATAACAAAAGTTGAAGAATAATGAGAAGGGACCAAACATTTATTAAACCATATTTCAAAGTTAGAACAATTAAAATCATGATAGTATAAACTAACTGGTCACTGTCTCTTTTCCCTTCCAGATCCATTATCTGCCTTTTTCTACTCTGCTCTGTGCCCTTAGGAGACTGAAACTTTGGATTCATCATCAGGCAGGCTTCTGGTTGGGTTCAACAGTGGTTGGCACTAGTGCGAGACTGGAGGAACAGAGGAGAAAGACATGAAGTAATTATTCCCTGGGCTCGGCTCTTTCTGTGCAGGGGGCTGTAATCCTGGAAGCAGCTGCATTCTTTGACCACAGCTCCTTTTGGTCCAGCCATTTATTTCCGTGGAGGAAGGCCTTCCTGCATTATGGCAACAATGTTCCCTCTCTTATCTCTTCAGGTTTATGGAGATAAAAGGCTTCCCATTGTTTCTACTCGCTGAGGGGTTTACCATCCTTTGTGGGGTCCCTTAAATTTGTCTACTCCTCTGTAAATAGGCCCTTTGGTAATCTCTTCCAATAAACTTTTGAGTGTATCATCCATTTCCTACAGGAACCCCAATTGATACATACTATCAATATAAATAGAAATATAGCTTTCATGAATGGACAGATAGATTATTGGAACAGATAAAGAAGTCCAGAAACTTATAGAAATTTAGGATGTGATAAATGTAGCAAGCATATTAGTTGGGAAATATGAATTATTAAATACATAGTGTTGGGTACCTAGATACTCTTCTAGAACAAATGAATGTTAGATACCTCCCTCACTCCTAAATCTCCAAATGGATCAAAGATATAAATACTGAAAAACCATGAGACCATTAATAATGTAATAAAACATTTGCTTTTCATAAGTAGACCAAATATTTTAAGTATACAAAAACCCCTTATCATCTATGAATTTGAAAACTAAAAAATAGACTGCTCCTTAACAGAGAAATAAATAAAAATCTACTACAGATAAATTCAAAAGTGAAACAACAAGTTAAAATGGGAAAACTAATTGAGATGTAAATCATATGCAAAGGCCTAATTTCTTCTAATATCAAAAGTAAAGCTTCTGCAAGTTTATTTTTTTAAATGACCAAAGGACATGAAACTGCTCACCAAAAAGGAAAATATTCATATAAATATTTGTTCGAAGAGGTAAAGTCTCTTTCTATACCCCTTAATCTGGTTTTGGTCATGCAACTGCTTTGACCAATGAGATACTAGCAAATACAATGCATGGTGAGGCTTAAAACATGCTTACATATTTCTTCAACTTGTTTCATTCCAAATAGGATTTGACACAGCTTACAGAAATGTATACAGTACCACCTAATAATTAAATTAAATAAAATGATTAAAATGTTATTATCCAATGATTCTAAGGCTGAGCTCAGGTCTCCAAGTGTGACCCATTAACTTCTGTCTGGTGTTTGAAGATGGGCTCAGATTTAGTCCTGGGCTTCTTGGCAGCCAGGGATAGAAATGAGAGAGGATAAAGGAGATATATGATCCCAGATCAAAGTACGCAAGTTGCTAGTTGCTCTTGTGTATGATAATACGCAAGATAAATATTTCATATAAATCCTTTAGAGGAATACTGTGGGACATAATGGATTAAACCCTCAATTTCTTAAAATTGCTCGACAAGAAATAAAGCTCAAAGAAGATTTCAATTACCCATTTTTCTAGATACTCCAAATCTAACAACCTTTACCCCATTGCCCTTAGACTAATTCCACGTTTTAGAGTAAGTTAGTATGCCTACTTCTCCTTTCTTCTCAACTCCTCTGCCTCTCGTTCCTTGTGGTTCAGTCATTCCAGCTTCCTTGTTATTTATCTAACTCACCAAGATTATTTCTTCCTCTTCCACCTCGCGGTTAATGACCTCTATGCTTGTAACATCTTTCCTCCTAATCTTGCCAAGACTGGTTCCTCGTAGATACGTAAATGTGCCTCGATTATCATTTTTTTCAGAGAGGCCCTCCTCATCTTCCTAGTTACTCTCCATCACGTAATCCTGTTGTATCATCTTCACAATGCTGATCACTATTTGAAATGAGTTTCAGGATTTGTTCATTCATTGTCCATTTTCCAAACAGTTTATCAACTCTGAGACCTTACCTGTCTCTTTCACCAGTCTACCTCCAGTGTCTGGAACAGTGTCCAGGACATAGTAAGTGCTCAATAAAGACTTTAATTATTTCTTAATTGAATAAATAAAAAAAAAGCTGGATTATCAGAGTAGAGACCTATGTTAAGGGACAAGCAGTCATAAAATCTAGCTCTTATATCGTACAAAAATTTTGAGGATTTAATCCACTATATCCCACAGTATTCCTTTAAAGTGTTTAAAACAACATCTTCCCATTGCTCAGCATCTTTCATCTGCAAATCCTTCAAGTGCTTACCCTCCTCTGACTAAGGTGGTTCTTAAAGTTCATAGGTTACAGTTCAGTCTTTGATCAGATACTAGTGTAGTATGTTCCAGTTGTTTCATAACATAGGTCCCACAAAATTTTAAATCCTTATGAATTTATATATGTTCTCCACGGCATCTGGAATAGTGCTTGCCACAAGGGGGGTATGTAATAGGCCTTTACTAAATAAATGAACAAATGGCTTAATATGTTACATGGTTCAATGAAAGAATAAAATTATTTTTAAAACCTAAAAAAATGAGCAAAATTAGTATAATCTTAATATTCTAGAACCAGACCCGTCAAAGCAACAAAACATCGGAAAAAAATTGTGTCTAATAGGTTTCCTACAAGAAGAAAGTGTTGATGATGTTCAAATACATAAATATGAAGAGACAGCCTATGCCATGCTTTCAGGATACGGAATTTTACTAGACACAGATTCGTCAACGATGCAGTGCTTTTGTATTGATTCTAAAGTGCTTTTTGGATGAACTTTGAAAGCCATTTGCTGAGTGTGGGATTTTGTAGGCTTGGGGTTGTCAATAAATGTGTTTTGCTGTAATTAATAACTATATGTTCTTGCACCTGTGGGGAAGATGAAGTATCTTTCTAATTTCACATTCAGCAATAAACACGGGCCACTGTCTGCATGCTTCCTCTTTTGATTCCAGCTGCCAACAGCTTGGAATGCTTTGAGTCCAGCTAACTCTACATTCCCTCATTAGCTGGTGTCCCCATTTATTTTTCTGACTAAATGGCTAGAGAAGTCATTTTGTTTAGCTCATTCGAATCTGTTGAGAAAGATACCAGCAAATCAACACCTGTCACTTTTCAGTAAATCCTAAGAGGAACTGGGGCTTTGTAGCAGATTTGCCTTGGCAGGAAATAAAATGCTCGAGGATTGCAGTAAATGACTGGATTCTATGAAACTGCCATCTCCTCTCTTAAAGTAGGGAATGAGCATCAGTCTATTATGGACGTAATTAATCCAAATCACTTATAAAACAATAAAATTTAATTATGGATTCTTAAAACTGAGAACCCACCAATTATTGTTAATAGGCTTTTTCTTGATCATAGCTAGTGAGTTAAATTTATGGAGGCTATTTTTCCAACAGTTAACTTTTTTAAAATATCATTTTATTTTTAGATAAGCAGCTTTGGTATAACATTGCTTTATAGTGGTAGATCAAATAAATCCATTGATTTCAGTGTAGTTTCTATATTTTGGAAAACAATTAGCTAAGAACTAAATTCCTGAATGGGTCTCTGTATAACTGACATTCTCTGCACCTTCGAGAGCGTCTATCTTTATTATCTGTTAAGAAAAGTATTTCCCTCTCATCTCTGAACAGCTGGGTATCTGTCTTTACATTGATTTTTAGGTACCTCTGTGCTTGAGAGCACAAACATGGCAAAACATTTCAAAATTCATTCTGATTTTGTCAGATCCTAGAGTAGGTCAACTGCTGCTTGTGAATGAGACCCTCATCCAAAGGACATTATGGATTTAATGACGCTTCTATCCAGAAAGAGTTAAGCTGTCCCTAGAAATTAGCGGTCTATTCTTAAAAAGTAATTATAAGAATGATTATGTATTGAATTTTTGCTCTGTGCCCAGTACTTTTCTATAGCAGTCAACGTGGATTGTCTAATTCACCTGACCACAATTCTATAAACTAGGTACTATTATATACTCCTCTTTATCAATGAGAAACCTGAAGCACAAGGAGTTTAGATAGCTTGCCCCAAGTCATGCAGCAAGTCAGTAGTGGAAACAGACTTCAAACCCAAGAAATATGGATTTTAATCATTACACACACCAGTACTCTCTCCTGATTAGTGGGTAGAAGACTGCGTACATGTACGCATGCTCTCATTTCTTTAAAACCTATCTTGTGCTTACCATTGCAAAGCGCTGTGATCAATACCATAAAATCCTATATGTGTGTACAATACGTGTAGGTGCCTCTTTGGTAGATCGTGTCCAGAGTAGTAGTTCTTGCCAAGCAGACGTTGTCTGCTCCTAGTTCTAGCCATACAGTGTTTCCAAACTTCCTGCCTGTCTTTTCTAAACCTCATCCAAATAGATCTTTCTGGCAAAGATTCTCTGTTTTGCTTTTGAGTCTGTCAAAATGACTATCATTACAGACCTTGACCCCAGGTGACTTTAAAGTACCACCTAGTCTTCAACAGCAAAGTATTATTTTGCACTGTGGGAGACCTACGTATATCTTCAAATAAGAAAATTGTTGTTCATACATTGCTGATGAGATTTGCACTATGAATGGTGTTTACAGCTGTGATGGTAACTGTGCATATAAAATTTTAGGCTCTTAGATCAATTGAAAATATTTGCAAATTATCTCATTGGAGTTAGGGGTGTGTAATTAATTAAATATGGCTGTAAATTCTTTGCTACTCCTTCAATTGAGAGGTGGAGTTTAATTCTTCCCTCCTGCAATCTGAGCTGGTCTTAGTGATGTATTTGCCAATTTCAGTGCAGAGGAATGTCATTCTGAGAATTCCAAGGATATGTCAGTCATATGAAGACTTGCAGCTTCCATTTAGGTCTTTTAAAATCCTTACTCTGGGGGAAGCCAACTGCCATGTAAGGAGTTCAGCTGCCCTGACACCACCACATTGGAGACACCAGATGTAGGCACTCTGGTCAACAGTCTCAGCTGGATCTGTGCTTCCAGTCATCCGTCTCAAGTCACTATACATGTGAGTGAAGCCATCTTGAACCTTCAAAATCAGCCCAACTACCAGTTGAATACACAAAATGATGTCACCAATGCCACAAAACCAGAGGACTCGTACAATCAAGTCTGGTCCAAATTTCAAACCTACATAATTAGGAAATATATTAAAATCATGTTTTAAGCCACTAAGTTTTGGGGGTAGTTTGCTACACACAATGGATAACCACAAAAGAGTATGACATATGGCTCTGCCACAAGGGAATCAAGTCTGACATTCTGATTCTATCATCGCGTAATCCTAAAAATCCCTGGCCTAAAGAACTCATTTCATATTTATAAGCAGACTTCACTTCCATATTGAGATCCAGCTAAATAAGCGAGGACCTCTGACTCTCCCCTGTACCTGGCCCCTCAGAGTACACTTCCAATGTAGTCAGGAACAAGTCTGTGCAAGTTGGCTGCTCCCCTGGCAGACTTCTTTATCCTCTGAGTCCACTGAAAGGCACCAGTTCCCACAGATTTGACTTTATCTCACGGTTTCATGAACATGTTTACACGGACCCAAAAATCAGTTCATGTGACTATATAGGTATTCAGACAAAATCCAGTTCTCCCATCTGCTTATCCACTTCTCCTGCCCTCCTGTCTTAACTCCTTTGATCTCCCCTTGCTCTTGTTTACTCTCTCCTTCTTCATCTCCTTCTCAGACTCCCCGTTCCTTTCTACCTCGTCCCTTGCTTGTATACGAACTAGAGCAGTCACTTTCTCTCTCTTCACACCTGTAAATTAGGGATGCAAGGAGCATAGTAATAAGATAACATAATTTAAAGGCTAACATAGCACTGGATAAAGTAGTAAGTGTTCAAAACGTGTTCACCGTGATTAATATATTACTATTATCTTTCAGCCTAAAACAGTAGTGTCCTTGCCAGGCAACTCATGCTGATAAACACTTGTCTAACTACAACTACAACCTGCCATCACTCCTTCCCATAGAAATCTACGTTCCGTTTGGGCTCATTCATGAACAGACCATCTCTACCATAATCAAAATCTTCAAGTCAAAGTAACCACACTGCCCAGAAAATCACAGCATTGTCACGGTCTGAAAAAGTACAATGTCCATCCCTATCAGACAGAGAAATTATCTGCCAAACTGTCACTGAGGCCATTCAAAATCCAAACATGTACAACTAAATTACTCTTTATAATTGCAAGGTTTTGTTCAATATAATATTTATTATTTCTGACAGAGATATCAAAGTTATTTTAAAGTGGGGTAATCTGATCTTGCAGAATATTAAAACTTGCTATGTTAGTCCATGTAGGATAATATAGTACTGAAATACATTTTCTTACATACGAATCAATAGAAATAACAATTTGTAATTTTATCTTCCTAGAATACTTTTTTATTCAGAGATTTCTAAATATTTTAACATTGCATGAATTTCACTTTTAAACTGCTAAGAGGTCAATGATAACTACTAGAATGTCTCATTTTAGGGATCTTTTGTTTCCCCCAGAATATCATAAATATTTAAGAAGATATGACCTTACCCATGGACTGATCTCTTTCCAGTCTTTAAAACTGATTATACAACTGCCTGCTAGACATCTTCATTCGGATGTTCCAGAACAATAACAACAGTAGTAATGGCTAACACCATAGCACTTACTCTGTACCCAGCACTTTCAAAGTTCCTAATTTATGTGTCCTCAGTCTGCCCATCACAATGACCCTATGGGTAGATAGATATTCTTTTTTTCCATTTTACTGAGGAAACCAAGGCATGGAAAATTTAAATAACCTGCTCAAAATCACACAGCTGCTGAGTGTCAGAGCCTGGACTCAAACCCAAAAAGCCTCACTCCAGAATCTGGCTTTTAGTCACAGACCCTTGAAACTCAACTGCCTAAAACATAACTTAACATTTTCAACCATAAACCTGCTGGAACTCATGGGTTCACTAGTACCAAAACCATCACATGACCTCTCTCACCTATTTGCCTGGGCAACAACGGAGCTCTGAGTCTGGGTACCCTTCACACTCACCCAGACACATCATGACAGCTTTTCCTTCAAACACATTATTCCTCAAATTGGTTTCTCTTTCCTACTCTAGTCCAAGGGATTCTCTCTCTCTCTCCCTGTCTCCCTCTTTCCCTACCTCTCTTTCTACCTCCCTCCTCTCTCCTGGATCACTGCAATAGCCTGCCTCCAATCCTGGTCCATTCAATCCATTCTTTATTCTGCAATCAACCGGGGTTTTTCAAAAATACAAAAGTAAGTATGTCGCCATCTAACTTAAAACACTTCAACAGCTTCCTATTATCCTTAGTCAAGTGTTCAAATCCCTTAACATGGCTTGCAGGGCTCTTACGATTTAGTCTGTGCTATTTTCCTAGCCTCACCATCAACCCTGGACTCACTGCCCCGCTTCCTTCAATTCTTCAAACGCAGTATGTTTTCCTTGCCTCGGGGTCTTCATGCACCGTGTTTCCACTGAGCGTCTGCACTGTAGACTACACCATACTTCTTCACCTAGCAAATTCTTACATATCTCTTGGGTTTCAGACTAGATGTTACTTCCTTGTGGAAGCCTGCCCTTACCTGCCCCAGGCATGTGTTTAAATGGCTCCTTAACTTCCCTTAACTTCCCTGAATCAGGCTCTATTATAATAGTTTTTTTAAAAACTCTCTGCATTCACCACTAAGCTATAAGCTTCAGAAGTCCAAAACTGTTCTATTTAACATAGCTACTCAAAAATATTGTGAAATTAATGAATAAAGTTTGACACAAAAAGGCTAAAGAGAAGTGATAGGTAGTATATACAAGCAACTACATGCTTCTAAGTTAAAATACCTATTTTCTACCAAAAAATAGATTTCCATTAATATTCTGTGTGAAATATTCTATAATAGGAAGTTAAAAAGAACTAAAAGGAATGATAAGTGACCATGAATCAACTACCATAGAGAAAGAATAAATGAAGGCACAGATAAATATAACTTTTAAAGCTCAATAAGTAAGTGCTTATTGAATATCATGGGCATGGAGATAAACACAAACTTTCATAAGATTACTGAAACAATAAGTAAGATTGAAGATAATGACACTGATCTGTGCTAGTCTTGACGAGAAAGTAGATTGAAGATTTGGGACATTGATGTGGATAAGTGTTTCCTTTACAAACTGCTCCAGCATTCTGTATACATGAAGAGCGAGGTTAAGTCTGGAGCCAGTGGATACTGGACAAGTTCCCTGTAGCCAAGAGAGAAAACAGGAACCCCTAAACCAAGAGAAGACAGGACCACAATCATTCTGATCAAAAACTTCTTACCACTATTACTTTTTGGGATCAAAATATTGTGCATTCAATAGTTTTGAACATCTACTATCATTTAGGTTCCAGAAGTATAAGTCTGTAAGACAGTATCTCTCTACTTTCTGTAGACTCCACCTTCAGCAACACCAGAGACTCATCATTGGCTCTCACCTCTACGTTCAGGTTAAAGAAGAAGGATGCTGAGGTGATCTGGAATTATTTATAATGGAGTAACCTCAATGGATCAAAGAAAACCATCACTGATTAACACCAACCCTGTCATATGGACATTAGTACATATGGACATTTAGTTACTGTATGTGACCAAAAAACTTGTGTGGTTCATGTACTTCTGAGAATATCTGTTTGAAACCAGTCTTCCAAGGAGATTAGCATGGTAAAACTCAAAGAGAGTAAGTCAGGGGCAATTTCCTGATGGTTCAGTCTACAAAGTACCATCTGTTGGCATTCAGAAGTCCATGGGAAATTCAGATCCACAGATTTCAACAGAACCAGGCACCAGAGTTAGCAAGTTACTTCCTAAGCAAACAGGACCTCACACCGTACCCCAACGCAGGTAACGATACAATTAGCACAATCTGATTTTCTGCTCTGGAGGCCTCCAACATTGGGGAGGGTCAATTCAGTGTTGGTTTATCTTATTCTGATACAATAAATAAAGTATGAGCTTAATTTACATCAAATACTTAATGCCTCATGGTTTAAAAAATTTCTAAAAACTCCTATTCATTCATATTTTAACTGCAACACCACCATTTTTCCCCTGAGGCTCCCTATATATTTTAATTATGAGTCAGAAAGAAAGTATATCAAACCTGGCAAATAATATGACATTATGTCCTCATTTTAATTAGAAAATATTTTTTTAAAAAGGATCCATATGTAAATCCTCTTGAATGGAGAGGTTAAAATAAATGTTACAATCTAATTAAATTATTTCAATATAAATTTCATTTGCAGCTTTCTATGTGGAAATTTGTAAAGAGTTATGGAAAACACTTAGCAGAATATTTCTGTTATGCTAAAGACCTCAAAGCCCTGCCATATTTCACCCTCCAGGATCTTGCATAGGGAGGTAGAAAGTAGACTATGAAAGAGATTGCCAAACGCCCTTAAGTTTCAGAAAGAAAAATACAGTCTTCTAGACACTGGCCACTAGAATGTTACTTTAAGAATAAAATACATACATTTTTCAAGTTATTTCTCTTCTTTAAGAACATGTTTTGAGCTTTTTGGATTCTCTCTCCTTTCTGCATGTTGATGTCTTGTCTGTCTTCATTATGGCGGCCAACAGCACCGACTTTTGTGTGGGAGATTGTCATTTGGAGACACAGCATCTTTGACTTTCTTGTGAGACTGCTGGTGTTGCTTCCTTTGATAAAAGCCCTTTTCTGTGGTTTGTGTGGTTCTTCTAGGGAAGACCTTAAAGAAATAATTCGCTAGGCTGATAGTTTCAGGAGGGGAAAAGTGGACCTTTAATGCCACCAGAAAAGCCTATTTTTTGTTTTGGTCAACAATCAATAGCGCTTTTTTGTGGCTGCAAGACATTTATAAAATGAAAGTTGTCAAGACTCAAAAAATGATCTTTAAGCAACAAGAAGCATGCACAAACGGTGCTAATTTTGACTCGCTGAGGTTTTTTTCCCCCATTACTGCATTGATCTCAACAGCTGTAGGTACTTAAACTCTCTTTCTGGAAACCTTGCACCCTACATTATGCACAAGAGAAGAAGTAGGGACGATTATTACCGATTTTTCACAGAGCCCTGGGAGCCACTCAGGAGGAGGATAGACATTCTTCCTCCTGCCACATTACCTTCACGCTCACCAGTCGCACCAGCTTCTCATACAATAACGCAGTAATATTCATTAGGAAAGATGGAATTTTTATGTGTAAGAGCAAAGGGAAAAGAAACGGCAAGAGAAAGAAGGGAAAGAAAGTTGAGCTAGTCTCTTTCAAGCTAAGGGTGCCTCAAATGATATGTAATGAAAGGTCTTTGTGGATTTGATTGGGTGTGTGTGAGCATTTATGGCACCTGTGCCTGCGGGGGGCCGCACCAGCCGTCACGTGGTGATACTGGTGTGTAATTACGGAGCACTTAACTGCATTCAGCCATGGTTTGTTTCTCTGCTAATTTCCACTTTCATTGTTCAAGAGGCTGTGGACACTCGTAGAAGCTGAGGTTCAAGTACCTGCAGCTGTTGAGATAAATGAATGTTGTAGCTGTTTTTAAAAGTTTCCAGTAGGAATGCTGTTTAAGAGGGAAGTTTGACAGAAGTACAGTTAAAATATTCTACTTACCTTTCCAAAGCCATAAAATCTTAAATCTATAAATGGATCATTCTTTATTCCTCCTCTTAATTTCACAAGATGGCTGAGCTCCTTTTTCTCCCCACCCAGTAGCGCTGGTCCTCCTTGCATGATATTAAATTCTCAGTATGGAGAAAGGTATTTCGATTTTCTATTCAGCTCCACAGACATAGCTCCTATGTTGTCTGTCTGCACTTGTGATATATAACAGATTCAGATATTTAAAGGACGTGTTAACCTGTTTATATGAAAGAATAAAAATGTTCCAAAAGGACAAAACCTTGCCAAATCTGAACACAAATCTGCTTCCATTTCTTTGCATTTCCCTCTGCCAACCAAAGCTCCTGAATGCATTGTTTATTTGTGTTTAAAGTATTAAGTTTGAAACATTAGAAAACAGAAAGGTAACAAAAACAAAAATTAATGTAATTTCATATCAGCGCAAGGGAGAGAGTATATATATCTTGTCTTCCGTTTTCCAAAGACCCTTTATTTCACCAACAAAAATACGGGCTTTATTTAGGAACAATGCTGCTTGATTCATTACTATTATTCTTCTCATTTTACTGTATTTTACAAATAGTCTATTCAAATTAATATAAAAATTAAGAACCTTTATTAAATTCCCACAATACAAAACAACTATTGCTTTGAATGTCTCGTAGTTTCAGCAAGCAATACTATCTCAAACTATGAGTTACATTTCTAAATCAGTCGCTAGCAGCCTAATTACTCCTGGTTGAAGCGTACCTTTTCTCTTCCTCTGTGTGCGTGTGTTTAGATAGAGACAGATGAAAGACAATGGATGAATGGATGGATACATACATACATACACGGATACGTAGATACATAGATAACACACAAATGTTAAAGTAATAATAGGGGTGCTCGCTGGTTCAGTCAGTAAAGCTTACAAGTCTTGACCTCAGGGTCATGAGTTCAAGCTCCATGTTGGATGTAGATCTTACTTTAAAAAAAAAAAGTAACCAAGAAAAAGTAAATGGAGTAAAATATTACCAATAGGTAAATCTGGGTAAAGAGAGTACAATTTTTATTTTTGCAATTTTTTAAGTTCGAAATTATTTACAAAACAAAGTTTTAAAAATTTACATGTGGCTTAAACATATACAACCAAGATTCTGGCCTCAAATTCTGACCCTTACCCTCTTCTCCACATATACCCTGACCTTATCATACAAATTACTTGTAATTTCCTCCAATGGATGCCCTATTTCTTCTCCCTGGGGAACTATGACATGCTGTTCCAGACAACACATGAGGTCATCTCCCCAGAAAAGCCTTTCCCTGATCTCTGCAGGCAAGTTAAGTCTTTCTTCTTTGTGAGAAATGTATTTTTTTAAATATGTTTGTCTTCTTTATAAGACATTAAAAAAAAAAAACTGAGACTGCATTTTGTATGATCTTGGTCATGTTACTTACCTTTTGTATGCCTCTGTTTATTTAAAATATGGAGATGACAGCACCGTCTCATAGGGACATTCAGAGGATTAAGTGGGTTAAATCATGTAAAGTGTTTAGAACGGCCTGAGGAATAGTAGGTGCTCCGTGATGTTGGTTATTATGGTGGCGTGATGGTGATAAGTGGTACAGTATCAGAAACGTACTAGAATGATAGGAGGGATCATGGTATATCCTAAGCCAACCATTGCAGAAACTCACTACATATTTTCAGGTGAATGAATAAATAGATGCTTAGGGAGTACATTATTATAATATTAAAGGGAAGAAGTAATGAATGTTTCAACCACAGTGGTAATGAGGAGAGAAGGAGGAAATGAATTTGCAAAGCCGTCATGTAAATCTATATCAAGTGGTAATCCCTTGACTACACGTTGATACAACCTTTGACATCATTATCTTAGGACCTTCACAAAGCCCCATTTTAGGTGGCATTTCTGGGATATGGTTATCACCCGGACCCTTAACACTATCTCCACCTGGCAGTATGGATCAGCTTCTGATAGGGTCAAGTACTTGTCTGTGTTATGTAAGACATTTGTTTAAAAGTTTATTACATCTATGTGGCAATCTTTACTCAGTGTATGGTTGTGTATATTTGAAAGGATTCAGATCAAAGACAATATATAACCATATAACAACATAATAATTTTTTAATGAGACTTATAAACAAGATGAGGGAAAAAGAAAAAAAAAGAAAAATGTAACAGCCTAGGTGTCATTATTTTTAATATTAATTTTCTCATTCATATCCTATATGGCTTTTAGAGAAAAAAAAGTGACATAATCTTGGCTTAAAACAGTGTTTCATCAGAGAAGTGAATTGATTTTGTTAAATCAGTTAAATCAATGTTAAAATAAAATAAATGCAAGAATACAAATGTATTGCCTCTTAATAGCATTTTATTTAAAAGTTTACAATTAGAGCACTTGTAATAACACAATAAGTTTAAAAGTGATACAGGCTGTCCTGTAGGAAGGACTTTTTTTGTAGCAGAAGAAATGGGGACCTTGTGCTTAAAATGTGTGGAATCCATAGCGCAGTATGGGGCTCAGTAGATCAACAGAATCCGTAATCTGAAGGGGTGTACATAACTTCCAAGTTATTCCAAAATTGGTGGTGGGAGGGGAGGAGGTGGGGAGAGACGGCACCGATCTGAAGATTTCACTTGGCTCAGGTTAAAATCCAAAGGAAAACGAGAACAGAAAACCATCTCAGCGGTATCTACTATCTGCTGACATATTCCAAAACACAAAACTGCAAACCAGTGTCCTTTAAAGAAATCCATACTTTAAAGACCTCTGTCACTTCTCAAATTTAGTACTGTGAAAAGGAATAGGGATATTCCTGGGTGAGCCAGATAATTGAGAATAATTATCAAAAAGATGCATTATACAAACATCATGATGAAGGGGGTCATAAATTAAATTTTAACAATTTCATTTTAACAAATTTTTATAGTATTCTGCCTTGTTAAAATGTCCTGAGTGTGGCAAATGCTATTTAAAAGCAATAATAGTGTCTTGAAAGTATGTATAGTAATAGTTCAGGAGATAGAACAGTGACATTTTCTACCTTGATCATTGTTAATCAGCACCATAAAATGTTAGCTGCAAATAAGCACGTAGGTAAGCCTGGCCCACTGAAAATAAGGCATTAGAAAATAGATGAATTCTCACATAGGACAAGTTATTTAGGAAGGAGTTTAAGTAAGGTTTGTAAAAAGTGACGGACAACAGTTTGTGAAAGAAAAGAAAATGAAGGTTTAACCAAGTAAACTGAAATAGTTTGGTATCAATATTTGTCTCTGTGGAAGTCGGCTGGGGACTCGGTTCCTTTCCATCCAGTGGGGCTTGGGTTGATTTCAGCCGGAGCTGGGTGTTTATTTCTCTATGCCATTTTCCCAGCACCGTACTGCCTGTAGTGGAAAAGACTCTTGGAGTCCACGTTGCGAGATTTCTGCACAGCTTCAGCAAAAAGTTTGGTCACCTGAGAACATAAGGGCAGGAATCTTAGTGACCCCCCATGACACGGAAGTGAATATTTAATGAAGCGGGAGTGAAAGGTCAGTTTCTGCTCACAATTTCCAAAGGGACATGTGAGGAAAGACACAAAAATTTTTATTTATTCAGGACTTTCTCCTATATTTCAGACCTTACCATGAATAAGCTAACCCCTGCCTCTTAACTCCCCCACGGATTAAAACTGACTCAGGGAAAAAAAAAATATGATAGGTAGAAAGTTAACTGAGTCTTGAAGTACAGTTCTTCTCCGTGATGAATTTGGTGGGTCATGGCCAAGTGGAACTAAACATACCTCATGTAATCATTTTCTGTGACTTGGACACGTGCTTGCACTATACCAGGATCCTCAGTTATCATTAACCTGTTGCTCTTTTATGGTGGCTTTCATTTAGAAACAAAAGTTTGTATCTTTATTCCATGCCACACCACACTTTTTATTTAAAAGATAATTGCATGGCTAATGAGAGAGCATGGCTATCCGTGGCTTTTGATTATCTCAATTGCTTGATCACCAACTGTCTCAGTTAGGTCATGACCTACCATAATAGCACCATTATTTTCGATTCTATTTAAAAATTCTTCCTCATTCTGAATGTTACAAGAAGGGGAGAAGAAGGATGTGCATATGTTGATGAATACTCTTAAGGGAGGCGCAGAAATAAAAACCTGCATATAGCTGTATTTGAGGAAAAGAACATACCTGGAAATTAGTGAGGAGAGCAATTCCGCTGTCAACAGCTGTCCTCCGAATCACATAATTATCATGGACAAACTTCGTGTTGTTATTGGGGAGGTTAATCACCAGGTCAATGCTGCCATCTCTAATCAATCTGGAAGAACAATCAAAATAAACAAAAGTTTGTAGGTGGCAATGTATATTTTATTATTAGTCTTTAAAATACTAACGGAATTATTCTCTTACGCCATTCAAGTCAATGCCATACTGAGTTGACTGCCCCTCGCCCTCCTCTATTCCTAAATAGACGTTCAAATTACTCATTTGGGGGTTATAATTTTTTACTGTGTTCTTGAAAGAATTCTGGTGTCAGTCTAATTAAATGGAAAGGTTTTTCTTTCTCAAATGCTATCTATCCATAGAAGAATTGGTAATTTGATAGGTATTTACTTATTTTACAAGGAGGTTTTTCTCCAGTATTGAAGTCCATTCCACCTCCACACTCCCAACTCCCAGATTAACTTTACCTCAGTGCCTGCTTCCCAGTGCCTCTCAGCTAATGGTATGAGAACACAGATCACCTGATTTTGAATTAAATCACATTCTGTTGCTGGGCTGCTACACACACTAGGAGACATTTAAATGTCAAAAGCACGAAGTAATGCTAATTGTTATTTTACAAAGTCCTAACCAAGTGCTTATAGGATCACTGGAAGTCCACTAAGGTCTGAACAATTTGCCCTTCTTTTATAAATTTGATAATGATTTATAGGTTGCCTTCTTGAGAGCTCTAACAAATGGTAGCCACTTAATAGATTGTAATATCCTGGAACAACTGAGAATTATCTCGTATGTACCTGTGCCTCACACTTCTGTAGGTGTTGATGTAATGGAGTTCCTAAAGACTCACACGGTGCACCAAAATACTATGTCTTACCAAATCTAATGACAACATAGCCTGAGGCATAAAAACCAACCTGATCAGAGAATAGGACATTAGGTAATACAATGGTGGCATTATCCTAGCACTCACCATAGTCTTCTGCATATAGCAAGTGCTCAATAAATTGGACTGATTTATTGACACACAAGCTGGTCAATCTTACACTTGATATACACATCTATACGCAATATAAGTTTGATGTAAAATATAAAGTGCGGGGCGCCTGGGTGGCTCAGTCGTTAAGCCTCTGCCTTCAGCTCAGGGCGTGATCCCGGCGTTCTGGGATCGAGTCCCACATCAGGCTCCTCTGCTGGGAGCCTGCTTCTTCCTCTCCCACTCCCTCTGCTGTGTTCCCTCTCTCACTGGCTGTCTCTCTCTCTCTGTCAAATGAATAAATAAAATCTTTAAAATAAATAAATAAAAATTAAAAAATAAAATATAAAGTGCTGCATTACATTCTTCATGTCTCTGATTCTCATCACAGAGATCTTGGAAAGAAAGCATCCTAACTAGAAAATGTTTTGAAAGATGCTATGTATCGCCACATAGACATATGGCATTATACGTTATAGTAGCAGCAAAGTTCACAAGAATGAAACTTCACTATAATCCACAGATTTATTCATCTGAAATGCCTGACTAAGAGGACTTTTAGAAGACTTGCAATAGGGTAAGGTGAAGTATTCATATCAGACTAGTTCCCGAAGTTAATCCTCTATCCGTAGGAGGATAAAACTCTGCCCAGTTCTTACTTTCTGATGGAAGAGAGGCTGGGATTCTGTCCTTCCTGAGACGGCCATGCCACTGGGGTGGCAGGGACATTGTTGGCATTGAGCCAGTCCGACGTGGCTTCCGTGGCAAAGAGCTGCATTTAAAATGGAAAAGTCAGTTACTGTATCACAGGGAAGGCTTTCACAGAGCCAAGAAACCTACTGGGACACATGTGTCATTTAAAACAGAAAGTAGAAGAAAGTGGTGTATTTGAGAAGCAATAATACCATGAATAGAGATTTGGACTCCCTGTCCAGAGTCATGAGCACTTTAAGTATTTTTAAAATATTCCAAGGAACAATTTAGTAACCTCAACTGTAACTGCTTTTGTAGAAGAAAAAAATAAAGAATTATTCATGGCTGAGGATTCACTGTTATCAAATCAACAAAGCCCCATGACCACAGGCCCACTCTGAGCCTTGGGAGTCATTTCGTTTTACTGAACCAGGCTTTGCATGGAGGTATTCGTGGCAAAGAAGTTTTGCCTATAACTGCAACAGCTGGAAACTATGACTTCATACGGAAACAAGAAAAGGAACAAGGAAAAATATATTGGAAACACATTGGACCTTCGTCCCAATTCTGCATAAACCAAACTTTCCAAGTTTTTAGCTGGCAACTTCTGTGGAGTTTATGGTACCTTTGTTATAACTTAAAACTAGTCTTTCTAATAATTTTATTCTATTGAAGTTTTGAACCTATCATGTTAGTTAAATCTTTCAAGTTGAAAAGATATATTTTGAGCTATTTCATTCCTTAAGATTCATTAATAGTCTCTTTTGTGAATAGATTTCAATGCTTATGGAAAACCACTTGAAAAAAATTAATATCACATACCTTGAAGCCTTCATTGTGTAATTGCTCAGCCACACCAAGGAATCTGGGACGGAATGATTGCTGAAATTAAAAGAATTTAACAAAATTCACTTTCTAGATATACTGCTCTTTATTCAGTCACATGCAATATGGTACTCTCTCATGCCATTATCCAAGGCAACGCCATATGTTGCCAGGTGCGTTAGATTCAAAGGTGCCAAGTTTCATCCTTTAATCCTTCGACAGTGACTACTGAGTTCTTAAACTTATTTCTTGATATAGATAAGATTACACCCACATTGTCTTGCTCTCTACAGTCTGACTTTTCACCTTGCGGTCAAATTCTTCCACTCCCTACTTAATCCACTTAGTCTGTCCACAGATTAAGATCCACCTCCATCCCGCATGGATCCTTCCCCAGGTCCGGAAGAATTTAAAGACACCTTGGTTAGGAGTCCAACAGGAGGTCAGCCTTATTGATCGTTCCGCCTGTTCAACCGGTTCTAATGGCTGAATTCTAACTGGGCCCTGTCCTAGCGGCTTGTGCAAACCTTCCTGCAATAAGTTAACCATTCTGGACTCAATTTTGCATTAACTTTAAAGTAAAGAGTAGAAGAATGGGCTCTGGAGTCACTAAGCTGCCTCTTGAGATCCTGGCGTTACCATTCATTTTTAGTGTGTCCTTAGAAAAGTTAATGTCTTTGAGTCTCCATTTCTTTTTTTCCTTTTTAAAAATGGCAGTAAGCATAGTAGTGTATCTATTTCTTTGGACTCTATAATAAACTGTGTGACCTTGAGCAACTTACTTAACCTCTCTGTGATCTACTTTCCTCATCTGTTAAATGGGAATATTAACAGTATCTGTGTCAAAGGGTTGTTATGAGTATACAGTGAGTTAATTTACAAGTAAGCACTACTTAAGTGTCAGTATAGGAACTTAGACCATTACTAGTTGTTGTACAAGGTTACTTGTCCATTAATAGTTCTCATTAAGTATTCATTGTTATTATTAAAATGTTTGTTTTTTCAGCCTCCCAGAGGCTAAATTCCTGTCCCTGCACCCTAAGTTTCCAAGCCTAGCTCCCTCTACTGGTCGTCATACTTCAAATACAAGCAAACTTCCTCCTCCCATATATTTTACTTCCAGACAAGCTTCCCTCACGTTCCATCTCACTGTTCAGATATGTTCTTAGAGCCCATTGCCGTGAACTTCCTAGAGCCTCAGCTGGATCCATCTGGTTTCCAGGTCCTGCTTTCCCTGGACTCCTGCACATTGTCTCCAGAGTTTCCCCATTCTGAACTTACCCCCTTCCTGTGACCACAAGTCAGTATTTGCAAGACAGTGGTCAGTGAGAGAAAAAAAGGCTAAGTGGCCTACCCAAAAGTTAATCCCTTACCTTGACCTTATTAACTTGAATGTTTGAGTAACTGAGCTAAATAGAATATGAAAATCATACACAGTTAAAAACATATCTATTCTGCCTTTTGGCTGAACATTTTGGCTGTTTTTCCTTGTAAAAAGTTTATAAACAGATGAAATAATTTGGCTACTTCGGTAAATGTTTTATAATCTATTTAGAAACCATATTAATAACAGCTTAAAAAATCAAGGAGATGATCTTATTTTAGAATCTCAGAGAAACTAAGAATTGCGATAATAAAACATATCAAGATCCTTGTACAATTTTGATAATGTTCAGCCCATAAAACCTCCTAATATTTACTTGCAGAGGCTTTCTGAGAACAGATCTAAATCCTAGGAAAAGACTCCAAAGACTATGTTCAAATATAAAATTCTTTCAGATTCAGGCCCTCTCAATCCCAGAACTGCAGTTTTATGAGAGGAAACTATTGGCAAATAGAAAAGATAAATGCAACTGGATGAGTCTCAGCTCAGGCAGGCTCAGGGGTTATTCATGGACAGTCTTCTAGAACACAAATTGCAACCATGCCCAGGATAGTAGCTTTCCATTCCTGCTGAGGACCAAACAGGAAGAAATGGGCCGTTTGTGCAAGAAGCTCATGGCTAGACATTAAAAAAAGGAAATAAATAAGTATAAAATCAGAGTAACTCAGTGACATTAGGGCAATTTAATGAGGCATATGGCAGTTTCCTTAAGAATAGGTTAGGCAGAAGAATAAGACAATGACTTTTCAAATTTGATTCTGCTTGGAAAGCAAGGGACTGAATTAGATGGCATTTTAGGTTTAAGTAAGCACCAGAGCACATTAGAAGATGCAACATAAAGTTGTCCAACAACTTATTTATTAACTGATACATTAATCATGTATTGAACAAACTATTCTCAATTTCTTAAATTTTCCCCTAGCAAAATGTCACTAATAATATATGGCCATGTGATAACATAACATTGAAACCATTTTCTAAAATATCATTTCAGGGGCACCAGGGAGGCAAAGTCGATTAAGCGTCTAACTCTTGGTTTCAGCTCAGGTCATGATCTCAGGTTGTGGCACTGAGCCCTGTGTGGTGCTCTGTGCTCAGCTCAGAGCCTGCTTGAGTTCTCTCTCTCCCTCTCCCTTTGCCCCTCACCCCCCAAACTTTCTCTCTTTCTCTCTCTCTCTAAAATAAATAAATAAATCTTTAAAAAATATATCATTTCACAAGCACAGTGGTTCTCAAAATGTGGTTCCCTGGGAAATCATCATCACCTGGGGATTTGTTTAAAATATAAAAGTTAAGGGGCACCTGGGTAGTTAAGTCAGTTAAGTCAGTTAAGCATCTGCCTTTGGCTCAGGTCATGATCCCAGGGTCCTGGGATAGAGCCCCACATCAGTATCCCTGCTCAACGGGGAGCCTGCTTCTCGCTCTCCTCCCTGCTCCTGCTCTCTGTCACTATCTCTCAAGTAAATAAATAAAATCTTTAAAAAAAAATAAAATAAAGTATAAAAGTTTGGGTCCCACCTCAGATCCGTGGAATCAGGAACTCTGAGACTGGCTCCCAATAATCTGCAGTTTAAAAAACCCTCCAGGTGATTCTGATGCACACATAAGTTTAGGAGTAGGAGGGAAGAGGGAATAGGAGAACCATCCTTCACTCATTTTGTTATTTGAGGTGAAGATCCATTAACCTTGGCCAAAGTCACAATGAAAAATGTTGAGGAAGGAGTACCAGAACGTAATTTTTTTCTTTACTATTTTAAAGTAAAATAAGTCAGCAAGTCCTCTAAGACCTGCAGACACCAGTCAGAACCTCATTATGGAGCTGTTTCAACGCTGTCCCCCAAGTGGAAAAGATAAATATCCGACATGACAGTATTGGCAGTTCCCAGCCGGGGAACCACTCTGCCTTCTGGTCTGGGGTGTTGGCTTTCATAGCCACATTATAAACTTCTATCAAACATGTATTGAACACTTGTGACAAATAAAACAGCCTCTCTACAAAAAGAAATTACAGCTGTCAGCTTGCATCTGAGTAGCCCCAGATTTAATAGCTGATTGAAAATACCTGGGTAAGAAACCATTTGTTACTAAAGGTGAAAAGTACAAGCTGATTTATTTCCTAGAAAATGTTTATAAGAAAGAAAGTCCTTTAAAAATGAAAAAAAATATATACATTTCCTCCAATTATCATTTTCACATTATTCCAACTTCTGGCTGCAGAACAGAAAACCGAGTTAATATTGTGTGGTGCCTGTGGACTCCATAGGGACGTCTGCATCGACAACTCTACGGTTGTTCCTAATGATTCTGTATTGAAGATAAAAGGTTATTCATGTCACTTGGAGTTGTCTTTTTCAAATAAAATGCTTGCTTTGTGTTTCCGAGCAATGCTGAAGCGCAGATGTCTGGATGGTGCTTGCCACTCCACAAACATCACTGAATAGCCCAATCAGACAGGAAAAAACAGTGAGTGCTCTTGATCTGCTCTAGAGTAAATCATTTATTGTTAAAGGGTGTTCCAGAAAACTTCAAAACAAGGAAGATTGCCTACTCATAGCACCTAAAAATAAATCCTGATGGGATGAAAGGAGGCTGGAAATACTGCAGGAAAATCTAAGATGATTTTGTTGCCATATAAACCTACATTATGCCTTTCTTACGTTAGGATCTAGGCCTCTGGAAAGCCTCTTGTTAGAGACCCAGTGCATGTAATAGTTAAGTTGATAAGAATCCTTTGACAAAATCTAAATCTTGACTTCTTTTTCCTCCTAAGTTCTAGTTATACACAATTGATGTTATGAATATTTCAAATTCCCCAGGTGATTTGTCCCATAGGATTTAACTTTGGGAGGGCAGAAACAGAGGGTCTGTGTGTATAAAGGAGTACGGGCGGAAAGAGAAGAGAAAGAAAAGGTTAGAAAGACTGCAGTATAACAAATTGCATGTTGGTGCCCTCATACACACACACACACACACACACACACACACAGACTCTATTTACTAAATGTTGAGAAGTGGCTGATACTTGATAGTAATACATTACTATTTAAAATATGTGTTAAACTACCAAAAATAAGAAAAAAAAAAGTTTCCTGGATCAGAGTCACTTTTACCTCTCCTCCATAATTTCTCTTTTCCCCCAGTTTTCTCCTGTAACCTGGTTGTGAGAATGAATGAGTTAAGGTATCTTCAATTAAATCCCTGTGTTCACAGCAGGAAGCTGGGTCAAGGTGGGGAGATACAGAAAAGGCCTTTCCCTCAAATAAATGGGACAGGCCCTGACTAGCTTCCTCACTTCTTCGTGAAGGAATAATAAAGCAATAATAAGAATCGCAGTGGTGCTGGCTTCCAGCGCTCATCTGTGCGTGAAGTCTACACGGCATCAGGCTAAATGAATGATTATCTTAAGAAATCAAAATGCAGTGTTGGATTTCTTTTTTAGAACTTCACTCAAGAACTCAACTAAATGTGTTCCTTTGTATTTACTGGCCCTAATGCCCATTTATATATCAGGAGTACTTTTTTAGGTCGTTCTCACTTCTGACTTTATATATTTGAATGAGTTTACATGAATTATTCTGACCACACTGAATCATGTTAAATAAAATGAAATATGGAACCTTAATTATTTTGTCCACAGTTTCTAGGAAGCCTAGGTAAAAGGTTGGGGTTAGATTTGGCCCCATGCTATCTAGGAAGATACCCAGTGAGTTTTCTAACTATTAACGCTCCAGTTAGTATATCCTGTCATGTTGTTCAGTTAAATTTATGACGCGTTTTTAAAAGTCACTGTCAGTGAAAATCCACCAGATGGTAACAGAGACTGTCCTTGAACTGCTGGGAGTGGCAGCTCTTCCTTGCCACCCACACTGAGTGGTCAGAAAGTGACTCTTGTCCATCTTCTGCTGATCAATTCTACCACAGCTACTAATATTTAATTAAATATAATTTTATATTAAACATTTCTTCATTTTTTAAAAGATTTTATTTATTTATTTGCCAGAGAGAGAGTGAGAGGGAGAGAGCACAAGCAGGGAAGCAGCAGGCAGAGGGAACAGTAGGCTCCCCGCTGAGCAAGGAGCCTGATGCGGAACTCGATCCCAGGACCCTGGGATCATGACCTGAGCAAAGGCAGACGCTTAACCGACTGAGCCAGGCAGGTATCCCTTAAACATTTCTTTAAATATACTTTTTTAACTTTGTAATTAAAATAGACACATATCTGAAGCCCTAACATTGTGCACTTACACGCAAGTAAAAAATTCTTTGCAAGAACTCATGTAGCTGCTGCAATACTGATCTCTTTAAAAAAGAATGTACTGAAAGATAAAACTTCAGTGGGCAGAACCTCCTTCCTTTAAGAAAACTTTTTTTACCCTACAAAACCCTCTTTTTTTTTCCTACCCATAAAGCAAAAAATTCTGTTCACTGATGCCAAAATCACACAAATACTTCATAGGGATCGAATTAATTTTTGCTTAATATTTCCTGCAGCACTAGAACCAAACAAGGCACAATTTTATACATCACTGCCTTCTTAAACTGGTATTTTAAAATGTTAGCACTATTATGATTAGTTGTGAAGACGGGAACTAAGGGCACAGTCTCCTCTTGAATGCCCCCAGGTCTCACATTAAACTTTAAGCCGTTACTAGAAGTTGGACAAATAGTCTCATACTTGTGACTTAATAATACTTAATACTCATTTATAACATGCTGAGTCTCTCATATGGTGTGATGTGTCTCCAAACTGCCATTAAGCTTCACAATTGCATCATCTTGTTAGCCTCTGCTCTAACTGTTCTCCATCTCCCTTTTGGCACCTTTATGAAGCAAAATTCCCAGTTGCTCTTTGCAGAAACTTCTCCAAAGCCATTACCCACCCAGTCTCCAGAGTCTAATTTGCTGATATTAAGACACCCTAATGAGATGGTATCTATAATCATCACCCACAGGCTTGAGAATACCTGGTACTGCTCTAATTATATTTTTACTGATTTTTATGTAACCATGCAGGGTTTGAGCTTATTAAAAGTACAGCAGGGGTGATATCTAAGACCATCTATTGTTTTTATAGGACCCAAGAATTACTAATCTTAAATGTAAGTGAATGACCAGGTGGAAAGCATTTAGTATGTTTCAGGAAATCTATAAACAGAACAGTCTGTACATTCTTGCAATAATTATTCCAAGGGGTAATAGAGGTTTCCTGACTACCTTTTTGCCCTAAGATTTCCATTTGATATGCAATAATAACCAATAATGCCCTTTTCATTGTATAAAGGTATTCTCTCACAATTATTTCACCTTGCTTTGACTTAGAAGACTTACCAAATAATGATATTCAAGAACCTCCCCAGTATACTGTGGGCTCTGCTAACTTTCTTAAGCCCATTAAGCTACTTCCCTTCAAGAACTTTCAATCAATCCTGGAGTGAAAAAATCCTTCAAGTAATGCCTGTGTCTTCTTAAGCTTTGGATCTTTGACGTTTACAAATGGTCCTCGACTTGAACAATCTCAATTTTACAATAGTGAAAGCAATACACAGTCAGTACCAACTGTACTTCGAATTTTGAATTTTGATCTTTTCCTAGGCTAGTGATATGTGGTAGGATGCTCTGTTGTAACATGGGCTTTCAGTACAGTATTCAATACATTACATGAGCTATGTAATACTTTATTATAAACAGGCTTTGTATTAGACGATTTTGTCCCACTGTTGCCTGACATAAAGTGTTCTGAGCACATTTAAGGTAGGCTATGCTAAGCCATGATGCTTGGTAGGGTAGGTATGTTAAACGCATTTTTGACTTCTGATATTTTCAACTTTTGATAAGTTTATTGAGGCATCACGCCACCATAAGTTGTGGAAGTTCTGTAGTAGAAATTGAAATGTGAATGAGTGAAGGTAAGGAAGGAAAGAAAAGAGTTCAGGAAGGGATCATATAGCTTCAGCTGGGATGTGTTGTATTTGAGACAGCCAGATAGAGGTCTCCAGCAGATGCTTGGAAATATGGGATGACGAAGGATGAAGATTTCAAGGTGACAGTTAGGGATAGGACAGTGGATACCACAGACATGAGCTGGCAAAGGGGAAAGTCAAGAGATAGACAGAAACAGAGACAGAGAGAAAGAAGAGGTGAGACCCAACTTTATGGAAAGCATATGTTCAGGGGCTAAGGAGGAAGAACTAAGAGGAGAGCACAGAGAAAAGATATAACCAAGAAATAGAAGAAATTCCTGTTTAAGGCATCCTAAATCCTTTTCAGAACAAATAGCCTTTTCACTAGAGACTTTTTCTTTCTGTTCGTTTTATTTATTCACTTATTTGTATTGATTGCTGCAATGGAAAAAGCAAAACTCAGGGAATATATAGAGAACAAACGTCCACTTTTTTCTATTAGTTGTTGTTCTCTTTAGTGGAGCTTACAACAAATCTCCCCTCTTTTATACCACAATTAAGGTCCTTTCTCAGCCACTCCTAGCACGTGCCCAGGGGCATGCATGCAACCACACATTACTTACCTGGATTCCAATCAGGATGCCCTTCTGGGGTATCTTAAACCCTGTGGAAAGCATTGCCTTTAGGAAAGCTGTGTGAATACCTTCACCAAAGCAAGCCACCTGTTTAGAATAAATTAAAAAATAAAATAAAAAGAAGCAAATACTAGTCAACAGCTCTCACCGATAAACAAATACAAATGGAAAGCACTTTACTCGTACTTGCTAGATTTTATTGAGTTGCCCAAAGACCATGCAGTCTGAATCCTGGGATTAAAAAGCCAGCCAGGGCAGATGTATCTTATGTTTTTAATTAAGCATAATGAATGATAAGCCATTCTTTCTCTATCCAACAACACTCCATGGAGCAACATAACTGGATTCTACTGTGAGTTATTTGGATACAAATCACAGCTTCTGGTCCATAATGTGGTGAGTTACCAAATGTTAATATGACTTAATGTTTAAATAACGGTATATGTTACATATGCGATGCCACAGTGCGTGAATTCATGGGTCAGTAGCACAAATGCATAACTGCTGATCAATTGGTTAGGAGTCATTTTGTACAGCTTATGAGAAAGCCTTCTGAGAAATTCAATAAATCCATGAAAATATCAAGGACCTTTTTCCTTTTAAATAATTTTCATAAAATGAACCAAATACCCTGCTACTAGTTCTGAATACCACAGCCATATGTAAAACAAAAAACAAAAACAAAAACAACAAACCCCATTCCAAACTATCACATACTGTTGGAATACACAGAAGTTTCAGCTAGGGTAATTGTGCTACTAGATAACGACAAGTCAAATGGCCCCCGTAACTATAGAACGAGTGGTCTATTTGAGCATGATGGGAACAGATCCTGCCACGCAGGTCATCATTTGGCACAGGTACAGAACCACCATTATAGTAAATAACACTGATGGCTAAATTCATTCTTTAAGCAAATGACTCCCTTATTGTGAAAGGGACGTTCTCATGACTATGACCTTCAGCCAACCACCGTTACGTGCTGCTTTTCACTCTATAGTGAGCGCTTTCTTTGGTCCATTAATGGCCAACTAGCCTAGGTAATATCAACCTCAGTTAATGAAACCCGAATTTTACTGACAGGACCAGGCAATCCCACCATAAAAGCAGATACAACAACACACAGAAGGTTTCAGCAGTTTTCTACAAAAAACATAGAAAACAGTCAGATAGTCCAGTAAGCTCAGGACTAACATCCCCACCTTGCCACTAAAAAAATAAAATAGCCCTTACCTAGATCAAAAGGTAAAGGTTTATTCAACACCACAACAAGCCATTTGAACACTGACAATGTCTCTTCAAAGAGATTTCACCTAAGCTAGAATTATTATTCTGATTTCAGTTATGAAACAGATCTTGTAACATCACACTCAGTGACACCTGGAAGTATGACTCTAATAATGGAAGAAGAATTAACTCTATACTTCTGAAAAATATCACAACAAAGGTGAGCTGAGCTTCTAATTCCTTCATATTTTCATATTTCAACAACCCCAATAATGTATGTCTGGAGGCAGAATGGGCATAGGCAGTGCAAACAAGTTTACCACACTAGAGAAAACAGCACAAAGGAAAACCGATCTCTCCCTGATCTGAACCCTGGATATGCTGAAAACAGCCCTGCTACCAAGTGACCACGAGATCAAGTGGAACCTGAAGAGCATTTCCTTAAACAGCGGAGAACCGTAATGTAGGCCCCTCGTTTTAAAGCTAGGTTTTCTCGCCTATTAAATTAAAAGCAGCAGCAAAGCAGCTAAGAGAAGGCAATCGTCAATCCAAATACAAACAAGATAGCCATTTATTCCTCACTGCCTGCCTTCCTGTCTCACTTGACTTCTCATCACAGATGTTGCTTGTAACCAGGCAACCACATAAAACATCACATATTTATTGTAATTAAATATTTTCCCCTTTCAGGTGTTCCTTAATAGCAAGAGGAAACAATGATGCCTCACAGTCCGATGTTGCCACTCTGATGTGCACTGATGAGAATCTGAAGGTTGTATCTAGTAAGTCTGTCAAGGGCTGGGTGATTCATAAAATGTCCTGACACTGACATGTAGGGAACTTTCTAGAATCTGACAGCTCTCTACAAGAAACACAGTTCACATTCTTAAAGAAACCTTCAGCTGACAAGAGTTCCAATACAAGTGAAGAGGGACATCCAGTGGCCAATCCCATTATAGGTTTCAGATAATCCCCAGGAGGTTGACGTTGCTTTGAAAGTTGTTTGGGGATTTTGCATTTATCTGCAGATTCCACAATGTTTAGGTCCATGATCTTTCTAATGCTGTACAGTCATTCTACATACTGCTAGTAAAAATCCAATGATTTAATTTCACAGTAGCAAGAGGTTGAGGGGAGTGGGGGTGGGAAGTGCTGTTATAAAGAGACCTTGAAATGAAAACTGAAAATAAAGCAGAAAGACCCAGGAGATATTTACTTAGACTTCTAAGGAAATATTTTGGAAGCTGTTCTCAATGTGTAATGTGGAAATGAATTAGGAACACATACATTAGATTCACAAGTTAAATATAAGTGAAAATTTAGACTCTGGTCCACAAAAGTATAAGATTTTTCTTTAGTTCAAAATCCTTAATCCTCCTTTCAGACTTACTCTGATAACAGAAGTTTGTGTTCCCCCTTAATACTTAATAACTTACTTACTGTATTATACTCAGATCATAAAACCATAGATTTCAAAGTAGATTTAATGAAAGCGTTCATGGACCATTAACTAGTTACCTCTCCGGTGGAAGCCATCTCACAACGCAGAATGGGGTCAGCATCCCTCAACCGGGGCCAGGAAAACATTGGAGCCTGTCAGAAATAATGGGGAGGAAAAATATGTGAGAGAAAGGTATAAAAGGAATAAGAGAGGATAAATATATTTAGTGAACCATCTCTCACAGGATTCATTTAGGCTATGGTAGACACATAAAAAATCTCTTTGGTTCAAGCATCTGACTTGAAAAATAGCTTTAAAACTCTGTTCCAAGAATTTCTTGAGCTCTTGGCCAAAAACTTGGGTTAAATAATCACAAATTATTTCTGTAAATAGGGCCCCTGTGACCAGTCTAGGCCAGTGTTTCTAATCTGGCCTACACATATTCTTATTGGAGTGATTTCAAACAAAGTCTACTGGGCACTGGTCTCCCCAAGCACAGAGTTCAAACACATTTTTTTCTTGGTAGGCTTTGGAAACATTCCTCTTCTTTTTCTGATCATTTGAACTTGGAACAGGCAACCATGCCAGAAATGTCTGTCTGTAAGCTGACTTCTGAGACATTAAACTGTTGTTGACACCTCTTAAAAAGCTTTGAAAAACATTCTGCTTGGGAACACTTTTGCCCAGAACTTCCATGTGAACTAGAACATAGAGAGGAGCGTTTCTTCTTCATTTATTTTATCAGTGCGATTCATGAAAAACCAAATGCTTGTTTCTCGCATCTCTCCGTTTGTCCAGTGTGGACTCTTCTTCCTTGATCCTGGCACCCTTCGAAGTGATCCTTGGAGTTCTAGCTCGGGGTCATTTCATGAGGTCATCCTTAGTCAAGTTACCATACATTTCTGCACTCTCGCTTTTCTGTGCTCTCATCTGTGGATGTCCACCCACCTCATGAGCTCTATGTTAAGACTAACTATAAAGAAGTCGTTCTTTTTCAAAAAGTCAAGATTCATATACAATGATAACTAGGAAAGAAATAAACTGGAAGATACAGTGCATTTTGAAAAATGCATATCTATCCATCAATACTGTTTTTAGTTGGCTATTGTTTCATACACATATATGTGTGTATATATTTCTGTGTCTATGAATTCAGAAACATGAATTTGAAATGTGTACATAGAATTTCCAGTGGAAAATATTTTTCAGGGCCTTCTGCATATTGGTCTCAAACAAAGAAATCCTGTGTATTTTTTTTACCTATGTATAATTCCCACTGAAAGCTTTAACAATTTATGTTGTGTTGTAGTCTCAAGGAATAAAGTGCCACCCTTCCCCAATATAACAAGTGACATTCCATCTCAATGCCCTATAAAATCCAAGTCATCCTAAATTATTAAGTTAAACAAGATAGATAATTTTTTTTATTTATAGCTTTAACTTAAAGCTGCCACTATAAAAGTCTCAGCTATAATACAATTATGATTGAGGTCACGAGTATAAATAGGAATGGAAATCTTTTGAAGGCATCCAAAATATATAATGTCACATAAATACATCACACAATATAAACTGATTCCATCTTATGCTTTCTCTAAAATATTCAAATTTATTTATATAGTATCTCATGAATCCTCATGCTTGCCCCATGAAGTAGTTAAAGATCATAATTATACTCTGTGCATGGATATACTGAGGCAGCGAGAAGAGCACGATGGCTTTATGATTACGGTAGTATCAGAAATATACATCTGTATTGGAAATTAGTGAGCAAATCTTAAACTTTTCTGGTCAGTCTTCATAAAGGTGCCATCAATGTCATTTCCTTCATGGCACCACCGTGAATAGCAGCCGCTATTTCAACTCTTCAAGTGGAAAAATTGTGCTGCTGAAGAAATAGGATCTGAGCAAGGTGGCCAAGGTAGTTAGAATTTAAGCGACACCGCAGGGTAACACTTTTACAAGATCCATGCATTCCTGAAGTGTTGGCACAATTCCAAAGGGGCACAATTCAAGCCTTATCTCAACGAAGTATATCCAGAATTTCTGTTTACCAACTAAACCGACACCACCATGCATCAGTCACATGCATATAGCTTACAATTGACTCAGCTAGTTGGTTTTGAAGTTATGTGATTCTAAATGTTTTTTTGTTATTTTTGAAATGGATAAAAAGTCATATAAAGTGCCTTTGTGCATTATTCAAAGGAAACATCGTAAATCCCTAGTCCAGCACTTTAGTTAGAAGGTGCATGAAATATCAAAAAAATTTTTTTTACTATTTTTTTTTAAGTTTTTTCAAGTAAGCCCCCAATGTGGGGCTTGAACTCATGACCCCCAGATCAAGTCACATGCTCTACTACTGACTGAGCCAGCCAGGCACCCCCAAGATTATTTTTTTAAAGATTTTATTAATTTATTTGTGTGTGAGAGAGAGAGAAAAGCAGGGGGAGCAGCAGGCAGAGGGAGAAGCAGGCTCTCTGATGAGCAAGAAGCCCAGTGCAGGACTTGATCCCAGGACCCTGAGATCATGACCTGAGCCAAAGGCAGGCGCTTAACCAACTGAGCTATCCAGGTGACCCTCATGATTATTTTTGATGAAAAACTGTTCCTTTAATTTCCTTGAAACTTAAAAAAAATGACTAATAGATTTTTTTAAATGTTACCTTAATTGCAACATAGTCAGCAGGAATTATGGGATGGTCCAATGTGGGAAGAGGTTTCTCATCAATGCTCTCTCCAATCATCACCTTGGTGGCCACATCAATGAAGTCTACCCCCAGTGTCTTGGAAACAAAGGGGAAGGATCGAGAAGCTCTCAGGTTGCACTCAATCACCTGGACAGATAACAAAATTTAAAAAAAGAGAAAGGATGGTGAGAGCCAGTGACAACGTACTAATAGTCTCGCTGTCACCTGAGTTCTTGCTGTTTGTCACTGGGGCCAGCTCTTCTTCTGCCAGCCCCTTCCTTCTCTCCCACTGCTTGCACTTTTGCTAACCAGTTTCTTTTTAGTTGGTATCTCTGAATTCTGACTTTCTTCCATCCACTTTCCACAATTTCATCCCCACACATGGCTGATAGATTTTAATGCAGAACTCAGATAATGCCACATCCCTACTGAAAAGCCTTCATGGGGTTTCCACGGGCCATCAGATGAAAGTCCAGTCCTTGAAGGCTTCCTATTCTCTTGCCTCGATATATCTATGTTATCTTGTACCGTTTCCCTGACCCCAATTTTACTTTCCAAGTTTGCCTTGCATTATTTCCCTAGAAAAATGATCTTGCTAAACTGAGCTAGTCGTTCTCTCCTAAAACGTGCCGAATTTTCTCTTAGATGTTCTATGTGTAATGTCCTCTCTACCTTCCTTTATTTATCAAAATCCCAGTCATTCTTTAAGATCCAGCTTAAAATACAAAATCTCCCTTGAAACCCACCCCAAACCAGGTATACGACACGCAAATACATGCTCAGGCACACACATGCACATGTATGTGTACACACGCACACACACACACGCTCGTAGATATGCTCTCTCTGTTCTGTGACTCCAATACCATGTATTTGTACATTCCTCCCAGCAGCTATTATATTCTAACTTATGTTAACAGTTGTCTACAAAGTCATCTTCCCAGTCCTCACCAAACTGAGTATCTTCGAGAGCAAAGACTGTGGTTTATACGACTTTATTGCCACCATATGATTTCACGTAGTAGAGGCTGCTGAACCAATACTGGTTACTGATTGGTTACATTAAATAGACTAAATTAATTACGACTAGCTTAGCTGATTTAACGTTTTTTTGTATGTAAATAGTATCTAAACCTTCAATGTATACAATGTATGATTACTAGTCACTATAGTGACCATCATAAAGTAATCTGAATAGGTACAATAGTCATACGTTGTGTACATCTATACTATACTGCAGATGGCAGACAGCGATCCTCCTTTCAGTGGATCAGAGTGCTTCACATGACTGTGACTGACATGGCAGTGCCACCAAGGGCCTCTGTCTTCAAACAAGGCAGGCATTATGTACTGTGCAACACCCCACGCTCAGACACGAACAGCTGCAGGAGTCTCAGCTGCTCCGTCTGTGCTCACAGAGAAGATTACCAGAGGGACGCAAACCAACATCACCTAACACAGCGCGGTGTCCTCTCAAGCACCTTGGCATTTCTTACCAAGACATCATTTCCTTTGACAAGAAACTGGACGTTGAATGGGCCAGAGATGGCAAAAGCCTTTGCAATCTTCCGGGTAGCATCCTTCACCTAGATCAAAAGGACAATGACACAGCGCTAAAGAGCATACCTTGGTGAGAAAACGCAAAGAAAACACCTCAAACTTAGATTTCTTTAATTACTCTTGACAGAGAGCTACACCTCCACTAATAATAATAACAGTCATAATGGCAATAAGAAAAATAACAATAGAAGCCACTAGCAGGTATCTATCAACAAAATAATAATACGTACTAAATATTCATAACAGACTAGCAAGGAAAAGAACAAATAACTTTACAAAAGTATCTTTCTGCCAAATGTCCCTATCTACCTGCCGTTGTATACTCTGGTTTTACTCAGAGGGCTAAATGGAAGTCTTTCAGCCCAGGTGCTGAAGCAGTCCAAACTTCCCATCGATCGCATGACCTACTGCTGAGAAGAGCAGGCCCGGAAACGACTCGGCACTGCAAAGTGACCAGAGAGACTGCTTTGATGTGCTTTTCTGCTGCCCTGGACTCTACCTGGGTAGATATAATGGTCAGAAAGAAATGATGTTTCCTTGCCGGGAGGTTCTGCATGTTATATATACAAATCCCTACATCCAACCGGAGCCAGAAGGTACCCATACAATGAGGGGCCTCTGACAGCGGGAAACAAGAGCTCCTCATTCATTACTTTTACAAGAGTGATTCGGCAACTTAATTGGTTATAAAAGGGAGTAGAGTCCACGGCACATCAAACTCTGAGAGATTTGGAAAAATCTGAGTTCTTGAGGTCATTTATACCAACGTGATCAACTAAAGCACACTTCAAATCCAGGGATGTTGTTCTCTTAGGCAGCTGGTGTTACGACATATCCTGCTACCTTCACATCTAGAACAAGGTAAGACCTTCAGAATCCAGCCCAATGTACAGCCAGCCAGACAGGCCTACCTAGATTCGGATGGCAGGATTATTGGTAAGGCTCACTGAAAAAGCCAAGCCTGACCTAACAGACCTAAAGAGTAAAGGAACATCCACGTGAATTATTTAAGATGATGGTCTCTGAGACTGCCTAGCAGTGCATACTGAATACTGAGGCATCATTCTTGGGAAGGTCTTTAAGGCAATGATTCCAAAAGAGAGGTTGAAAGAGACATATCAGAAAGTGCTGGTTTGAGATGAGGGTAAAGGTGGATACTGAAAACATAGGTTCCAGAAGTTTCCTACGTGTCTGCTGTATACCCGCTTCTAATTGAGAAGCATAGGTTTATATGCTGCTCACCTAAGTGGCTCTCAAACATTAGAATCATCTGCAGCAGTGTTGTCCAAATGGGGTCCCCAGATCAAGAGCAACAACATCACTTGGGGACTTGTCAAAAATGCAAATTTTGGGGGCCCTGCTCAGAACTACTGAATCCGAAACTGGGGATGGAGTCCAGCAATCTGTAGATTTTAGCAAGTTCCCCAGGTTGTTACCACCACTAAGGTTCAAGAACCACCACACTAGCATACAACCAAGTGGCTCAAAAGGGCAGGAAGGAAATTGTTTTCTCTAAAATACCCAGCAGACTCAGAGCAAGAAAGTTCCCCTCATAATAACACTTCACCTGCGGCATGTCCTACATTGCTACCTAGTTAGAAAAATTGTTTTTATCTTTGCTTTTGCCCCTTCCACTTTTCTTGATCAATGATGACCTTTTCAATGGCTCCTTGGCTGACGGTTTGTGTGGGCAGCATTAGAGTGGCATCTCCTGAGTGGACACCTGCGTCTTCCACATGTTCAGAAATGGCATGGGAGATAACCTGGCCAAGAGAAGATTTTAAAAAGAGTTGTCAGGCACCTACTTCAATGCAGCTACTACCTCCCCGCCCATCTCCCCCTCACTGCCCCCCCCACCCCTTCACCCCCCCCTCCAGTGCATTCTAACAGATGCCTGGAGCATTGACCTGTCCCTTTGAGGAGTCCTTGGTGAGAGGACCACATAAAGCCCTGCACATGGCCTTCGCCTCCTCCCTATGCAGTGACAGACTGCCCCCGGGGGCAGCTGACAGTGGCTGAGCTGACCTCCCCCTTCCGTTGATTAGAATGGGTAAGATTCAGGAGAAGAAGACAACTGAATTGACCCATGTTGACTTAAGAACAAATAGGAAACTAAAGCATTTGGGAGGCACTGGAGTGATCTTTATTTTTTCCTTCCAGGTTAGGTTTTAGACACTGGAAAAGAAAAGATGGGTGAGGTAAATATCTAGCAAGGTGCATTTAAAACTTAGGTGGACCAGAAAGAAGTCTTAAGATCTAGAGCAAGAGACTTTTAAGTTGAAATTTGAGAAAGAAGGGGAAGCAAGAAGAAAATCTTCTCTTACAGGTAAGGAAACTAAGACGAGATAAGAAGAAATAACCCAAGTGCATGTGACTACTGTATGGCCAAGACAGATTTGAAGCCCTTATCTGTCACATTCCAAGGTTTATGGTCTCAATCACCATAACCTGAATGCTAACAGTACGTGTGTCTTTGGGAAATGATAAAGCTGACAGTTGGGGAGAATAATTGGGTAACCGTAAAAGACTTAAATAAATTACAGAGATAATTTGTTTATTGGATTTATAAATGACTTAAAGCAGAGTGACATTTGAGTCTCCTGCCATCACTTACGAGCTCTGTGACCTGGGCAAGGTACTTTATCTATTCAGCATTGGTTTCTGATAAGGCAGTACTAACAATGGTATCGGTCTCATAGAATGTTTGTAAGGATAAGAGAGAACACATACACAGTGTCTGACACGGATATTTAGTGCATAGTAAGCATTCAAATTTTTTTATAGTGTCTAGAAATGGGGAGGTAATACTCCCACCGAGCTCTGAAAAAAATCATAATATAGCTGAAGTACTATGTCCATTTCTGAGTGTGACTATTTAAAAATTATGTGAATAACCTGGAACATTTCCAAAAGAAGGAGTCCAGGATGATGAGCAATGGTTGATGTCTGAGAGAAGCTTAGATTAAGAGCATATCCTAGCAAGTTGGAGCCAAATTGGGCCAGCAGACCAGCTTTATATTTGAAAAAACACAAATGTCTCTAGGCTAGTCTTACATTCTCCACGTTGATATTGGTATGATCACATCCTCTCATTTTATTCCTGAGTCTCAAATACTTAAAATGTTGAAGAGGAAAGATTAAACATATGCTCTACAATTCTGGAGGCCCGAAGATCAGGAATGAAAAAATTCTAAGGAAGCAGACTTCATATATATATATATATATATATATATATATATATATATATATATGACATCTTTCAATCTGACAACTTTCTGTGCTCTGTTTAATCAAAGTTGTTAAACAGAAAATAAGTGACCACTTTCTGGGGATGCTGTGAAGAAAATTCTCATCCTTTGGGGTGTGGGGTTGAAATAAATGATTTCTAAGGGTGCTTAAACTCAGGATTTATGATTCTGTAGTAAGAAGTCATCACTGTTCTCTGTGTGTGTGTGTGTGTGTGTGTGTGTGTGTGTGTGTGTATGTAAACAACTTTACTTTGAACTGTTAACCTGGAAGACAAAAAAGCCAAAAAGATAATATTTTCAGTAGTGTTTTGAAATATCTACAAAGTAGAAAATGAAGGACAGTTTTTTAAAATTTTTCATTAAAGGAAATAAAATGACACGGACTCCCTAAAACATAACTCCCTATATTTCAAGATAAATCATAAATGCCTTATTAATACAACTAGTAAGCTAAAGGAAAGCATTCTTCACATTTTCATTTTTCCCTGAAGTTGGAGGCATTCATTGTACGAGCAATACAAGATGTGATTTGGTAAGCTAATTTTATGTTATTATCCTTATCCACCCTACTTTGTTTAGTTTTGTCTTTATTAATGCAATAAAACAGTGGAGGCTGGGAAATCAAGAGGAGAAAAAGTAGGGATTCAGTTAGGAACTTCAGAAAGACAAGTATTGGATGTTTTCATAATACCCATTGAAACACAAAAGGAAACCCACAGACAAAAGAAAATGAGAGAGAAAAATCTACTCAAGAAGAATGATGAGTACAGGATGATAATTAATTTTGAATATCATCAAAGAGAAATTCTAACAGTATGACACACAGGATATATGATACCCATGACACATCAAGTAAGTTGTCAGTGAATTTGAAAATTTTTTGGACTGAGCAACTCGTTCACTATTTTTAGAGACCTGTTTTGTAGAAATCATGACCTCTAATCTGGGGTGTTTCAAAACTGCCAAGGCGGGGAAAAGAAAGAAACATGATGGGAAGGCAGGGATCTGGGAGGTGGGGATAAAGCACTCACTCTTCCATCTTTGCCAACAGCATCCATTTCCACTTCCCGGGCTCCCTCAATAAATTTTGTCAGCACCACTGGGTGTTCCTGTCATCAAGGAAAACAGAAGCGCAGAGTCCTTAGCTGACATTGTGTATATAGTGTGAAGTAAAAATTGCATACCTTCAGTACATCCCAGTGTAATACTTGCAAAGACCTTAATGCTCAACACACTACACAAACTCATTAGCCAATTTGTTGGGTGAGAACAAGGCCATTCTCCACTCTCAGTGAGGCAGAGAGGGTCTTTCTTCAATCGTGAGTACTCAGTCAACTGAATGTGAGTGCTGAAATGTCAAATATAGACCTTTAAGTGAGTGAGAGGAAAGAGGGGGCTAAAAAGAGGGTCTAATGGGGGAGTTATGAATAGCTCTCTATTTTATTTATAACTATATTTTTCTTGGTTCGAGTTCTTTCTCCCTTCCTACACTCATCTTTTCCAAGCTGCAATTTGTTAAGTCAGTTCTCTCCAGGAGACTATGAAAGAAATTAGGAGGAGAATCTCATTTTGTTTGGATTTTGTTAGGTCAAAGATGGAATCCATTCCTTGGAATCGACATGTCTTAAACCATTTCTAAAGCACGGCATTTGCAGCATTTCTCTTTATTAATCTTAAAATTTCCTTCCTTTCTCTGCTGTTTTAGCCCCTTTTCCTTCTCGAAGTTCTCCCCACGCTCAGCTCCTTCATGCCAGTGCAGTGATGCCCTCCACACCTGGACCATTGCTTGTTTTTTCCAGATGAAATGAAGCGGTTGACTGAAGAGCTTCAGGGTTCAGGCATCTCTTCTCCTCGAAGCCCCGGCCACTAGCAACCCGCACCACTTGCTTTCTTACCAGACCCTGCTTTTCCCTGTGTCTATGTCTCTCTCCCCCACACGCACTCCACTTTCTTTCCTCAGCTCTCTCATTCAAGTCTCAACTCGCACTTCAAGACCTGGCACAAAATCTACCTGCTTCTCTAAACCTTCTCTAGACATCTCCTTTTCCTCTGAACACAAGCCCCTTCTGGCCACTGTCATGGAGCTCATCTCATGCATGTGTTAAATTTAATATATCTTATCCCCTTTAGTAGAACACTTGAAATCAAAAGGAATTTTGTGGAAAATTCAAAAGAACCAGTGTGTTATGCCATAAAGAAGCATCTCTCTTCTATTAAATGAGGCAAATTTCCATATGCCCTTTTCCTCAAAAGCCTACTGGACATGCAAGTTTATTAGCCAAGAAAAAAAAAAAAAGATTCCTTTCCATCTCTGTTCCCTCTTCTTTGAATATCTGATGTTTACTGCAGCAGGCTTACTGGAGTTGTGTTGAGATCTATATGGGATTTTTTTCTATATTTTAATGATAATAGCATGATTTAAAAAAAATAATAAAGTTTACCAGCTGTCTTAGCTTCTCTAGCCAAGCCTGAGACAGGGATCCTTGTTCAGTGATTTATGGATGGAGTTGGAAAAGTAGGATGGTGCAACAGGAAAAAGCTAGTATGTCTATGGTCTCAATGGAGACTGAATTTGGCTTTACCCCACAGAGGGCTCTAGAGGATGAACAACACAGAGTAAGTCCCACCTTGAGGCAAAGCTTACTCACTGTCTAGTGTTTTGAGGGTGGTGCTGAGGTGAGGGATCTTGCCTCCTTGTTGATGAAGCTCGCATTTGACTGAGAATAGTTACCCAGAGAAGAAAGACAGCTGGTAAGTGTTATCAGCTATCACTACAGTTAGGGAAGGTGCTTCCACAGGTAAAGGGATCTGGTGGGGCAATGACAGCATTCACCATCCTGGCCATTTGAACAAATCTATGAACTAGTCCTTAACCATGTTGAGAAAGAAAATTTCTTCATAAATTTCAACATTCCTGCAACATTATACATTGTTGGCCTTCTTAAAATACTTTCTACCTTTGATATCCATAAACTACCTTTTCCTGCTTCTTTTTCAGGCTCCTTCATGGTTCTTTTCCCTCTACTCAGCCCTTAAATGCTGGTATCCCTCTCATCTCTGTTTTAGCTATTCCACTTCCTCTGTACTCTCTCCTTGGTGATTGCTTCCATTCTCAAAACTCTAACTAAAATGGTATGCTATTTATTTCCAAAACTATATGTACATCTCTATGGCTAGCCATGACCTCGATTCCCAATTTAAAATCTGTATAACCCACTGCTTCTGAAGCATCTGCACTTGGATTTCTCACAGGCACCTTACACAAAAGGTCAAAAGTTAAATATATGATTTCCATCTCTAAAATTTCTCCTTCTCATGTTCCCAATTTTAATAAATGGTACCCCACCATCCATCTAATTGTCCAAGGTAGAAGCTCAGGAGTCATCCTTTTTCAGATACTCTTTTACCCTCTACCTCCATGCACTCACTAATTGCCTTCAATGAACATTCTAAATATTCTAGAATACATGCACTTCTTTTTTATCTTTACAATCATTACTCTGCTCCAAGGTGCTGTCATCTCTACCCTGAGCTATAGCAATAGCCCCTAATCTTTTTCCGTGAATGCAGTCTGGCCCCAAACTCATTATAACTGACCAGGTTCTCTTTATCGATTCCCTGCCTACTCTATCTACTCTTCCACCATGTGGAGTGTCCTAGCCATATACTAAATATTTTATCGGTTTCTAGAAATTCCATTCACTTTCTCAGCTTTGAACCTTTACCTGTGCTGTCCTTTCTTCCTACTCACACCCACAATGTAAACCTTTTAACCAGTTAACTCTAAATCAACCATTTTAAATTAATTTTAAAAGCCCTTCTTTATGGATGGACCCCAATACATTTACACTCACCCTCAGCATCCTGTATTTTCTTATTGTAATGCTCATTATATTTCATTGTAATTATTTGAAGTCTGATATCCCTGGTAAAGAGAGTCCTCTGTGAGAGCAGACTGTATCTCCCTTTGTATGAGTATAGCCCCTGATTCTGAGAACAATGCCATTATATAGCAGGTGCTAAACATGAATGAATACATAAATAGATGAATGACTGATGGGGGTTGATTTTATTCTAGATTCACTGAACTGAGTATCCCAGAATCTGCTGTATTTTGATGGAAACACTTGAATCAGAATGTACTCATTCAGGACATCTCCATTATAAAACTTTGGTCCAGTAGCGGTTCTACTATCCATATATAAGCAGAAAAATATATTCCTAAAACTATTCTATGAGTAGAGGCCATGTGGGATCCAGTGTCCCAGAGAGAAAAGAGAGGACACCTGTTTCCTCACTTACAGGAGCCCAGTTAGACCCCTGGGTCTAACTACTGGTTTTTCAAAAGGGGAGTGTGCCTGAACCTTTGGCAGGAAGTCAGATAGAGAAGAAGACAGTGTCTTGCTCCAGTCCACATTAATAAAAACTGGCCCACTGGAGACATTCCCTCCTCAGCTAGCTGACTTTCACACAGAAACGGAATTCAAAATCTACTTGGTTTTCTTTTTTTACACTCTTTGTCTTTCTCACCCTTTATCCTTATCCACTCTCTTCACTGACTCAATGTCCTGGGGAGCAACCACCATACAGAAGGGATGTCTGGCTTCATGAGCAGGAACGGTCCACGCTCTTTCTTCTTCTTTGAAATGCTTCTGACTTCACTCTTTAGCTCCCTCCAAATTCCACTTGCCTAACATCAAACTCTTCTCTATAAGTTGTGCTTTCTCTCTCTCTCTTAAAAAACAACAACAACAACAACAACAACAAAACCCCAAGCTTTTGAAAGCTTTTAAAAGGAAAACATTACTTTCATCCTTTACAGTACAAGGTCTGCAGATCAATAACCTTACTGGGTAAATCTTAAATGGATCACGCTGAGGTAATACCTAGGGAGAAAGTAAAAGCTGAGGGCAATGGAGGAAGGTGGTTGAATCACCACAAAATTATAAGCATTTTTATTAACTGACAAATGGAATGTACCAAAATGAAAAAAAGTCAATAGGTGAGCAAAGGGGTTTACTATTAAAATTGCAGGGTTGACTGAGGCAAAGTCTCTCCAAGTGTGAGAATTAAAAACCAGGAAAGCCCTCATTGATACATGATGAGCTTGGTTAGGCAGTCCTTGAGGCTGGGAACCCCAGGGATAACTTGAACAACATCTAACTTATGAACAGACAAGGATGCTTATCCAGCCTAACTCCTGGAGTCTAAAACCAGATCAATGTTGTGATCAAATACACACTTGTCTTCTTCTTCCACTAACACTAAGGATCTAACCACAATTAAATGCATTTGAGTTTTCTTATTCCCATATATAGGAGACTACTGAGTAGGAAAAAAAGGGGGGGGGACATCCTGACATAGTGTGAAAAGAAAAACATATGAAATAAAGTAGCCATTAACAGAAGTAAAAGTCACCAGGAGGAAATCGGACACTACCTGAGAGACTCTAGTGGCCTCCTCCAGGAATTTTTTCATCTCATCCTCAGAGAATACCACATTCATGGCCGAGCCACTGGAAAGAAGAGGAAGACAGGTAAATTTCTTCCACCACTTAGGAAGAAAAGCATATTAGACTTGATTGCTTCCCAGAACAGTTTCAGGCAATCTCTAGTTTCAGTCTGGACTGAGTAAGAAGATGCTTTTTTCTAAATTGAGTCTTTACTCCACTTAATCACCAGCACAATCAACCAAAGTAAAGAGTCGTCCAAACTGGGGGTGAGAGCTGTGATTATGTCCAAAGAGAACCACATAGCTATAGAGATAGCAGTATCCCAAAGTTTGTCCCTTCTGATTTTGTGTTTTCACTCTGCTGGTTCCAGGTAATTCTTAAACCTTAACAAGATGCATCCTAGGATCTAGCTATTCTTTTTTTTTTTTTTTTTTAAGATTTATTTATTTATTTGAGAGAGAAAGAGAAAGGGAGCATGTGGGGAAGGGCAGAGGGAGAGAATTTCAAGCAGACTCCCTGCTAAGTGTGGAGCCTGACACAGGACTTGATCTCAGGACCCTGAGATCATGACCTGAGCCAAAATCAAGAGTCAGACTCTTAACCGACTGATCCGCCCACGTGCCCCAGGATCTAGCTATTCCTACCCTGTTTCCTCAGAGGTCATTGACAATGGCTGATCTTAATCCACAGGTCTGCTGACAAAGCAGGTCATTCTACTACCAGCCAGGTTACAAAAGAATAAAAATTTTAGTAACATTTGCAAATATAATGTTCAGTATCTGACTGAAAGGTATTCAATTGTGTCCTTCTTATTAATTGTTTGAGAAAGAATGCTGCTATCAGTTTATGCTGAATTTTGATATTTTCAACGTGAGATGGGAAAGGGAAGAAAGAAGGAGGAATAAGAGGAGGGGAAAAAAGGGAAAAAATTCTACTTTCCACTTCCTTTTAAAAAGTGGCATTTTCTTTACCTTTTCTACTCTATTACATAATTTTGCGTAAGGAGCTTTCAATGTCTTCATCTATTTAATACAGGAAGGCTAAGTCAATGCCATTTATAATTCACGGCATAGGAAACTGGAACAAAGAGACAGATTGCAGAGATGAGAAAGGAAGCACAATAGTCCAAGCTGCTTCCTGCAACCCTCCCTTAAATGTCTGTGTGCTGTTTAAATTAACTTACATTAATACCTCAAAGAAGCAGTATTATTTGACGGTGATTTACACAAAATGTCATTTAAATAAAAAGGAAAGTTTTCCACCTCATTTCAAATTTTTCATTATTTTAAAGGATCCCATCTCAAATTCCATTTACACTTTCAAATTGTGCACAGCAAATTGTGTTTCTCTTATTATCCCCTACTCAGTGAAGTCGTTTCTTACATGTGGTAACATCTGAAGAGAGTAAGTGATAATTCACAACTTCTCCTTCGATGATAGAACTTCGTTTCAAAGTTTAATGTAAAAGGTCCTCACTGTCCCTGTCCCTCATCATTATAACTCATCTATTAAAAAATGTGATCTCAAAAACTCAAAAATGCAAACCAGAGGCATCATCGGAAGGTGCTGACAACAGTCAAGAGATAAGCTGCCATTTCTGCTGACTAGAAAACAGATACTGGAAAGAGATGGCCCAGGTTTGTTTTGATTTTGTTTTTTGGGTTTTTTAAATTGCTCTTTTCTCTAATTTAAAACTATCCTCCCTCAGTTTGGCAACGAGGTGCCCTAAGCCATGCTTCTAAGATGGAGGACTATGGACTCCTATTGCCACCCTCTGAAAGAAGAGCGGTAAGCTGAAGGATCATGCATAGGTCCCCACTCTGGCCATCTTGGTTTGGGGGTTGTGGACGGATTTACAAATTACTACACATCAAAGCCAAGTGCTATTAGCATACAGCATGCAGTTCTATATCTCCTGATTTTTAAATCATTACTTTGGGAAAACAATATATTACCTCAAAACATAGGAAGGTCTCAACAAGCAGGGGTAGCCCACAGACTTCGCAAATTCCAGTGCCTCATTCTAATTAATAGAAACAACAACAAAAAAGTGCATGAATAGTTTAAAATACTCAATAGAACTGCAGAAAGGCATCTTCAGAACAAATGGTAACACAACTCTTTTTATTCTTTCTCTCAAAAGACACCATTAAAATGTAAATTGGACATTGAAACATATAAAATTCCCAGTTTCTAATTGTAAATATCAATCAAACTCAAAAATAGTTTGAACGTTTTTCATTGTTCGAATCTTAATGAGAAAACTCTTACCAATTTATAACCTGCATTTAACTGCAATCATGGAAATATACCAACTTTAAAGTAAAGTCACTGAGCGTAAGTGCCTTCTGCCTGCCCTGCAGTTAACGTCTGCAGTAGTTAACATTCAGGTTACAACTCTTCAAAAGCGAACATTAAAAAGAGACACGTGTTTCTCTCCTTACCAAAGTGTTAACGGCCTTCCAGGGTGCCTGAGCCACGTTCAGCTCATCCAAGACAGCTGAGAAGATGGAGCGATCCTCGGCCCTGTCGATCTGCAGAGGGCTCGTGCCCATAATCTTGACACCGTTCTTGTACAGAGGGACTGCCAGATTGTTTGGAATCTGACCCCCAACTGAGATGATGCAGCCACTGCATGCCTGGAAAAGATACCCACAATATCAGCTGTTGGGGGTCACTTCATGATGAATGAACACCTGCCTCACATGTTGTGATCGTTTCATTTCTCCCATGAATGGGCAATACTAAGTGATGCCCCCGAGAGATAAGCAAACTTCGTTCTTACTTCTCAGACACTTACATGCTAAAATCTATGTGAGAGTGCCATACAACTGCACATGATTACATGCCAGACTTCCACACAACTATGCCTGAATGTGTGACATACACATGCATGACAATTAGAAACAGGAAATCAAGACAATATTTTCATCACGTATTCTAATGTCATCAAGTGCTGCTTAGACTACTGTTGTAATTTCCCGAATAGACATAGATCTCTCCTTGTAACACTCAGCTCTCCTGTTCCCCTCCATGCCAGCCCTTCACATTCAGATTAATCAACCTACAAAACTGATTGACCAAGTCACTCCTATACTTGAGTTCTCTAAAGTTCCTGTGCCTAAAGGACAAAGCGTAAACTCATCCCTAGCAACAGGACAATGAAGAGTCTCCAGGCTTCTCTGTCACCACTCTTCTCCAGCGCCAAGAAGACCTCCTACTCAGTGTCCCCAACTACGTGTACTCCCGCTAGCAAGCTTTCCACCTCGTTAAACTTCCCCTGCCCTGGCTGCTTCTCTCCTTTTTCCCTCTCCCTTATCTAAATGCCACCATCTCTACACGACAGTCTAGTCTAAAGCCTATCTCCCATGTTTACATCCTCTCCCCTTTACTGCTACATTGGCACTTGTCTACAGTACCCAGTAACTGATTTTAGTCCCTGTTTCCTTACTATTTGCCCTACAAGCAGTGTCTGAATCTTTAACCTTAATCTCCTATTAGTAGTCAAAACTTCCCGATTAAAAAAAAAAAAGAACTTCCTTCCCCTCTTAATTCCCTCCGTGAAACTCCCTCCAACATTCAGTTTTCACGTCTATAAAATTAGAATAATAATATCTGTCTTCTTCACAAGATCACTATATAAGTTAAATAAGACAATAAACATTAAAGGCCTTAAACATTATAAGTGAATAAATAAGGAATTGTTATTAATATTAGAAAATATTATTATATCTGATAGACCATTGATCTTGGAATAATTTATATTTGCCTTAATAACCTACTAATGAATATTGGAACTGCTGAAATAATAGATATATACGAAATGTATATTATCATTATTTGAAATAATTCTGAAATACTCTTAAAAGGGATAAAGCTAATTTCTCTTTAATGAGAGCAATGATAGTAGTGCCTGAGCAAACACCCTACAATTGAGTGCTTAAATGCCTTGTAAACAGTATGGAAAACAATAATCCACAGTTCTGCGTATTTATAAGTACACCTTAGCTTCTTTCACCATTTTTTATGCTCAATATACATCTTTGCGAAATCTTTAAGAAGATTTATTTTTTATATTATAATAATATTTTTATTTGCTTATTATTTTTAGTTTATTAGCCAAGTTAATATTTTAGAGGCTTAAAAACTAATTCCTCAATTAAACGCATAGAAGGATTTCTTACGTGAAACACTTCAACATAATTTCTAAAATTAAAAGAGAAGTATCAACCTGTGAGCAAAAATTGGGGTCCACTGCATTAAATGGGGGCTCAAAGTTGAGTGAAAAGTCTTTAATAAATATACTAACATTTTTCAAAATGCTCTATGAAATTGCTTTTTATTTTTCAACAAATTAGCAACTTTCAAAACAGTAATAACATAAACTGCTACTATCCCTTAAGGATATTACTATTTGCCCTAGACCATCTGTTTTGACCTCCACTGTATCCCTCTGAGGCAGTTATTGCTCTCCATTTTACAGCTAAAGAAACTGAGGCTCAGTGAAGGTGAAATGACTTGCCCATATTTCTTATCTAGCAAATACAGCCAGTACTAGAACTCAATTCTCCACACTATAAAGCAGCTATGTTTAACTAATAAATCAAATCTTTGAATCTTAAGCTAACTCTACTTTTCTGTCTGGTTTCAAGGGTAGTTACTGTTAGAGGACTCGAGGAAAGGTATTTCTAAAACATTCTTTTTGTAAAATGGTAGAAAAACTTCCTCTGCAAAGCCCTAATCTCATCATTGACTCCAGAAATAAAGATCATCACTGGAAAGACAATACATCCATAAAATGTGTTAGAGTAATAGCTGACAGTGTAGTGTAGTTTTGCCCACACAGCAAAAGGAAGTCAGTACAAGAGAACATGTTTGTAGGATGAAGTTAATATAGGACAGTTTTGTGGAGGAATTTCATCTTAAATTGGTCCCAACTCCAAGCACAGAACTAGCAGGGACTTGGGGAGAAGAACTTGGTATCCCACATGGGTAAATTATCATTATTATCATAATCACTTAAGCCTAAGTAGTTTTAAATAACTCACTGACATAAAATATTCTAAAATTCAGATTTGTTTCACAGAATACTTTAGGCTGAAAATAATTCCATCAGGGTCCCAAAGTTCCACTGATCTTACCTGGATTTGTTTGTATCTTTTTACTCGGTTTAGTTTCCTATTTTTTTTTTTTAAACTTGGTATCACTAAACTAAGGCAACACCACACAAGAATATTTCTGAAACAGTATTCAAGTGTAATCACACCACAAATTTATTTTTAGTACTTTGGTTTGTCCTGACTTTTATGGGAAAATTAAATGCTATATTATACACAGAATGCAAAAGAGAAAATTTATCTTACTAACAGAAATCGCATTTAATTCATTAAAAGATGGCCCTGATTTTTGTAATTTTGTGTATTATCTCTAATTTACAAAACTCTACTCTTTGTACATCTGTCTGTGAGATTGATTTATTATCTTTACTGTGCTTAATTATCTTAGTAATTCACATTTTAGTAAAACATTTTCAATACTTTAGGCAGACCCTTAAGATTATATTTAATTACAGTTAAATCAAATGCTAAGAATGAAACCCAATTCTAGTTTAGAGTCATGCATTCCCTAATGGGTTTTGTCTACATTAATCAATATTTGTCATTCATTCATTTAACTTAAATTGTGTTAGAGAGGTGCCATTGTATATGTATATACATATAGCATTAGGTGTTAAAAATAGAACAATTATATCATTAATCAGAGTACATTTTTATGGGGTATGATCCAGTAAATTATTCATTATAAAATCAAGAAAAATTAAGAAGGACTCAAACTAGATAGGGACATCATAAGGTGTCAGGTATATTGCCTGGCATTTTCAGACTCAATCTGGTTTTTAATGAAGAAATTTTAAAAAAATGAGAAATGGGTCTTATATGGGGCCGGGATATAGAAGCAAATTAGTGCTCATTTATATAACTTTTCAAACCAAGAGATGAGACTCCAAAGAAAAAAAAAGGGGAAAGTGAAGTTATGACAGAATCTGTGTGATTTTTTGGTAAGATTTATTTATTTGAGAGACTGAGTGAGTGAGTGGGGGGAGGGGCAGAGGGAGAGAGAGAGAATCCCAAGCAGACTCCCCACTGAGTGCAGAGCCTGACCCAGGGCTTGATCTCAGGACCCTGAGATCATGATCTGATCTGAAATCAAGAGTTGGCCACTTAACTGATTCAGCCACCCAGGCACCCCAGGATCTATGGGATTCTTATTCATTGTCGGAGCCTGTAAAGGTTATTGCGTAATTCATCCCTAGAAAATAGATTTAATAATAGATCTAATAAAAGAGAAGCACGGTGTTGCAACTTCTGTAAACAATGTAATAATTTTCAAGTCCTATACCTTAAAATAACTTGAGAACATCTTTTCCCATACAAGGAGTGCCCTAACCAAAATTGTGAGCTAGGCAAAATATCATCTAGCAAGGCCTTGTAGATAGTAGGCACCAACTTCTCATTTTCTTGACACTTCCCCACACTCAACACCAAAACTAAGAAAAAAAAATCAAAATGCGAATTTCTTCTCAAGGAGTAGAATCCATGAACACAATCACAAGTAATAAATGACTTAAGTTTAAAGGGTTGTTCTTTATGAAGTATAAAAAAATGTCTGCAGCCAAAAGAATATATCACTGTAACATTTTCTATTAAAAAAAAAAAAAGAAGAACAAGTAGGAAGGAGATTTTAGCATAGGGATCCCCTCCCACTTCACCTCTGATCAAGACTAATTACCTTTTCGTTTGTTTGTTGTTTGGTAGGCGCCACGCCTAACACGGAATTGAACTCACAACCTTGAGATCAAGAGTGCGTGCTCTACCGACTGAGCCAGCCTGCTTTACTCACAGGGCATGCCACTTTTCTGACTCACTTTTCTTTAGAGGTGCATCCTTATTGCCATGGAAATAGTGTGGGTCCTGAAGTAGGACCAGGAGACCCAGACCAGAGACTCATCATACTTTCTATCATCCTATGTAGCTATGTAGCCTATTGCCCTTCTAAAGTGACTCGAATGTGTGCTTTTGAATAAGTTTAGATGTGCTTCCAATTTTCTGCAGATTCACTACTGAATGTCTCAGTGCCTTTAGCATCACTAGGGACACCCAAAGCTGGATTATGGCAGTCTCTTGGAGGTTGTGAAGAGATAAACAACAACCTCATACAAGGAAACATACACACATATGTACATATGTGTATGAAATGTGTATATGTTAAAATAACGTTTCCTGTGGGATAGTCTAACAAATACATCAATGGAATACTGTTCTTATATTCTTCAATATAACATTTAAAAATATCTTATATGGTAGCACTATAAATGCCAATTAACTTCAAAGGGCCAATTTATTTTTTACCATCATATTGAATTCAGTTTTTCCAAAAGGATCTCATTAATATCCATGTATAACCATGTCCAAAGGCAGTTGTAGAAGTTTTTAATCTTTCATGGGGAAATAATTAATTATGTGTAAAATGCTGCAATTCCTATAATCCTTGTTAAATTTTTTAAACAATTATGTAATTTTTCATATATTTATGTTTTGGGTCGCAATTTCATTCTAATGTCTTGAAGGTAAGGACCTGGTTTTACAGCTCCCTATCCTGCTGAACCTGGTATTTAAAAGGTACTCAAGAAATATTTGTAGAATGCACTTGTTTTGATCCCCACCTGAAATGAATCTTAAGGAATTATTAGAAAGACTATGTCAGAGAGAAAAATATAAATTGTGTATACTCTACCTAAGGATTCAATTTCATTATATCAAAAGATAAGTGGGTTAGGCCCAAATGGACAGCTATGATGATGTATCCATCCTAAGTTTGTCTATTTTTCTTCAGTGTAATAAAATCATCACATGTTCTAGCACTGCACTTTACAGTGTGGTTTCAGCCACAGATCTCCTTATCTTCACAGTACCTGCATGTAGCACATATATACACTCATCTGGTTCATTAACAACAACAACAACAAAAAAAAGCTGAAACACAGAATTCAAGGAATTGCACAACTCAATGAATTATCAAGTCAAAACTTGAACTTAAGTACTGTGGCCCTACTTCAGTATTTTTTTCTAAGTGACCATATTTTATACATAGGGATGATTCTCCATGGTAGAGAATTAACTATAATGACATCAAAGACACGACCACTAGACATCACTCTGTAATTTTCCCATAGTTATTTTTTTTAACTGTAAGATATTTTAACTTGTCCTATGCACTTATAGTAACCTGTGGTCATAGGAATCCACAGTGAAGATATTCTCAATACTAGAGTACGCGTGGAAGAACTGTCAGAGAAAGCTAGAAAAGTACCGATGTTGTTCAGAACGAACTCATTGATCTTAAATTGAAGACTAATGACTTCATCTGATATCACAAAGAATTAACCGGTCATTTGTGAACAACTTCTCTCCTCTGGAGACCATTCATTATTAAACCACAACAACACACAAACTAGAGAGAGGTGGCTTATTGTATGTCTAGATGATCAATTAAATCATTCTGCAAAATATTTTGGAGGGTTGTCTTGTACTAGTTAATATGTGTCTGGCACATGTTAACCAAGAAGGTTTTCAATCTAGTTGGAATGCTTAGAAAGAAAATAATAATCACTCTGTGCCAGGGCCTCAAGACTCTAAGGCTGGGATAATTTTTTTTAGAGTTTCACTACAAAATTAGACAGTGGAAGACATTGGCAGCTCTTTCTCCTAAGGGGAATTACAACATAAATCTACATACATATATCTACATCTATAAAGTATGCACTGCATATATATATATATTTTTCTTTCTTTTCTTTCTTTCTTTTTTTCCCCCCTCTCTTTTTACCTCCTGATGGTAGATGTCTAGGATTCTCTCCAAAGACAACTCTTCAAAGTACAGTTTGTCACACTCATCAAAGTCTGTGCTCACGGTCTCAGGGTTGCAATTCACCACCACTGTCTTCTTGCCAAGCTGACGCAGTGTGCGGATGCTGGAGACAGCACACCAATCAAATTCCACACTGCTGCCTGCAGAGAAGGTAAAATTGGGAAAGGGGTAAAAGAAACATGAAGTTACAACGCAAAGATCAGCAGAAAGATATTGCTAAGGCTAAGGAAGCTAATGCCCTTTCACTGCAATTTTTATGCAAACTCCAAAATGTAAATTTCAGATCCATTATGCACACTACAATAATAGTAGGAAAAATAGGGACTAATTAAACAACATTGACATGTTGGCTTGTTTTGTATGCTAAGTTCTGCAAGAGATAATCTCCATATTTGAAACATTCAAATTCAAAGTTAATGGAAGATCATTGTAATGATTTAAAAAACCCTCATTTATGGAAAAGAACTCAAAGTGAACATACTGACCTTAGTACACAAAAATAGTCAAGCTAGTGATCAGAATACTTGAGTTCTTGTTTTAGTTATTCCACTTACTCTGCTGTCTGAGGGCTAAACCCAATGATCCCTGAAGTGCCTTGGAGCTCTGACATATCTTGATTGATTGGAAAATCCTGTCCTTTCCAAGCATATCCTTTGAAGTTTGGCAAGGCCACCCCATGCAGAGTGAGTGACCTTCTAAAAAGTAATTTGAAGTACAATAATGGCCTAAATACCTCAAAATATCACCTCTACTGGGATGCCACAGAACTGAAAGTCCTGGGATTTGTACTAATCCTTTGCATTAGGATTTTGTCTCCTAAAAATTCTTATCAGAACAATAATTATCCAAATATAGTAGCATGTTAATTTTCGCTATCAATTAAGTATATACTTGATTATCAGCCTAGCTAGTCTTCCCTGCGTCCTAAGGTAACGCAGAATTGTTACATAAATTAGGTAAAATTTGAATAGAAAGAAAGAAAGGTCTACAGAAGAGAACGATAAGTCCTGGTGAAGGTGTTCAGGCCATTTAGCCTAGCCGTAAGATAACTAAAGGGGTAAAGATATAAACACTTTCGACTTGCTTCAAGATTTGACCAAAGACTGCTGAAGCTGCATATCCTGAAGCATTTGGTTCATTGTAAAACCTAAACTAAACTATGTTTAAAGTAACAGAGTAAGACCACATACATTTTAAGTTATGTATTTCATCATTTCCATACTAGAATAACTTGTGAGACTAAGTGTTAAATATACTTGTTGAGAGATATCATTGTCTATTTAAATATATACTTTATAACTGTAAATTATGATTATTAATCGTTATTAAATATCTCATTTTAAGTGACTGGGTGAGGTGTAACAATTTCTGTTGAGAACATTTTAATTAAATTATATAATGCTCTGTCTATGCACCAATGACAAAAGCTCTTTGCAGTCAATATCAACAGAAGTGATATATTCACAGATCTCATCTACAAATGTAATTTCTGGTTGATATATGAAGTTCTTGAGCAAATACAGATCTTTGCGTAAAACTGTGCCAGATGAGAAAAGGTCAACGTGTAATTCATTCCCCAACCTTAGTGAGAGGTTCAATTTAGTTCATGAGGATAAAAACATAAAAGGGGGACACGGTGAAACAGGGGAAGGTATTATAGTTGAGACTTGCATCTGAGTCCCACTTCTACCATTTAATCGCCATATCAGCATGGGCTTTACCTATCTGAACTTCAGTTTCTTAATTTGCAAAATATTTATTATAACAGCATCTGTTTTACATGGTTCTTAGGATAATAGAATGAACATGTATGGAAAGTATTATATAAACTATAAAGTCTTAGGTAAATATAAGTTATCACTTTACCAATGTGATATGGACCACAGCCCAACACCATCATTCCATGCTCATCAAAATTGATATCATGCTCCTGAGGAGAAAAAAAAAAGACACAGAAATTATTGTGTGTTATTCTTCAATCTAATTAAACTCTTTGTCCTGTTACTGAGTCTGTCTTTCTTATACTTCCTCTTATTGACATGTATCCTCTTCTAGTCTCTGGGAACTCGTAAGCATAACGTATAAGCTCTACTTATTCACAAAAAATAAGTTCAATATTTTTTAACTAAATAGCCATGAGAACACACCATAATTGTATGTTCATGTTACCCTTATTATACTTTTACTTGTTTGATTTCACCATCTTAAGGCAGTTCTGAAAAGACTGAGTACGGAAACACATTATTACATCTGACCCACATGGTATCATTTTTAATACCAAGATTATTAGATAAGCAAAAACACAAAAATTATATTCCCCCATGTGGACCATTTACTAAATCTAGAGCTTTCTGCATACAGCAATTTGGCAGTTCCTACCTGACCATTGTAGGTAACATAGAGGTAGTTTGTTACTGATGGGTATTCTGCAGCCAGTGTATCGATCTGCAAGAGAAAATAAATAAATAAATAAACAAATAAATAAATAAATAAATAGGGATTTTATTCCCTTTGTTGTATTTTTTTCAAGAATAAAAAAAATTGTGCTGCATTCATATTCCTTTAATGCCTCGTACTATCAGATACAGACAATAAAAGGTAGACACAATTCAATTCCTTTCTAATTCTGAAAATGAGATTGGGTGGAAGAACAATGATATAATCTAGTTATCATTTGAGCAATAAGTAACAATATATACCCCAGAGCATCACTGATTGATTACAGCAGTACTTCTCATGTACATAGCAAAATGGTCATAGTCAACTGGTTACCAGGAAGATTTACCCAGACAGCTGTCTAAAGCAGCTCAAATCAGAACAAAATGGCCTATATGTAAGAATGTCTTTGGTTTGCAAATTAATGCATAGGATTTAAGTTACCTATGGCACTGAGCAATGGGATGACACAAATACCTTAAAGCATGGGGAAGAGGGAAAGGGGACAAGGTCTCATTGAACATATTTGGAAAAAGTAAATCAATTCAGTTCTCAAAGGCCAGGAGCTCAGCTTAGTGAGCAAGAATTCAGGGCCAGCAGGGCAGGCTAGTGTAAGGCAGGTGAGAAGGAAGAAAGATAATTGCTGAATAGAATATATTCAGCATCAAGCTTGAGACCAAAGGGTATGCATGTGCCCCCTGAGCACATGGAGAAAAGTCAATGATTTTAAAGGACAAAAACCAGCTGTTGGTACTTTAAGCCAAAGCATCCCTCTACTAAAGTCCAAAAAAAAAAAAAAAAAAAAAACCACAATTGTACACCTATGAAAGTTCTTGTGTGATTGTCATGAATACTAGATGAGCTCATTATGCCCAGCCCTATCACAATGAATACTAAATGAACCATAATGATGGGGCACTTAAAATAAAGTATTGCCCTGTAAAAAGTTAGTGCCAAAAGCGATAACTATTCTTTTTAAGAGGTCAGCCACCATGCTAGGGTATTTCAAATCCTTCTATTACACTAAGGATTTATCTTATCACAGATATATTTGCACATGGGTCAAAAAGTAAAGGAGAGGTCATTTGATTTTTTTTTTCATTTAGGCAAAGAAAACCATGTACTCACTCTTACCTTTATGTCCCAGTGCCCCTTCAACCTTTCCCTTTTAAGCTTTAATCAATCCTGTCCTAAATAAAATTGGTGGCATCATGGGCATCGATTAGACAAGTAGAATCACTTTTGAATTGCAGCGCTCTTTCTATTAGCAATGGCTCTATGAATTGGTGCCTATGTTTCCCCCTTCAAGGAGAGGGAAACTCCTTTACCTGTTTAACCCAAGGGTGGATGTTTTTCTTTAGCCTCAGCTCCCTTGTCTGGGCCTCAGTCAGCCCAAGGCATTTTGAAATCTGCTTGTCTGAGAACCCAATCTCCTTTGCCTTTCTCAGGGTTTCTTCTGTAATGTGCTCACTAGGATTTAATGAAAAAAAGAGATTCAAATTTAGAACAGACACAATAAGGACCAGTGAACTGTTCAATTTCAAAAACACGAAAGACTCCTTATTTTCCATCTTCAACATGTTTAGATCTCCTATCTTTTAAAAATGCACAAATAAATAGCCCACTAAATCTTCTAGCCTCTAGGAAATCTTTCAGTATTTTCAATGCTGACCTTTTCAAACACGTGGTTTCCTACTTTCACACCCCCAGCACCTTCGTCTCTTCTTATTTCCTGAAAAATAGCTTGTACCTTTACTGTCTTAATGGATTTCCTCTTTCAAAATAATCATGGGCCTTCCTCTTACTAAATCTAGGAAGATTTTCTCAAGTTTCTTCTCCTCAACCTGTTAACATATGACCTGCGTGATGTTTCATTCTTCAAAGATATCTTCCTCTGGCTCTGATAAGTTGCTTCTCACCCTACTTTTTAATTCACAAAAATTATTTACTGGTGTTTTTTTCCCCCCAAGGTTCTTTCTTTTGTTACCAGATTTGAGACTAAAGGTCTGGCTACTTTCTCTCTCCCTCTAAATTTAACCACTGTCATTGGCTCAAGCAGCATAAGTAGTCAATAATTCCCAAATCTGTAGCTCCTTTTCTAATGTCTGACCTATGCTCCAGGTCTTTAAGTATAGGATCTTCAGGAATCACTTTCAATTGGGAATCTTAACATTGCATCAGACTGGTTATACTCTTCATAAACTGCCTCTATTTACTAATATCACATATCTGTCTATGTTGACAAGATAGTTCTCTATGCTTATTTCCCACCCTTAGTGTAGACTGTATTTGTGTTGTTTCTCTCACCTGTAATGCCTTTGACATTCTTATTAGCTACCCAACTGCTCTCCAACTCCCAAGCACTCTTTGTTTTTTTTTTAAGATTTATTCATTCATTTATTTATTTATTTGACAGAGAGAGACCGTCAGCGAGAGAGGGAACACAAGCAGGTGCAGTGGAAGAGGAAGAAGCAGGCTCCTAGCAGTGGAGCCTGATGTGGGGCTCAATCCCAGAACGCCAGGATCACGCCCTGAGCCGAAGGCAGACGCTTAACGACTGCGCCCCCCAGGCGCCCCCCCAACCACTCTTTATAGGTCATCAAGAGCCAAGTTTCATTCATGATTTCTCAGTCTGCCCTCACCCACAGATCTTCCTGGGCTCTTCACTGACTCATTTGCTTGGAGCCAGGAGCATAGTTGGAACCATACGGCTTAGCATGTCAACATTGCCAATATTTTTAATGTTTCCTAGCTTTTATTTACCAGTCTTACTTTTTTCCTGCTAGATTCATGTTCCATGATGACAAAGAATACATTTGGCTCATTTACTAGATCATTCCCAAAGATTAGCAGGATAGTCCACAGACAACATTCAATAAATATTTATTAAATGAGTAAGGGAAACTGGACTTTGAAAGCTTTTATAGAAAAGACAAAGTTATTGAAATCAGCTTGTAACTAGAATTCAAAATGTACAAAAAAATAATTTGTAAAGAGCCAAGGCACAGAAGAATAAAATACTTCTGTAAAAGTATATCTAACTAAGTAGCTATGGGCCAGCTATTTCAAGCAATAGTCAATACAATAAAATTCAATTATAACAGTCTGATAGTCAATACAATGAAATTAAAATATAACGTATGTTCTCAGTAGATCTAATAATAAATAAAACATTTTCATTGAAATTCTACTAATAGAATGTAGTTGAATTAAATCTATTGCATTTTGTTCATTCTATTCTTCAATCTTCTTTAATTAATTCATATTCTGAGTTTAGAGAAGAGAGAATCAAGCTGGTATATTTAATAGCTATTTCTCTGGCTTTTGGATATCAGTATTAGTTTGGACTTTTACAGCTATGTCTCTTCCTAGTCAATTTGCTTTTTCTATGGCACTTAAATTTCCTTCTGTCTCTCAAGTGAATTCATTATTTCTTCCCAGTAAATTTGATGTCACTTTTTTCTATTCTTATTTTGATTTTTTAATCTTCCCAAATATTTGATAAACAGTCTCCCAGAGCAACACATCTTCCTGTCAAATTCTTGAACATAATCTGATTATTAAGTATAATTAGTCATTTGCGGTGTGTGCCACGTACCATGCTTCATGCTCTAGAACTATTCGGTCCAATATGGTAGCAACTAGCCACATGGAACTATTTAAATTACAAATGTTGATTAACTTAAAAATTTTTAAATTAAATTTTAGATTCACAATTGCACTAGCCACGTTTCATATGTGGCCAGTGCCTACTGTTATTGTATTAGATGGTGTGGATTACAGAACATTTTATCATCACAGAAACTTCTACATAGGCAGTGTTGCTCATGAAGTTACAAAACAATATTTGAGACGATGCCATGATAGAGAGCGATTCAAAACATTTTATGGAGAGATAAGCTATGTGGTACAATGTGAGGTCAGAAAAAAGAGATAACAATGTGAGTGGATGTAGTGGAGAAATACTATGGCAGTAGAGGGATGAGAACAGAGCCATAAAGAAAGTTCAACTTCATATGGATGAAGGAGTTGACAGATGTTCTATAGGCAAGGGCAACTGCATCTGCAATAATTTGAGATGGCGATGGGCATGGCAGGTGTAGCAAACATACTGAGGATTTGTAGTGAGTAGGAAATTATGAATGGTGAAGGTGGGGCAACATTCACTGTCATTCTTACACCAGTGCTTTAACACTTAGTGAACATGTGCTGTGTCTCAGGCTCTGTGCTACCTATTTTATTTTATTTTTTGAAATTATTTATTTAAATTCAATTTAGTTAGCATAGAGTAGATTATTAGTATCTGGGGTAGAATTTAGTGAGTGATTCATCAGTTGCACATAACACCCAGTGCTCATTACATCAAGTGCCCTCCTTAATGCCCATCACCCAGTTACCCCATCCCCCCACCTACATCCCCTCCAGCAACCCTCAGTTTGTTCCCTATAGTTAAGAGTCTCTCAAGGAATGGCTGCTGAGCTCCTGATAGCTTTTGAAACACCCAAGTTTCTGCTGTTTACCTTTAGTCTTGCAAAAAAGAAAAAAATTGAGGCAAAAGCAGAAGAATTTGTTTGTTGCTATTTGTTTCAGAAACGTATATTTTCATTTTCCTTGCCAAGATTATGTTCCTAAATCAATTGCTCATTTGTTTATATGCAAGTGTGCATTCAGCTTCAGAGTGGAAGTACTTGATAAATAAGCCATTTTTCTAAATTAGAACTGTGCATGATGTCCTTTTTAAATAAATATATTTAATTGTGAGTTTTATGAAAGATAAATCATATTAATGTTTACTTGCATGGTGAAAGGCTACACATTTTCTCTGTGATCTGCAATTTTGTTAAAAACATAAGTATGAAGCTTGAGTTAGGTGGAGAAATACTGTACATATAACATTAAGCCAATTCTTACCCTTAGATTTTTCTAGCTGCTCGCTAGAACATTTTCCCATAATTGTGCGATAGCAGTAAAAGAAAAAAATAAAAATAGACAGATCTTCAGTAAGACATTTCTTTATTATTGTAATAACTATCTGAAGCAAAACCCATATTATGTTACTATATCAGCAGCCACACTAACTTAAATGCTTAAATCCTAACCTGAAGAGCAGCAATCCAGACACACTTAGGAAATATGCCTTGAAAAGAGCCACCACAGACTAGCAAAATGCAAGTTCAAGTCCAAAGATAACCAGAAGTAATATATTTATCTTGAGCTCTTTGGGTCATGTTTTTCTTTTTTTTTTTCCCTTGCCTTGAATGATTTATTTTATTTCTTCTTATAAAGAATATCAGTCAATTCTTCAAATGGTATTAAACAAACAAAAAAAGAAACCATTTAGATTCCTCACATTTCTATTAGGGATGAAATAAATTTGCATTTGTTTTGTCCACATTCAGCAGTGCAGTTTTTTCTATTGCTAAAATATGCATAATTCCTCTTATTATTTTCCACCAAGAATCCAACAGAGCATATAAAGACATCTCCAGCAAATATGCCAAGTCTTCCTCCTCCACCCACCAAGTAAAATTGGACTCTTACCAAAAAGCAAATAAAAAAAGAAAGAAAGAAAAAGAGTACTGATTGATAAAATTGGCCTCATGCATAAAAAAGTAAAATGAATTAATTCTGTGCTCAGCTCTAGTGGCAAAAAACAGCTATCTGTCACTAAGACTAACTCAATCATTACTGCTCCCCATAGCATCCCCACACCAGAGAGTTTCCATTATTTAAAGGGCATGCCTGAGAAGAGCAACAGTAACACAGAATAATGAATCACAAATGATAGAATTTCAGAATGGGGCTGAAAAACTACTTCTCCATAGGCACCCCCTCAATTCATACCAGGTGAGATTTCCAAAACAGATGTTATCAAGCCAGACTTGCCTAGTGCATGCTAACAAGCTGATTCCCAGAATATTTTCTTGGTGAGCCCAACACTGCTTTTTAACTTTTGCTCAATCTTAAAATAGCTAGATCAATAGCATGATATGACATTTTTAAACATCTTGAAAATTAGGGTGTATTAAATTGGAATGGCATATGAATAGAATCATGTTCATCTATTTTAATTTGAATGCAAATATTGGGTAGGTATGTTCATATGAAGTTCAAAGTGATGTATCTTCTATAGTATTTTATTTATAATCTCTCTTGTTATTAATTTCTACTCTTCAGCCATGTTCAAGAAACATTTCTGTCCTCCTCACTGACAAAATACATGTTGATTCTGACCCAGCACGGCAGTTACAAAGACATGGATAAATTAGATCCCTTCCCACATTCAGTGCTACCCTAATTCTGTGGGGTACCCCGAACTCCAAGACAGGAAACAGGTTGCCTCTCTCTATATTTCCCTCATTCACTCTCTCTGCTGCTTTTGCATAACACAAAGCTGGCCAGCATGTCATTACAGAGGCAAGAAAATTGACTTTATTCCCTACTTGTTCTGATACAAAATTTTATTTTGAGTCCCACTGTAATAAAATAAAAGAAGAAGACAGTTTGAAGACACGATTCATTAGCTTTGGGCCAGTGATTTAGATAAGGTTAAACCTCTTCAGAGTCAAATGCAAGATGAATAATCTTAAGTGAACATAAAGCTCATTTAACAACGTAGAGATTCAGATACATGCTCCTCATCTTTATCTGCCCACATTGGGCTGTCCTCCACTTTGTCTGCTAAAAAGAACTTCCATCAGAGGGAGACTTTTTTTTTTTTTTTTTTTTAAGAAATCAAGTTAGATGAAAGCTTATTTTAGGGACAGGGCTATAATATTTCTATTTTTCCAAAGGAAAATAAAAACCTTAATTTGGAACAAACTCAAAATAGAATAATTACTAAAAGAAATATAAATGCTGAATTTGTAATTCGAAACTGCCTTTTGAAGCCTCAATAGGGAATACTCCATTTATATTATATTGTAAATCAGGGAAGCATTATAGCAAGCAAGAATGTGATCAGCTGAATGGAGCATATTGCACAAAAGCACACAGTTTTAAAATATGTACAATAAAGTATCCTTCTGTTATTTGGTATGTATGTGTGTGTACTAGTATGTTTGTGTTGATCCTCACTGCGTCCTTGAAAACATGCCATATATGTAATTTTTCTCTCCCCTCCCAGCTTTCCTTGCCTTCAGAGTTCAAGGGCAAACTCTGCAAAGGTTACACTTCCATCATTGCATAAAAGAATCTAAACAATAACACAAAGAAACACCAAATAGCTGTGATGCTGGCCTTTTCATAATCTTCAGTTCCTCTCTACTTAGCAGCACAAATTGACAGTTCTGAAATTTTTGGAGGGGGAAACACACCTTAAAAACAGACAATCAGACTTTTACACACTCTGCCATAATCTTTTAGCAGTTAGACAGCATGGCTCAGCTTCTACAGCGGGAAGTCTCTTGTGTGTTCTCTGGTTTTATAAACAATACAAGCCTTTCTGCTGTCTCTCTCCGACTTCCAATGTAGATTTTGTTGTTGTTGTTGTTGTTGTTTAAAATTCTACCCTGTCATCTCCGAAACTTCCTCCACTCACACTTAGTCTTCAATAATAAATGATAAAAGGAAATGGAATAAATTCCCCTTAATGAGGAAATTTTCACCTGGCATAGAGGAGCTGGGGAAATCTATTAACTGACTGGAGGAACGCCTGCAGCATCGCAATTACCAGGGGAGCCAGCACACTTCACACAGTCCTCTCTTCCACTTGACTGGCTTTTATCTGATCCACCAACTCACAAGTAATACTAAACAAATTTCCCTCCAGATTGCACAAGCTCTAATGTGAAAATGAGCACTCCACTTGGCCTACAATTATGGGATGGGCTTGCGATTTTATTATCATCTTCTTTTTAAAAATCCCCGAAAAGGCAGAAGCTGAGAAAAACACGACGGCCTGATGCTGAGTAATGACACCTGCTTTAATAAGGACGGAGAACCAAGTAAGATATGTGTTCTCTGCCCCGAGACCCCCCATCAGCCTCTCCCCTAACTTTTGCCTGGTTTCATGGATTCTTTTTGGCATTCCACAGGTTCAAGACCATGTCTCAATCCCAATAATGTAATCAGGGGAGAAGTTATTTGTCTTCTCATCTTTTCTTTCAAGGAGACAGGTCGTTACCTCTTTCCTTAAGAGAAATGCAAAAGACGTTTTTCAAAAGCAGCAGTCGTGTTTAGAAAAGCAAAGCATGAAACCTAGGCCATTGGGTAAATACTGCTACTTTCTCTTAATTTTTCAAAGCACAATGCTTTGTTACCATGCAGCGGTGAGGTCTTTGGAGGAATTAAAGAACACCTTGATCTTTACCTCTCATCCACAGGACAAACAATGCCCAATGATCCAATGTTCATGTGAAAGCACACCAGCATGAAAATTATCTATTAGGATCTAGGTCCACTTGGCACTATTGCAATGCTACAGTATTACAAGTGTTGATTTTCGTGGGATGAGACACTTAAAACCATATTTCACCTTAAAGGCTACTAAAAACAACAGAATCAAACAAAGGAGGAAGGCTTATGAGCAATTGATAACATAGATATTTTTAAGTAGGCAGTTTTTAATTTATGAATCTTAACACTCATTTTTTTACCAATCTTTAGTGATCCCAATAATCCAGAATTATTGTGGTATTACTTTGGATCTGGTAAGAACACTTATATAATACTGATTATAATATCATGATTATATTCTATGAATACCAAGTAATAATCGTGGAGAAAATGACCCAACATAGTTTAAGTTAATTATAACTTTTGAACCATAATAAATCACATTTTACATATCAGTGATTCCTAGTTGAAAATGCTGTGAAACTCTCTTTCTCTGCCATGGGTTTGGTAATGATGAAAAACAAACAGAAAGCACCCTATCACAGTAGTAAGTCATGTCTATTAGTATATAAGGAAGTGTTCTGTTACGTTCAAAAAAGCATGTTTTTACTAATCAAACAGCTTTCACCTGATCAGATCGAACTACAGGGCAAAGTACAAACCATAGAATATTGCTTGTTACTTCTGATTAATAAATTTACTTATAATTTTAAATCTGTTCAATAAATCCTTTCCCCCAAATTAAGATGTATTTAGTTAGCAAAATCCTGGCTTTTCCCATAAATATAGGTTTCTTATATGTCCAGAATTTAAATCCAAAAAATAAATGCTGTATAAGACCTCAGTAGGAAACTGAGATTAAATGAGCATTCTTTGAAGTTTTAAAATCTGTTATTTCACAAATAAATTTATTTGGAAGTCCTATATTTTACAACCTCTCCATTATCTTTGTTTAAAGAAAGTCATGTTTCCACAGAGTAGTTTTCCACCTATCAGATGTGTTGTTTCAAGCAACAAATGTAAGATTTTCAGTATATAACTTTCTTTGACTTCTAGAAACTACTACTTAGAATCTTATTAAAATAAATTACTTAACTGAAGCCTATCTACCAATAACCACTGCATAGATCTTTTTTCTTGCTAAATGTAACATACATAGGAATAATTGTTGACCAATTTTTTTAGTTCTTGAATGAGCAAATGCAAGCCCTTTCTAGAAAGGAGGTAAAATGGAAAGTCATTTCTAGGAGGATATGGAAAAATTCTAGTTTTAAAATCCTGATGACATATCACACTAGATCTATGTTAATTTGAGAACTACTACCTACATGGAAATCAAAAATCTTTATCCCTGAGTGTTTTTCAGAAGAAGACATAAAAATAAACATTAACACCCAGGAAGTAAATTCTCATTTACTTCATGCTAATGACTATATACTCAAGAGCAATTTAAGTAGCTCTCCCTTCAAGCTGCCTAGAGCAAAGGATGGTCAATTAAATCAGTCCATCAGCTAAAGAGTAGGTGGTAGGGTAGGGTTTGAGGCCATATGTGCAATATCACCATGCCCATGTTAATTCTGAGGTGATGGCCGTTACATATTATCATAATGTGTAATTGGCAAAGAGTGCCTAACTGCCTATTGCAACCGTAAGTAAATATCACTGGCCAAATCTAGAGTCAGGCTCCAACTCTACTGAGAAAAAAATTTGATCAATCAGATGAAATGATAAACATGAGTAGTGTTTGGCACAATGCCAAGCAGGTGAATAAGTGCTTCACAAATGTAGACGCCAGGGGATGAGGAAGAAGGGGAAGAGCAGGCACAAGAGACCAGAAAGAGGAAGAGAAGGAGGAGAGAAGCAGGAAGAGCAGTTTATCAGAATAAAACTGGTAAGTCATCTAAATCTGGCCCTAGCACCTCAGCCTTTCTCAGACTTCTCCCCTCCTCTGCAACATTCCTGTAGCTATCCCTTGACATAATGAGGGCCAACACACCCTATACTCCCTGCAAGTCACAACTGATCTTCTGGATAGCATGTGCACCCAAGCATTTTCTACACTGTCCTAAAATATAGGACTTTCCACTACCCTACACTCTTCAGGACAGAAATCATGCTTTTCAACTCCAAGGGCCAACTCGGAGGCTCTATGACACCATAGAGACATTTCAGGTATGAATGAGCAGGTGAAAAAATTCTGGGGGCCAATGAGTGATTATTTAGCTTCTGTAATGACAGGTGAAGCAGACTATCTTGTGAAAATGTAATTTCCAGTGTACTCTTCAGGAGATTTTTACTGACCTGCATTAACATGGAGAACCAGGTGTTTGCAACTTAGTTAAAGAAAAACTATATGTGGATGTAGGAATGCATGTATATAGACGGTCTGCTATTTGAAATATGGCAAAACATAAAAGGAAAACCCTATCCCAGCTCTCTATACCCTTGAAAATTCTGTTTACATCTTTTAAAGGTGACTCGCCAGGGCTTTCTCCCTGCCAGGCCCCTGTGTCCCCCCCCCCCCCCCCCCGCCCCAAGAGTTCTAGAGAAGGGCACATCTCTTACAAAGCTTCTGCTCTAAGTGGGGTCAACAATTCAGGCAGGAAAACACACAGCTCACAACTTGACAGCTAAGGAGGAACTGATCTCCAGCTGTCTGATTTAAAAGTCATATCTCTAAAAAGAAGCTTTTGAAAAGGGTTAGTGACTAGAACCGCAGGCAGAAGCTCTGGGCTAGATTCCCTGCTTTCCTCTGACTGCTGTGACAGAAAGCATGACACACACCTTGATGTGACTCAGTTTCACCATCCACAAAAATAGAATAATGACACTTTCCACCCATATTATAATGGAAATGCACCTTAAGGTCACCAGAGAAATATAGATCTCTGTCTTATAAATAATAAATCCTTTTGCCTTAACCTTCTTCGCTGGTTAATTAAATTAGAACCTTCACTACAATTGTAAATACTGGTAAATATTTCTCACAACTTTTAAGAAATTTTGCAATTTTGAAAACCCAGATAGTTTTTTGTTTTTAATCAAAAATATAAAAATTTTGACTTGTTGTCAACAGGCAATAGAGATTTTGTAATGCACATATAAGTATTATAATGCTTCCAGTGTATATAAATCTCCATTTGATAATATAAAACATTTAGATAAATCCCCTTTTACTAGAAAACAGTTTATTCAAAGTCTTCCTACCTAATCAGTAGATATATGGTCACTTAAAAAAATGAAAATGTAAAGATGCTGATCTACAATGTCTTCCAACACAGTGAGTTTATATCTTGGACTATATATTTTTCAGGTAATCATTTTGTGGGTCTCTTGAAGCAACCAGGAATTACAAATGCATTTTTTTTCTACTTCAATTTCCCTTCTGTGCCATGACTAAGAAATTCTGATTTTCATTTTCTACCAAGAATATGTATTCATTTATGTAATGGGCATATTATCACACAAATACTTTTGAGTTTTTGCTCGATGGAAAACACTGTATGCCAATGCCCAAGAAAATATATGATCGATAAAGAATTGCAAGCCATTCGTATCTGTTTTGGAGCCGATGCTGTGCCTTAGCATAGTGAACTTTATTCTGTGTCCACACAAATCAGCAAAAGCTCTTAAGAAAAGCTTATAATAAAAGTCTATTAAGACATTATGATATTTGGAATTTGCCCTAATGGAATTTACAATTTAATTGGAGGATGGTACCCACATGTATCAAATAATTACAGAACACTGAAATGAAACTATGTGGTTCCAACTACTACTTACTTTGAACAAATAGGTAGATAATACCCGCTTTAATTTCTATTCATAGACTTAATTTCTTTACAGTAAGATTCTCACTTTTATGAAACATAGCAGAAACATAACAAAATAAGAGCAAACATGATTTGTTGCTAATTCTTCCATTTACCCGCTTCCTCTCTCTTCTTACATATTCAGTCCTTATAGTCTAGTTCCTGCTCCTTCCTCCCAACCAGCAAATTTGGTGGACTTGCTCAATTCTCCCCCTCTCCACTCTCCCTAAACCATGCAATATTGTTGAAAGTGTCTTCTTATTTTATTTATTCTGTTTTAAAATCTCTCTTTCCTTGGCTCCCCTGGCTCCGGCATATACTGAAGGATATATCTGGGGATATGTTGAAGTGATATATGTGGTCCTTGGATTCTGCAAGTCCTGAACTTAAATCCTGGCTCCAACAGGCACTACCTCTGAAATCTTGAAAAGTTTATTTAAACATCTGAGCCATTGTTTCATTTACAAAATATGAGGTAGGGATGCACAACTTCTAGGAACTCTTAAATTAACACTTAGTGAGATAACAAATGCAGAGGTCTTAGAGCTTTTGTTTAACCTCCATTTTAACTTTCCTGGCTTTGTGTTCCTGCCTCTAGTTGGTCTGTTAAAAGCATCTGTCTTCTGTATAGCTACATATGTATATTTAATCTTCAAATATAGATTATAAATCCAATGAAGGCAGGTTAATGACTAACAATTATCCATCGACAAATGGCACTGGACCTAGTATCATGCCTTGCACATAGTAGGTACCCAATAAATACTAATGACTGAGTAGATGAACAAATAACATATGGTCCAATAAGAGCTCCTAATAAAGAGAAATGCCATCAAGTAAATCCATAACTCATCGTGCTGAGATCAGAGTTATTGACATAGGGATATTAATTCTTGACTATTAATAGGTACATGCAAATTATGAGTATATGTTATTTTAAATCAACTTAAGATTCTTTTGAACTATCAAATATTTAAGAATCAAAACACAACAAATATATAATATCCATTTTCTGAATTATCTAAATATCACTCTGAAACATTTTTGAGTAAAACATTTATTTTGCCCATGCCAGAATCAAGTTCTCTCTCACACTCTCAAAATACACATTCGTAAACATTATTTAAACAGTGAATGCAATGAAGATTCTCAGAACTTTAAATATTTGTTGCAAACTTTAACATTCTGATTCAATAAATTGTTAGTTAAAATTAATGGAGGCCTATCAAATCTGTAACATCACCTAAAATATCTTATCACATGGAACATAAAAACAAATTAAAAATAAAATGTATTTTTGTCATTAGTTCACAGAGGCATAGAAATTCCCACAGTAATACTCCTCTTTCAAATAGAAAAAAACAACTTTCTCATGTAAGCTCCACTTTTTAGTATTCTTGAAGAGGTTTATTAAATAAGTGGTTTAGGGTATAAAGTCTAAAACCATAGAATGGCAATATGCAGTAACGGATAAAATTGTTTTCCTTTAGAGTTATTTATTTCACACATAATATGTTATATATTCATCTTAGTTCCATGGCTTCTAAGTAAAATAAGAATGGAGTTTGCTTTTTTTGTGTGGTTGTGTTTTGTTTTGTTTTGTTTTGTTTTTAACTAGAGAGAAACTGAGACTCAGAAATAGTGTGAGTTGGTAGTGAAGTCAGAGGACATAATCCATTTTTCCATAAAATCAAGACAATGGGTTCCACTAAAGTGCCCAACTATCACCATTCCCACATTCATATATACTTAGTATATATATGAATGTTCAGACTGGAGTGGGGAAAACAACCAATGGTACCACAAACATATGTCTAGAGTAAAGTATCATCAAAATTATAACATGCAATTATATGCTAGATATAAGGAAATATATATATTTCTTTTCCTAAATTATTTCTATATTTAATACCTTTTAAGACTAAAGTTTTTCATTATTAGGGTTTTTTTCCATCAGAAAGTGCAAAGTATCATTAGAAAGCAAAGTACCGACATTTTTCTGTCTTATATCTAAGTTTTAACAACTTTTAGGTGACACTCTTCCCCAAAAAAACTTTAATCAAATCTAAGCACAAAATGCTCTTGTCAGGTTTGGCCATGCCTCATGAGCAAGTTAAATAAAAAGTCAATAGAAACTAACATGTGGAGGAGAGGACATTCAAAGGGAGTGTTCCAGCTAAGGTGACACCTGCATTATTACATCTGCCAGAAGTTTGTGGCTGCAGGGAAATGGCCAACTTTACTGAGCTCAATTTAGCACTTGAATGCCCAAGTGGAACTCACCAGGTTTGCCCTAGATTGTTTTCCTAAGCAATAGGCACACCTATGATTTTTCAGCATTCACCAATGGACACAGTTTATCGCACTGAACATAGTGATGTTCAGATGACAATTGGGTCCTTGAAAGTGTACTTTACTCTTTTTTACTGCATTGAATACAGCAGTAAGGGGCAGTGAAGGAGGAAAAGAATATTATCAGAATTAAAATAGTAAAAAAAAAAAATGAAGCCTATAGAAAATTGGACAAAAGCAATTCCTGGATAATTTGTACATTAATCCCTAGTAAATTAAATTTATATCAACAATTAATAGAGAATAGATCCAAATCTTAGCCTCCTATACTTACATGGTATAAACTGCAGACAATGGTCGTATCCCCTATTTTTAAACATCTAAATTGGACAACAGATTCCTTTTGATATATCAATCAGAAATGGCTAAAGCACCCAAAAATCAAAATAAGGAAATAAAAAAATTAAAAAGACACAGGCAGAAAATAAGCAGATGGTCAAAGCTGGTAATTAGCACCCTCACAGTTTTTTTCTTGCCTGTTCCTGTTGTTGTTTTTTTAAGTATCATTACTGTCTTTCAATCTAAAATCGCTAATCCAACTTGATATTATAAATTAAAATGTTTGGGGTGTAATGTCCTGAAATAGTCCCTGCTCATAAACAAGCTCTATTACAGTTGACTTCCTTCCTTACGTATAGCAGAAGGGGTTCAACTGAGAGATCCTTGTACCTGTGCTTGTCTATTAATTACTAACATAGTTGAAAACTTTATCATATGTGCTAGCTCTAATGTGATGGGACTGTCATCCCTTTATTGACTACTGTTACTATATTGAAAGTGTCTATTATACGTAACCTTATTTCCCTCAGATGCTATTTAATTCACCTTTCCACACCCTCAGTGTACATGTATACAATTATATGTGTGAATACATATATACATATCCATATATGTATATACATATACAGAGATTTACATATAGCACAGGGGTGAAATATCAAACATCCTGGGCTCTGGAGTCCTGCCAGGTTTGATCTCACATCTGTCATTTATCAGCATGTGATAGCAAGGAAGTTGCCAAATATCTCAGTGCCTCAGCTTACAACTATAAAATCAGGATAATTACTGATCTCCTTAGGTTGTGGTAAAAATTAAATGAAATAATGTGCTTAGAACAGTGACTGATACGCAGTCAACGAATTTTCTGATTTTTATCTTACACTTGGAAGGCATTCAGAATTGTTTGATTGAATCAAAATTCAGGTTTCCATATTAAAAGATATAATTCTAAATCCATTCTTTTGTTACCTTAGGGAATCAGCTATATCAGGAGAACCTAGCTGATGAAGACATTTGACATTTGATTTATTTGATTTATGGTACTTGTACTTTTGCCCTCCAGGTCAGGTTTATTTGCATGACCAAAATTGAATCTATCTATATGCTAATGGAGGAAAGGATTACAGGAGAGCTTTTTGTAATTTTTAATAGATCAAAATAAGTATATTTTTTCTTGTAGTGAGTATTTATGAAAATGTTATATGGGAGGATCATTATGTGTGAAAGAGTTGGTCTTGGTAAGATGAGTGAGTGTGGGGAAAATAGACATACTAAAATATGGATAGCTCAGTTGTGAAAGCCAATGGATAGAGCTTATGCAAACATTGCAGCTCCACTAAAAATTCTCACAGACTCAACTTTTCTTAAACTTCCTGCAAAGTGATCCAGTAATGTGAAGTTTGTAGCTTAAACATTTAAACCCCAGTGCATATGCATTACAGGCATTGGAATCCTACATGATACAACTCACATCACATTGAATAAAGAGAAACTTTTCAAAACCTAAAGAAATTCACTGTAAAATATGTTATCACTCTAGGTCGATTAATGCTTCTACACCAGCTTATAAATTTGGGGAATTGCCTAGAACAGTCAACTTCCCTAGCATGCTCTTGGGCAGCAATAAACAATTTAAGAGGAAAAGGAGAAAGTCAGTGAACTCAAGTGGGGCAGAGAAATTTTTTGCTGAAGCTGTCAGAATAATGGCTATCACCTGAGTTGGTAAGAATGGCTATTGCTCTGGAAGTCTCCCGAGGGCTGCCATTGCTATGCTCATGTACTGGAGATGGCAAACTGAGTTCTGATGGGAGCAAGCACTTGCAGTCTGGACGCTGCATTGACTATTCTAACACTGGTCTAATATCTCAACTCCCTGAACTAGGCTGGGATTTCATATATCATCCTCAGCATGACACATGTTCATCTCCACCCTCCAAGGAAAGGAATTTCTATAATTTGCACTTTCTCACGGACATGGAAAACTCATCAGTTATTTGCATAAGGCCAACCTCATTACAAACATTGTTTTGTTTTCCCCACTCCAGTCTATGGACATTCACATACATACTGAATACATGGGTAGATTCCATTTAGGAGTCAAATTCTGAACTTCATCTCAGATGACTATATGTAAATACAAGTGATAGACTGGCCATCAATCTGAATGATGTTCTCATCCTCTGCTAGTAAACATGTTTACTGGATTTTAGAAGAATTTTAGCATGATTAACAACTATAGAGTGGGAATTTTTGTTCATTAGCATAATGGAGTGTTATTGATCTTTTGATAAGAATGGCATTTGTATTACTTGCTATCATTGCTTCTTTTTTAAAAAAGATAGGTCTGGTATTAAAACAAGTGACAGTGCATCATAAAGAAAGTTAAGAAATGACATATTGTAAAATATATAAGCAAATGCAAATTGTGTGGCTCTAAAAATAGTCTTTAAATGTATCTATCTGAAATCACAAAATATTCTTCATTATAATAAGTAACATTTTCATTTTCAGGGGGAAAGAGGGAAAAGCCTCTTGGGTATTCACCGTGTGCCAGGTGTCCTTTACATTTATATTGTTTAAGCTTCATAACAAAACTATCAGGCAGACATTAGCGGAAAGCATGTGAGGCCAGAGAAGGGAGGGAGGTGACGTACCCATGATTCCACAGTACAGAATCTATCTGACAAGCTTCAGAGCCTGTGCTCTTTCCAACACACAAGAAAGGAACCAAATGAAACTTAACCTACATCTGGCATTCTATACTTTGTCCGCTCTTTAAGTTTCCCCTTTTCTCCCAGCTGAGATCCCCATTGCCTGTTTTCCCAGGGAACTATCAGAAAAGTGCAAAGGGACCTGGGCATATTGGCAGCAGAGAAATGTTGAGGCAAGAGAATTTGAAGGTCATCTCAAATCACACCAAATAAATAGTTACCTCCTGAGTCTACAAGGAAAGTCAGCATTTCCAAAGCTGGAACAGTTGAGATTTTGAAACAAAGTGAACCACAGATAAATGTAAATGAAAAAGAGCTGATCTTCGTAAACTTTCTGCAAACTGGCAATGCATAATTCAGCTATGTAATGCCAACTGCTAATAGAGGGTTATTATTACTGTTGGAGTAGTATCTGCCTTGATGACTAAGACTCCTTGGATATTTAGAGGCTGAGAAAAAGCAGAAGACATCATAATCCAGGGTGATGGTGAAGATAACCAAAATAGGACAACAAAACTCAAGTCCTACACACTTACACTCCATCAGCTATGATAACCATTCAACTTCAGACCTCTGTGTACCACACAATGATTGAGACAGCTACAGGGGTCATCCATTCTTTTTTTTTTTACTTATATAACACCTCTAAATAGCAATCATTATCAAATTGCTATGTGTGCATCTAGGACACTCCAAAAACAAAAACAAAAACAAAACAACAAAAAAAACCAAGAATTAAACAGTAAAGTATCATTCAGAAAATAATGAGTTCAAAGTTTAGGTTTACTAACACCATGGATCACCTGCTGAGTTCTTGAAACAAAAGATAACTTTAAGTATAATGTTTAAGTCTCTTTAAAATTAATAAAAGCTTTATATAAAAATTTTAATGTTGATCATTATAAACAATCGGAAATATCTCTATTTACAAATATGCTTATGCCAGAAAATGGAAACTAAAAATGTTAAATTATCAGCAAATAAACAGAACAGAATGTGGAAATCAGAAAGATAAGTGATCTGTAACAGTAAATGGGTCTAATCCTCCAAGGACCTTTTTCACTCTCAATATACACTTATTTCCGCTTAGTTAGAATCTCATCTGCTTTCTGGTTGTAACAAAAACTATTCAATTAAAACACAGAATTTGTCCAAAAATCAGAATATATATCAAGTGAAAATTTAAATCACAACAACATCTGCTATTTTTCACCCCAGGTCGCTCCCACAGCTACAATGGGCATACTGCAAGTTTCTAGCACCCTCAAGTGGTTTAATTGGAGTGGTTTCATAGGCATTTGAAATCAGTTGTCTGAAACTGGAAACAGGAGAACAGACTATAATTCAACATGGAAGTTCTGCTGGCCTCATAAACCAAGAAAAGGAAACCTCAAGTCAGCAAAATTCTATGATGAATGTATAGGCTCAATTCTTAATGTATTTGCTGTCTACTGTTCATTTTATGTGATCACTGGAAAGGATGACTTATAAGCAAACACAGCTAGTTTCATTTTTGGCAGATTGGAATCCCCCATTTTCAAAACCAAGCATTTGTTGTGGGCAACTGTTCAATAGATGAAAAAGAACCTCATTTTGCTCAAAAAGAAAAGCAAGTTTTATTATTGCCCAGTTTGTGCGCATCTTGATTGGGTAAACACAGCAACCCAATTATATGGTGCAGACGTAGGCTTTGAGAACGTCCACTGTCTTCAACAACATTTTAAGTGATTAATATTTTTACATTTTCTCTAATCATTTAAGAATAGTTTACCCAAACAAAACATTTCCTTCTCTCTAAACATAGGCCTAGGCTTGTAGGTGAGACTTCTTTCCAATAATCGTGTATTTCCAAACCCTCTTGAAGGGGAGAAGCTAACGAGGATTATACTCTCTCTCCTAGATTGGTAATAAATGTTCCTCTTATCAAAGCTCCATGTTTAAAACCTATCTGTGATTTCATAAGCCTGAGGTGCCCCAACAAATGGTCTTCTCATGAAAAATAAAGTAGATTTTAAAGTACCGACATTATCAGAATATTCCAAACATGAAATGAAATTTTAAAAATAATTGGCCATGAAGGAGATAAAAATGTAAATTAGTGAGAGGTAAAGAATCTATTAACAGAACTTGAATGTGGCTTATTTGTATGCTGAACTAGAGGTCCCAATGTTAAAAATATCAGTAGAATACAAGAGGAATACATTTGCTCATCAATATACAGCAATGTGTGGGTTGATGTTAAAAGAGAAAAACAGACTTCAGAACTTAGAAATATTTTAGAAAATAGGAATATTATTCATTTACTATTGATTGATAACGTTTTGATCTAGGTAATTTTTGGTAAATTAAATAGCATGTGAATGCATAGATGAACAGGAATTTTTTAACTTTAAAACACCTAATAAAAATATCACTATGTTTGATGGCAATGGTAGAGGTGCAAGACGGTTAAAAATATTGAGATACCTTTCAAAAGGTAAACATCTAAAACTGCCATTTCTTGTGGCTGTTGCTACTGCTTCCCAACCTTGTCACTATTTACTTCATTGAAGCAGAATTTTGGCCAAATGCTTAAGGGTAAGAGGAAGACAAAGGCTGCACAGAAGGTATCTGGAGAGAATCAGAGCAACACTGCCTTACCTGTTGAGCCCTTTCAATGTCTTTTCCATGTTTAAAATGTCACGCATCTTATACAAAAACCACTTGTCAATGGATGTGAGCTTCATAATCCCATCAAGGGACATGTTGTCTTCCAAGGCCTGCCAAAAGGAGAAGAGACGCTTTCTTTGGCAAACATTTTATAAATGTCTTATTTGCTTGAAAACATAAAGCTTCCATTCCCCTCCATGTTATTCACAGAGCTCGAGGCTATAGACTGAGAATGGAACTGATACCATATCATTGATGTTCCTCCCAATAAACGTATCAACACTGCCAACTATATCCACAAATGGCATACCGAGGAGGTGCCTTGAGTTCATCAGAGCAGTGTGTGCTCAGAAAAATCCCCCTAACAGGCTCTGCTTCTCTGCTTTTTATATAACCATGTTGCTAATTATATCCTAAATTTGGTACCTCTCTTTGGAATTAAAGAGAATCTCTTAGAACTACAGTTAAGCCAAATTGGTAGGAAAATCTAGAATCAATATGATGATCATTTAACTTGTATTTTGGATAATTACCCTTTGGCAAATACCACAGTTTTACTGCCTCATTCCACACTCACACAAACCAGTCAGTGAAAATTTATGGATCAAATCTGGCTTAGTGTTATTTCTTTAGAGTATTTCCTCAGAGAGGACTTCAAAGAAAAATTATTTTGAATCAGTTACTATGACTTTTGTGCTAAGACAGGCATTTTACAAAATCCTAATGTTTCCCAAAACAGTGTAGTAATAACTTCTATTCTGATAGGCAGATCAGCCTTTTCCTCAAGCTTACTTTAGCAATTTCTCAGAAGTAAAATTACAACTGTGGGTCATTAAGAAAAGGCAACAGAAAGAAGAGATAAATGCTCGAAACCCAAACCTTGATATTCAAAAGATGTCCACGCTTCTTCTTTGCTATTTTTAGATACAAATTTACACTCAATGAAAATTAATAATCAGTTAATACTCTAAAACCACATATTCCAGAAATGGCACACTATATTTTTAAATCCCATCAAGAAATATATGTAACCAGTAATTCTGCTATTATATTTCAACCCAAGGAGCTTAATTTTCTTTAAACTTTCACTGATTTCTAGCACCAGAGAGACAATGATTATAAGTGTTGAGAGACAGCACAGCTCATAATTCTGTTGACTAGCATAAGATAATACCTGATGAGAATACTCAATGGTATGCCCATTTTATAAGTCTATTCATGTTTCTTTTGTTTAATTCTCCCTCTATATTGCCAGGTTCCCAAGGACTTAGTATTCTGTCTCATTTTCCAAGTGATAAAGCAATTAGCTGTTGGCTATCAACACTATGAGGGGGATAGAACCTTAAGTTAGTGACACTTTTGACAGAACAGAGGAAGTTTTCACACAATCACGAACACACTCGTCACCCTGTGGTTGTCAGAGGGCCTAGCATCCCGGATTCATTTCACTATGAGGAAGGACAACTACAGTCACACCCACGGTGTCCAACCGAAAGCCAGAGCCTCCCTGTCTTCTGACCTCATCTTCAAGCACGGCAGCTTTGCCGGGTCACGCAGCTATCATGAAGTTCATAATGACCCCAAACAAGTTTATGGTTACTCTAATGTTTCCCAAATCAAAACTAATGCCCCGTATTTTCCCCAGATCAAAAGAGGTGATGATCCAGTCATCCTGAAATAAGACTGCAGCAAAAACCAGGCCTCAGAGCAATTTGCCCTTTTGTAAGGACCATGAAAGCGAGCGAAGATTTACTCACGCCTTTCATTCTTTTTCCCCCTCAGCCCTCCACAGTCCTCACTCTCTTTGTCAAAATCACCAAGTTCCTGGTTGCTGGGGCGATGAACAGTACTGATGACCTCTAACAAACTGAAATCAGTTCCTTCTGCCAGCACTCTAGCAACAAGAATTTATACCTCAGACCCTGCACTTCTTGCTCATACATGGGGTGTTCTGTGCGAGAAAGGACCTCCACACATTTCCCCTGAATGCTCATCCTTTATAAGTCTGTTAGAAAAGAATGAGAGATTTGCTTGAGCTTTACAGCCTTGCCAGGAACTTGGAAATACTTCCCTTTTTCATCCGCCTCAAAATGGCACAAGTATGATTACTAGGCTTAGGGAAAAAAATCCATTTACTGCCTTTTGTCTGGAAAGAAAAAATCTTATGTATATTTACACATGTGAATGTGGTAGAATGCTTTTTTTAGACAAAAGACTGAAATAAGAACAATAAAGAAGGTGAAATGGCTCTCTGTAATAGCCTCTCATCGCTACTATCACCCACCTCCCACTGAAAAATGTTAACTATTACCTTGAAACTCAATATTGAGAAATGTCCATCAAAAGACACTAGCATCTGCCAGAATTTCAATGGAACTTAATATTCTGCATTTAGAAACCATAAAGGTGAGGAGAGTATACATTATATGCAACGAAGGAAACTTTCCCTCCCCTTCTCCTCTCTCAGCAGGACTCTAGGTATACGGACATGAAAGTTGCAATGAGTTCAAAATCACTCACAGCATTTTTCTGTTGCTACAAAGGCAAATTACAAAGACAGATTTCCTCTTTAAAGACAAAATTCATATTTTCATCAACCCGTCCCACATGCACACACGCACATATAAAATGGTCAGCAGGGCTTTGTAGCTCCAGTGTGGTTTTTGATACTGTTGGAGGATTAATGCCTAAGCTTTCTTAAATGTCAAAAAGCCATTCAGGGATTTCTGACCAGACAGGTCCCAGCTGCCCAAGTCACCTTTTATAAAATCAGATGAGCTGAAACTTCAAAACCCTTTGCATAGTAAACATGAGAGGAGATTAATATGGCATTTAATTTGCATAAAAGGGAACTAGGGGGTGGAAGTGAGAAATGTGGGGCTTTTTTTGTTCTAAAAGTAAGACCAATAAAATAATTACACAGAAAAGCCTATAATCATGGAAGATCTTTATAGTCATTGTTATTTAAACACAGAAAAAGAAGCAAATAAAGATTATTCGAAAGTCTGAGGTAGCATATACTAAATGATACTATTTAATGCATCTTCCTTTCTAAAATACAATTTTATACATTTTCAAGGAACAAGTAATGAGAGGGATAGGAAATGGCAGGTCAATATGATCAAACCTACTTAAGAGTATTGATAAGATATATACTAACAGGAAGGAACATTTTATCTTTATGATCATCCTTTAAACCTGCAACGTGTTCTTCAGTCCAGGCTCAAATCAAATTTTTAAAAGGGGGTAATTAAATTTTCTCCTCAAATCCCTGAATTCACTACCACTTCGTGTTTCAGTTTTACTTTAAAGTCCAGGTTGGCGGGGTGCCTGGGTATTAAGCATCTGCCTTCAGCTCAGCTCATGATCCCAGATCCTGGGACCCAGCCCCGTGTCAGGTTCCCTGCTCAGTGGAGAGCCTGCTTCTCCCTCTCCTCCCCGCTCGTGCTCTCTCATGCTATCTCTGTCTCTCTCTCTAATAAATAAATAAAATATTTTTTAAAGATAAATAGAAGAAATAAAGTCTGGGTTGGCTATATTCTGAAGAAAATATTCGCTCCGGGCCCTTATCACATATTACCTTGGCAATGGCATAGATGCGGATGCTGGATGGTTCAGCCAGCTCTTTTCTGAGATCCATGTTGGACGGCCATTCTTTGTTCATTGGGAGACGGGAAGTGAAACCATCTATAGATGGGTGGCACATTCGTAAGGCTTTCTGGAAACTCTCCTCAAAGGTACGACCAATAGCCATGACCTATAATCCAAATTTAAGAAATTATATTTGAAGAAAGAGCTTATGTATTTTGAATTTGAAACAGAACTAGAAATGGACTGTTTTTCAGAAAAGACGTAGGAACAAAATATATAAGAAAGAATACTACCCAAATTTAGGTGTTGTTGTTATTTTTCTTTCTCTCTCCTTTGATATAATGGGTCTAACAATATTCGGTCACTCTTTTACCACATCAGGAATTTAGCTTTATTTGCTGAGACTGATAAGGAAATTCCCTGCACCTGCTTTGGCCCATAATATTAAACTAAGGAATACGTGGAATGAGCATGTAGACCCTCCCTTAATAAAATCTTGCTTTCATGCAGAGGTTCTTTAGAATAGAAAACAAATGAAGAGAAGCCAGACATATATTAAGACAAAAACAGAACTATTTCTAAATGGGTTATCAGTCGCAATCCAAGACAGGTTGGCTTTCTTTATAACTAAGCATTAATATTAATAAAACCTTCAGAATCATAAAGAATACTGACAGATTCAGATTTTGAATGTAGGTAGAGTCTAAATTCCCCATGACAAATTCGATGTGTCTTCCCACAATCTTTACAACTGATTGTACACTAATCAATTAGGAAGACCATGTGGTGATTTCATTTGGACAAGTTATAAGTCAGAACTAAACTTAAATTGTCTTCAAGCCTAACCAGTTATTTTCAGTGGATAAACACTGTCTTTGAATCTTTCCATGGAATAATAGATGGCTGTGCATTTTTGGTCTCCAATTTAAAATAATAACAGTGATAATGCTGCCTTCAGTAAAATTCCATGATTCCTCAAGTAGACCTAGATTCCCATTCATGTCAGTTTGGTAAACCTTCATGTCAATTCTGCGACAAGATACATATTCAAAGATTACTAAAGCCAAACAGATCACCTTTCATGCTGCCCCCAATTTAATTAGAAGTAAGGAAGAGTCTCAAGAGCAGAGATAAATAAAATCATAGTCCAATTCAGATAGACACCTTCCAAGGCATAGTGGTATTTAGAAGGGTTATACAATATGGTCATAGACTTGCTCGCCTAAGCATGAGAGAGACTGCCAGAAATGGAATATTTCATGGTACTCTCAAATTAGGAAAATATTTCTGGAATATCTGATACAATTTATAAGTATTACATATTTAAAAGTTGGCCATAAAGTAACTGGTTCCATAAGTAACTCACCATAAATTACTATTTGTAAGTACACTGTACATAATGATGTATGGAATATGTTCAATAAAAGAAAAGCAAACATACCTATATAATAATAAAGGAGTACATAACTGTGTTTGATTAAAATTTGTGCTTTTTAATATTTTATATTATTAATATTCACCTTCATTAAGTGAAAATCTCACCATTTTTCAGTGGAATAACTGACAGGGCCCTAACCCTATTCTCCACTCTCAAAGCACCTGTATGTATACTGTATTTTAACTTTCATTGCAGTTGCATTCATATTACATTTGGTTCTATTTATGTATTCTGAATTTACCAACTGCAGATAATATGTAACAATTATCTACATCTTATTCACTGCGTCTTGCATGGAGTAAGAACTCAGTTAATGCTTCCTAACTTGAGTTGAATTAAATGTATGATGGGAAATATTCACTGACAATAAACGTCCCTTGGATAATAAGCCCTAATGAAAACATTACAGAAATTATCTCATATTCTTTGGCCTATAAATTTTACTGTGAGCAATGTGGAAAGGGATACTTCCCACAAAATAAACTAAGTAACGGTTGTTTATTTGTCAGAAAAGCTACCAACAAAACTTTCCATGGCACTTGAGTTTTAATTCTATTGTGCACCATGAAGCATGAGAGAAAAAATAAGATTTAAAGCAGCTATGAAGGGCTATCAGTTTTTTTTTAACTAGTGGGACATTTTAATGTAAAAGGTCAAGTTTTCCTTATATGTCACTACTTTAAAATCTTGCATTAATATCTTGGAAACTAAGGAAACCAAAATAGTAATAATACTCCCTTTCACGTGTGAATATGATTGATCAGTAAAATGTCTTTTTTTTTTTCTTTTCTCCTACATTGCTGATAGATTTAAGCTGCACTTCCTGTGATTGGTGGTATGCATTTCTGCAATAGTTAGTCTGAGGATAGACTATAATCTGTAACATAGGACAAATAAAGGTGAATATAGAGCAATAGGTCATAAATAGTTCTTTGCTCTGTAATCTAACCAGCTTAGATATCTAAGCATAGACCAAAAGCTTCTAAATTGGCCATACAGAGACAGAGATCACATAAAATAAAATAGATAGATGATAGGTCAGTAGAGATTGAGATTCCTGCATACTGCTGATAATCAAAATTCTACCCATAAACAATGACAACAATACTACCGAAATATATTTTTTGGAGCTTCATTATGAATCTACTTTAAAAGACATTACTAAATATTTACATATATCAATCCTAAACCTTATAAGAACACCCCAACGTAGGTATTATCATCTCCAATTTTCAGATGGAAAACCTGAGGACCAGCGTGAGTGTCTCTAACCAGTAAGTGGCAACACCAAGAGTAAAACCCAAGCTCATTTGGTTCCAAAGCTTATGCTCTCTCCACTTATGTCAAGCCAACTGGATGCAAGAAGAAATAAATCCCTAGATGGGGGAGGGAAGAGAGGGACTGTTGGAGGAAGGGGTCTGAATTCCTTTCTTTCCTCCTGCACAGAGCAGAACTGCATCTTTGAAGATGGAATAATCAAAAGCTAATTTTAATTTCAAATAGTATAAAAAAAGGACATTATGAAAAATCTAAAGGTCCTAAAAGCTTAGACCATTTCAATATAATGAAAGAGGGCTTCATATTCCCATTGTGCTCTTCTTAATTTCAAACTTTAGAGTAGATGGGACCTGAGAGATCTTCTAGTCCAGCCCCTTTCTTTTAGAGATGTAGAAAGTGAGGCCCAAGGAGGGTAAAGCCACAATTTCTGTGAATATATTAAAACTGAATTCTTAACCTCAGTGCAGTGTTTTTTTTGGTACACCATTTTATAACATGTTACTCTCTAGATTTGTTTATAAAACACATTATAACTCAGTTATTTATGAAAATGTTTTTATATGTGCAAATATATTATACATCCACATATACAGCTTCTCCTTTTAATAGAATCTTTTAAGATCCACTAAATGGTCATGTAACAAATGCCTTATGTAACAATCAGAGAGATGTTGAAACACCATGGAGAAAATGAAATTCCCATATATCCTTTAATCAATAACCCAGTATCCAAGCAACCTTAAGACTTTCAAGGATGTTAAGAATTTAACAAAATAACTGAGAACAAGAATAAATAGAAGAATAAACCAAGGACTCACCTCTCCCACACTTTTCATAGAGCTACCAATTCGGCTAGATGTTCCATGAAAACGGTCAAGATCCCAGCGAGGAATCTTGGTAACCATGTAATCCAGGCTAGGTTCAAAGCAGGCTGATGTCTTCCCCGATACAACATTCTTGATTTCTGGAAGTGGGATTCCTAGGGCAATCTTTGCAGCAATGAATGCCAGTGGGTAGCTATAAAAGAGGAGTTTTTTTTTTCTTTCAGCAATGAGCATTAAAAATCAGCTCAAAACATAAATTGGTCTTTCTTAGAAATTCTGGTATTATTCTACATCAAGGTATAAAACACATCTGGTTCTCTGATCTGTATGAAGATTTAATAGCCACTTATAAAACAGTATGAGTCATGATAGAGTAGAGAGTTACGGATCATGAAAGAATTCTCTCTCTATGCCTGACGTTCAGTGCAACAACTGCCAACTTTCACCTCTTTAATCCAAAATCAATGACTTCCTTGATAAAGTGCTCACTTGTGCAGAGCCTCCACTAAGATAGGAATCTGCAAAATATTCTTTTGAAAAGATACATAGACGGCTGCACTTAAGAAGACAGTGGAGTTAGCTGGTACTATGGGGTATGCACCAGTCAGAAAATGTAGTCATTGCAAGCTTGGGTCCTTGTTCTGTCTCCAAATTATTTTTGAACTTAGGACTGCTTACAAAACTAACACTTGAGGAACCTGACTGGACAGTTTGGGTAATTGTATTTGAGAAAATAATTCACAGAACTGTAGAATTACATATAAGCCTTTTAATACATCTCGCCATCTGACAGATGAGGAAACTGATAGAGACAATAAGTGATGCGTCCAAAGTCAATACGAAAATTGGAAGGAGAACTCAGGTCTCCTGACTCTTGCTTAGGGCAACACTTCACTGCACTCCATGCAGCACTGCAGAGCATATTAAAAAAATCTTCACAGGTAATTATTTTGTTCACTTAAATGCCATGGAATTTAAATGCCATATGCTAAGTATATTAATAGAAAAAGGAACTAGTTAATGTTCCCTCCAATTATGCTCGCCGGCAGGTTTTAAATGGGTACCAAATTCATTTATTTGGTTGCAATATTTATCTATAGAAAAACCCTACAATGTTTGGTCCTGTGGAGTTTTGAGAAAATAAAATGATTTATTGAATGCTTGAGTCAAGTAAACTATACTATTTACCTACCATTTACTATACACCTGAAGAAACCAGTTGAGGACTAAAATTGAGAATTAGTTTTCACGTTCTAACAATATCTGCAAAGTGCAATTAGGAAGCAGATTTTTTGCAGCCTGCTCTGACCACCCAGATTTTGATTAGTTTATGATTAGCCAGCAAACAAAGCCAGCTAGCAAGATCATTTGCCTCAATCTGGCAGCAAGCTCATTAATAACCATGTCCTTAGGGTCCTAAATGATTTGCAGCCAGCATATAGAAAAGGGGACGATAGCTTGTAAATGCAGCTCAGTCTTCCACTAGCTGTCAGTTTTCCAAAACTATCTGTGAAGAATCTGCATACACATGGTCAATCATTCTGATCTTACCCAGTGGCCTTTGAGGCCAGGGCAGAGCTTCGGGATAACCTGGCATTCACTTCAATGATGCAGTATTCCATTGAGGTAGGATGAAGGGCAAACTGAATGTTGCATTCACCCACAATGCCCAGGTGGCGAACAACATTGATTGAAGTACGTCTCAGCATCTGAAACTCCGCATTGGAGAGGGTCTGGGCAGGGGCCACGACAACGGAATCACCTGTACATCCAAGCAACACTTGTTATTTGGTAGCATATCTAAATAACTAACTTTAGCAACTTAATCTATTTATGTGATACAAGACACAGAGTACTCTAAGTGTTTGTTGGGGAAATAACTGTCTCAAGGCAATACATATAAGGCACATCAGATACTCTTCCCTCTGAGTCTTGTTTTGCCTGTATTACTCTGACACATGATTGACAGAAACCCCTCTAACCCTTTCCTAGTTCATGTAGCTATCAAGGCCTCAGTCATCTACTTACCAGATTAATGCTAACTTCTTCAATTTCTCCGCTCTTCATCTCAAAATTTCTCTCTCTCAAGTTCTCCCTTCTATAAACAATCATCCTCCTTTTCACCCAGACTGGCTCATCCCTCTGTTTTCCACATCTCATCCCTTCCCATTGTCTTAATCCTCTCTAATCATAGCCCTTGTATCTTTAATCTCTTAATCTTTAGTCACCATTCCTTCCACCCACAAACATGCTCAGATTTCTCCTGGCTCAAGAAGCCCCTCTCCCTACGCTGCCAATCAGAAGAACATCTCTCTTATTCTTTACAGGACTAAACTTGAAAGTATCCCAATTCTGCGTATCCTTCATTGCCATATAATTCTTTTCAATACGGCTCCCATACCCAACTTTGCATTGAAACTGTCCTCTTGAACATCCAAAAACCCACATTAAAATCCTAATTCTTGACCTTTCACAGCATTTGCTAAAGCCAAAACCAACGATATTTTATAAAATATTTTCTTGTGTTGGCTTACTTGGTAGTGTACCACCCTGGTTTTCTTCCTATCACTCCCTTCTTTCTCTTCAACACTAACCCTTCCTCTTACTCATGCCCTGTAAATCTAAACAGTTCCCATGTTCAGTCCTTGACCCTATTGTCTTTCTTTCTATGCCTGTGCATTGAATACTTAGTCTCTGCTTTCAGCTTCAATCATGTCCTTCATACCAATGACTCCCAATGACTTTGTATCCAACTTCTTTACTTGTATCCCCTTTTCTTAAATTCCAGGTCCATATTATCAACGCTCTTCTTGAGAATTCCACCCATGCCTCAAAGTTAGCATTTCTAAATCCTAAGTCATCATTTTTGCCCTCTCATCTAATTAGTTTCTCTTTCTAAAAAACCTGTTTCACCTATTTCTATTACTTGTTGCTATTTCTCATTCACTTGGTAACTAAGACCCTTGTCTGATTCAAGCCTTCCTAACCTCATTTCTTACTTCTCAACACCAAGTCTTACAGATTTTACCATCGCTACATTGCTTAAATTTGACCTCTTCCTCAAATGAAATCAGGATAATACGTGCCTTATTTCACAGGGTTTTTGTGAAGATCAAAATGAATGTGAGGTTATTTTTAATACCGTGAAATACTATTTTGTGTAAAATTTTATCACTAGTCTGTCAGCTAAGAATAGTAATTTAAAGAAAAGAACTTAATAAAGACAGCTATGGGTTGTCAGAATCATGAGCTGAAGGCAATACTATAATTCCTGAAGATTCTTTGCCTACCTGTATGAACACCCATGGCATCGACATTTTCCATGTTACAGACAGTGACGCAATTGTCATCAGCGTCTCGAACCACTTCATATTCTATTTCTTTCCAACCTGTCACTGACCTCTCCACCAGAATCTGGTTGGTCATAGCAAAGGCCTGGAAATTGGTGACAAAAGATATCAAAGCGTAAGGAAAAGCACTGGTTTAAGCACGGAGATTTGGCAAAGTGCCCTGGCCTAAATCCTGGTCAGTGTCGAAGTCTGAAGTCTAGTCTCCATCCTCCTCCATGCTCCAGAAGGCACAATGTCTCAGAAAATCAGGGAGGTACTAGGAATAGCATCCTGCAGTGAATATGCTTGATTTACATTATTGAGGCTTGCCATTCAAAGTGCTGATATGACATTAAATCAAACTAATTTAGGAAAAAGAGAAAATAATTGAGCAATCAGGCAGAGGGAAATGGAATTATTTCAGCAGCAAGGCTTCTGTAAAACCAGAAAATGTGATAAGTGCGAATAAATATGGAAAAATAAGTCTAAAGACTCTGGTTTTCTCTAAAATAGCTGAAAGTGCTTTGTACAGTGACATACACAATAAAAGTCAGTTGATGTTGATGAGGAGAAGAAAGGAGATAATGATGGTTGTAAACAGTTAGCCAAGATGGCATATGAAACTTGGGAATTAGAAGAATCATATGCGACTATTATTATGGTTAATCACCACGTAAGTGCTTAAATACCCTGAGTCATATATCACATATGCCTGATTAAACAGATATGAATTAGTATAATTATCATTTCATATTTACTGAGTACCCACTGGTGGGTAGACTACTGAACCCAAAATATGAAAGAGGCAGTCTCTGACCTTAGGACATTTAGTGGCTGAAAATCTGAGACAGAAATGTCCCCCTTTGTCTCTAATACTTTTGATTTGCAATGGCAGTGCAAAGGGAAGACAAAGCAATTGGGGAAAGTATTCTGAATTTTTTCAAATTATTAGCAGGCAGTATAATGAAATAACTCAATGTTAGTTTGGTGTGTGTGTGTGTGTGTGGTTTTGTTTTGTTTTGTTTTTTAATGTATCTCAACACTATCTTTTTAACCTCAGTCAACACTACAGGCTCCCCCATGTGCAATTGAAAATGTAACACATTTGTCCCCACAGCTGCCTATCATGAGGTTTTCAAAGTGGTTAGAAAACTCTGTAGCCAGCATAAACAATTTAATAACGATTCATTTGTCATTAGGATTGCATGCTAAAAGAGGAAATCTGGGAAACAAAGAGTATGGATTGGGGAAAGCTCTCTGCATTCTAATGGACTAGGCTGGGTGTTTGGACACAAGGACTATTGAGATCAAATTCACCTGCTGCCTCAAAATTCCTTCTTTCCAGTCTCAGATTTTACACAAAAGACTAACTTTGAGACCTAGATAAGTTAATGCAGCTTCTAAAGGTGCTAAATATAATCTCAAGAGAATAAGAAGTAGTTTAGAAATTAATGATAAAAGTAATTATTTCAAGGGAAAAGCTAGGTTTTCAAAAAAAATCCAATGTCGTACTGATTATTTTAGAGGAATTTAAATAATTAAAAACTATCCCATTCCAAAATTGTTTCCTATGTAAACATTTTTAGACAATTCAGTATTCAGTATTTTTACACTGTAAAAATATATTTTTTTAATAAAGAATATACATTGTCACTACTGGGAGTAATAATGAGATTACTAGTATTAAAAATATTGGAAACATCTAATATACTAGAGGAAAAAAGTTACCTCTATAAACATGTCTTTTCTTTACATACATGATTCATAACTCCAGAATGGAAACAAGAAATATTTATATTGATATATTTTCCTTTTTGGGGGGTTTGTTTTGGCAACTTCAGAAATGCTAAATCCAAGTTGTTGACATGTAAGTTTGTCATTATATATGTTAAAATATATTTAATTTTATTTATCTGTTCTCAAAATCCTATGTCAACAATTCAAGGGCCACATTTTGTTTCACTCTAAAGAGTAAGTAAAGACAGATAGAAGCTGTGCTTGGTATTTACTCAGCACTCCCCAATGTAGCCCTCATAACAATTCTATCAGATTCACGTCCACAGCCACCATGAAAGTTACATGAGCCTCTTGGATATACACATATTTACTCATTCAGCCAGCAATTATTGTGACCCCACATCACCAGGCATTGTTCCATTCAGTGAGAAGAGAGAGTGGGCAAAATTCTCTGCTTTTCGTGGAGCATGTTTTCTTTGATAATGTCTAATTTATTTTTTGGAACATTTCTTAATTTTCTTTTTCATACTTAAGAACTATTCAGTAATATGTTAAAGTGATTTTGATAGAACATAAGTTTTGAAGACTCAAATCTCAGTTTTGCTTATATGAGTGTGTGGCAGTTGGCAGAGAGCTCATTCATTTATGATGCTAAGAGGTTTGTATTGTATGTATTTTACACACCTGAATTTGAGGGAAAGCCAAACTACTCAATGTGTTTTGTTTCACTTTAGATGTCATCCATGTCATATTAATTCAAAAAATAATAGAAAATGGGGCATTATATTCATTTTTTTAATCACTAAAATGTATTTTAGCACAATGGGTGTTTGGGAACAAATTCTGAAGCAGAGGGAGATGGAATTGAATTGAGTTTATATCACTGAAATCAAATAGTACAATAAAGATGGAGTGACCATCATCCGTTAGCACGATCACCATTAGTGAGAGCGACCATTAGTTTTCCTAGGACTGTCTGGGTTGATGCTGTGTTTCAATGTCAATAACTGCACTGCATTTCCCTTCCAAAAGCACTTTCTTTTGAACAACACTCTTAGAAAACATGACAGTGGTTTAATAATAGAGAAAAGGTCATTTTTCATCTACATAACTTTCTCTAACTGAAAGAGCACATCAAATCCATTTTCTTGCTTGGTAAGAATTTGGTCCGTGAAAATACATACCTTTGTGCTGAGGTCCAGTAAGACCTCCTTAGTGGGACAGATGCCTGAGCCTAACCCACCCAGGGCATAGGCAGAACGGATCATCACTGGGTAGCCAATGGTGTCTGCTGCTTTCAGAGCATCCTCAATCTACCAACAACAAAGACTCGAAGTTTTAAAAGCTGACCACACTAGTAGAAAAGACCACATCAAGAGAGTATAGCAATTCAGGTAAATCAGTTTCTTTGGGGAAAACGACTATAGAAATGCTATATTTTTCCTTCATTTCCTTCTAAAAACAAGTGCTGTTTTACAAATTTTAACTAAAATTCTAGGATTTTTTTAATACACAGTAAAGGCTTTCTTTTATCTTTGTGTTGTAAATTTCATTTTGCCATATAAAAAAATGAAACAATGGCCCGAACTAAAATAATCATTATGAATTTGAGAATGGGATCCATACTGAATTTTTAAATTCAATCTAAGTCTTCATCTCTTAATGATACAAGGTGTTCTACTGCTGAAACGAACTTGATATTATTGCAATAGGCCATTAGGAATACTGTATTGAAAGAGAGTTTTTATTTTTCAAGTTCAGTCAGAAAGTAGTCCCAGAAGCTTGGATTTTTTTTTTTTTTTAACTTACAGAATACAACATATGGTGGCTATATTTTTCTGTCATGGAATATTATTACACTACCAATGGGAATGTAATTACACCTTTCCCATATGCCTGTTTCTCATCCTGAGGAAGCAAGGACATAATTAAACCTGGCAATGAAAGAATAAATGTATGGCAGGAGCTTTCCAAATGCTCAGCAGAGCTATCCTGGGACTCTTCCTGACTGACAGTTCTGCAACATAGTATGTACTTGCTAGCATTCTTTTCTGAAACATACAGGGCCATTTTAGTTGTCCCAGCAGTACTTGCCATTTTCCCTAAGGATTTGCCTACTTTTGCAATGGGAAAGTTGCATCAAACACTGCCTCCAGAATACCCACTTCATTGACTATATGTCTGAAATCAGGAATAAAGTCAGGGACAAAAACTGATGCAAGTATGCAAGCCAACTTTATCTTGGTACCTTGAAACAGCCTACCAATAAGCACAGGCTATAGCTGAAAATGATGAACAAAAAGGCAAAATAATCTTTCCTCTCTAAACATCTAAGCCACAAGTTTCTCAGTTGCGAATCTCATTTATGAGCTCCAATGGCTTTTTCTAGATGATTGCATTTTTAAATGTTTATTCCATTCTAACTAGAAAATTTTAATCCAATCATTCCCCATTTGCAGGTCATTTGCACATACAAGATACGTAACTGATCCCAGAAAGTAAAAATCACTTTGGCATTGTAAGTTGACATGGTTTTCTATTTTAATTCAGGAGATTCGATATTCAGCGGCACTTCAACCATTGATAAACTACTTTGTCTCTGGGCTTTTGCTTCTCTTCTCATAAAATATTAACACCTATCCCAAACATTTCAGCATGGAATGTTGCAATTAATACATAAAGTTTCTGAGGTACTAACACATTTCTGGAAGGTAATACATGCAAATACAATAATTTAGCTATTATTTTTAGGCATGACAAATCACTCTCCCTATAACATAAGACAAATAATGGTCTTGTTTCTCCAAAACAAGATTCCTTACCGATTCCACTGCAAAGCTTGGAGCAATCTTTTCATTAATTTCATTTAGTTTGTCTGAGAACAGCTGCCTGTCTTCTGTGGCCATAATGGATTCAACTGATGTCCCCAGGACTTTCACACCGTACTCCTTGAGTACACCTCTCTTGAATAGTTCCACTCCTACAGAAGAACCAAATATAATCAGTTTTTAAAACTGCAAACTCTTATGTCTTTTTTAACATATACCTGAAATACAACTTTTTTGAACCTTAAAATTAACTCGAAGAAGCCACCACCTTCCACAATAGAAGTGTGCTTAAGATTTAAAAAAAAAAAAAATTGAAAGAGAAATTCTGAAGACATTCTAGCCAAGTATGTTGCTGGTGACATTACTTATATTACCACCTTCTCCAAATGGTTTTCATTATCCTCATTGAAAAAATCATAAGAAACAGTGAACCTCAGATTTTAGCATATTCCCTTTCCTTCTAAGGTCCAATTCTGTAACGAGATTTTCTTATTTAAATAAGCCCAGGGATGTAGGTATCTATCTGTGTTAAAAATCATCAAAATAATGTTTCCACTAATGCCATCTGACTTTGCCTAAGACTTTTATATCTGACATATAAATTACTTCACCAACTGCTCACCCCGACTAGTTCATGAGATTCTCATTCATGATCTAGCTCCAAAGATTAGAAGCCTTGTTAAAAGGACAGAGTTTTGAACTCCGCAGATTCATGAAGGGATGGTAGAGAGACTAATCTATGTTATCATGAAAATATATGTGAAAGTCAAATGCTACTGGGCCAACATGTAAAAGCACAAAGAATGTAATCAATGTTAATTCTCATTTTTTTTATTCATAATAGTTTTCAGGGTCTCACCGGTAACAGAGAAAAGCAATATGCTGAAATGGAGCAGGGAGATCTCACTTGGCCACCCCAGATCATTGAAGTAAAAGGTTTCTTTTTGTACCTCAGCTGTTTTGTGAATAAACCAGTAATATTTATCATATGACATTTTCAGGTGGCTGTTTGCTAACTGCTTCCTCACATATTAAAGAAAAGCTTTTATGAACACACAGAGCATAATTGTTAGAGTCAAACAAAAATATTACACATAAGTGCATGGGCCAAAGCTCTGCAATTAAACTTAAAAGAACTCACCGCAGTTCAGAGCTGTCTGGCCACCCATGCCTAGAATTAACCCATCTGGCCGTTCCGCCTTGATGACCTCTGTGACAAACTGAGGGGTGATGGGGAGAAAGTAGACAGTATCTGCTTGCTTTAAGCCCACCTCGTTGGTTTGCACCGACGCAATATTTGGGTTCATCAGGACAGTTTTGACATTTTCTTCCTGAAAGAAACAAAAGGATCCAGAATCTGAACATATGGTCTAAAGGGGAATGTGGCCATATTCAAATGAAGGGTCTGTATGGGGTGACAAAACTTCTGGGTTATTTCGTGGGATGTAGAGATAAGTAATAGGACTGGTGAACGGAATGGAGGGTAAAGGAAGACAAACGTTTGGTGAGAAGAAAGAAAAATTGCTTGAAAATAAAACTACTCAAAAAGAACTGGTTACCTCATGAGGTTCACCTTGAATTCCTTGCTAGAGGTATCAAGCAAAACTGGAGTTAGTTTCTATAGAATTTGACTAGAAGTTTAAGAATACTACTGAACTTTATAGCTCAGTTGACTGTAAAAGACTGAAATATTTTAAAAAACTTAAAAATTAGTTCAATATAAAATGGAACCAGAGGCAACATCAAAGAAGCTTCCCTTTCCAGTGTTTGTTAGAGACCAACATGGAGTGTACATTTAAAATGCAAGATGATGCATTCCCTTGCCGGAAGCACTGAGAGCCTTCTGCTGGATTCCATCTTTTTAGATTTTCATGCCTGCCATAGTGTTTTAACAAAGAGCATTATACAACTCTTTATACATATTATATTAAAAGAAAATGACCATATGGCAAAAAATAAATAAATAAAAATGTGTGTGTATCTGTGTGTATATAAAGGTATTCATAGTTCTATCTTATTTCTGACATCTGGAGAGACCTCGAAAATAATTCTTCATGTAGGCTATGAAGTATAATAGCTTTGTGCACTAGGATGGGAGTGACACAGCAAAGTAATTATTATAAAATATGGCCATATGGCTCTTATTATTTTACCTATTACCATGTCAATTTTGAACTCTTCTAAAACATCAACAAAATAGTCAGATGAGAGTATAGAAATCATCCTTGAAAGCCCTATATGTCCTTGGGGGAGGACCTGAATAAAATATTAAATATATTTCATATTACTTCAAATTCAAATAGTGCCTTAAAACTTATAATGTACTTTTTTTTATCAATTTAGTTGATTTTAATACCAAGACTACAAGAGCAATTTCTACCTCACAGATGAAAAAAATTGACATTCAATAAGGTTAAATGACTTGCCAAAGATCTTCTAGCTGATCAAATGGCAAAACTAGGACTCTAATCCGAGTCTTATGATTCAAGTTCTATGCCCTTTCACCAATATAAGTCATGTCTCAAGATTTAAAGAAATTGGTTTTTAAAAAGTATTAAGAAATTTTTGAACAAATACATACAGATAAGCAAATGCATTTAAAATATAGGTTAGAATTTAAAGATTTTATTTATTTATTTATTTATTTATTTATTAGAGAGAAAGAGAGAGAACAGCAGGGGGAGTGGCAGGCACAGGGAGAGGGAGAAGCAGGCGCCCCGTGGAGCAGGGAGCCCAATTCAGTCCTGATCCTAGGACCTGGGATCATGACCCAAGCCGAAGGCAGATGCCTAACTGACTGAGCCACCCAGGTGCCCCTAGAATTAAAATGATTAAGTCCAAACTGAGAACACGTCATCAATAGAAGTTACAGAAGGTCTCACTACTAAAGAAAAGCACCAAAAGACTTAAGTATATTTGTAAGTATTATCCTGAATGTGTTATACAATAAGTATAGCAATTTTTGTAAATCCGATTATACAGGTAAAGGTCCCATAAATGACTGTGATGAATGTCCATATATTTTAAAACTTAAAATTTTTCAAACTATTTTAATACATTTACATATTTTTTCCTAATATAGTTCTGGCTACAATACATGCACCATCTGATTATTTTTAAATATTAAGTCCATAGGGGAGCCTGGATGGCTCAGTTGGTTAAGAGTTTGCCTTCAGCTCAGGTCATGATCCCAGGGTCCTGATATCGAGCCCCGCATCCAGCTTCCTACTCAGTGAGGGGTCTGCTTCTCCCTCTCCTTCTGCCTGCCACTCCCCCTGCTTGTGCACTCTCTCTCACTATCTCTCTCTCTGTCAAATAAATAAATAAAATCTTAAAAATAAATAAATTAAATAAATAAATGAACATATAAATATTTAGTCCCTAAATTCATTTCTACTAACTTTCTAATTAATCCCAATATTATTGCTAATAATTCCTATTCTTCAGTTAAAATATGTAACTTCACTTAATGGATGTAAAGCACATAAAGAAATACAAGTTATGAAAATATTAATTCTTTATAAAACTACTAAGCAGGATAAAAAACCATATGCTATTTAAATGTATTTATAAACCCTGAACACAGTTACATTGTGTTCTAACCAATCTAAACCACTGGACATCCTCTAATTACATAAACAGAAATTGAATCATAATATAATGAAGTAAAGTACTCCTTGAAAACATGCACAGAAAAACACATGTGCATATGTGTGTGTACCCATGCGTGTATGGAGAAGAGTATTAAAAAATAAAAACAAATGGGAAGAAGAGTAACGTAACTGAGGGGTTGCATTCCATTTTTTTCAACAGACATCTGTCAGGTGAAAATCTTTGTATATAACATACAAATACAACAACAACAACAAAAAAGAAAAATTCTGGCCAACTGTTTTTCTGTGTTTGTTGTCCTAGTCTTCTGCCACCTTCTCTGTGTGGCTTTCTCCTAGCCAGGTCTCTGGTGAATGGCTTTACGCTGCAAAGCCAGAGGCAAGGTCACAGAAGAGCTCATATTGCCCAGAATGGCCAATTAGCACCAAAATGGGGTCTATCCAAGGAAGTAAGGACACCAAAGAGAAGCCAAGTTAGCTCTTTCATAGAAATACTTCAAATACACAGTGAAATTTTTCTAATTTCTGCTTTGCTATGACAAAGGGTTGGGGAGATCTTGAGAGACTTTGAAGAAACAGGGAAGGTGTTCTTCCTAACATGAGTATCAAATCTTCATTTCCACATGAAAATCCGCCATATCGTTCTGGTCAGTCATCCAATCCAAGTCATAGATGGGAAATTGGGTTCCCTAGTGACAGGTAACAACTTCTAAAGCTGGACGAAAGGCATTTGTTGCCTTTGCTCCCTCAACTTGATCTTGCCATTTCAACCACAGAGATGCCTGAAGCATCCTCTAGAACATTTACAACATCCTAGAGCACCAAGGATACCCAAATTCCGTTTCATACAAAAGACAAATATATTTTAAATGCTCACTGCCTCAAAAGAAATGAGCAATATCTGTAAACATGGCTTATTATGTTTTCAGTATAAATAGGTGGTAACATAGATAATTTTGAAGATCACTCTCACAGTCTTGATTTGCAAGTATGCAAAAAAGTTTGAGAAAGTTAAAAATTTCGCCTGTGATCAAAGTTTCTTTAATATAAGATGTGAGAAATAGTTGAGGGAATCAATTACAGTGACTTTGAAAAGAGGTAGTGTCATAAATCTAAATTATAAAATACTAATTAGACTCATTAAAGGAGTATATTAACTCTTACAAAGATCTCTCACCTTCATGGCTTTTACAGCCTGTGATCCTGAGTAATCAAATTCACCTGCCTGACCAATGGACAGACCTCCCGATCCCAGGATAAGGACTTTGGAAACCTGTAAGCAATAAGAAAATGACATTGCTCTCATTAGTAAGATGGGGAAAATCGGCAATTTTAAGAGCAGGGAAGTCTAGCTATATTGTCTGGGTTCACATAGTGTTTTGAGAAATATGTGAGAAAAAAGTCTAACAATTTTTTAAAATTTAAATTCAGTTAATTAACATAGAATGTATTCTTTGTTTCAAGGGTACAGGTCTGTGATTCATCAGGAAAAAGACTAACAATTTAAACATCTCTAATTTCAAAGCAATTTCCAAAGTTCATGAAGTTTTCTTCACTGAAGTAAAAAATTTTGAGGTCTACATTTTATTTAAAGATACATAAATATCTAAAAATAACTACATAAACATATATGTAAATAGATACATCTATGTGTGTGTATATACATATATGATAAGAATCTTCCTTATATTTAAATGTATTATGCTCAATATTCCATGGTTTTCTCCTGGACAAAGCAGGACTCTGGGCCTTCCATAACAGACAAATGAAAACACAGAAGGCCAGGGGACATGGGTGTACCTTCATATTCACATTTTCACCTTTATGGTTTGTGCCATTAATATTTACAGAAAATGTAATAAGAGAAAGCTCGTGTCTTGGCAATATGCTGAAATTCTACAAATTGTATACAGGATTCCAAGCAAATAATGATCCTGCTTATTTTTTAGCCATAAGTGCCAAACCCTTCAGAGGAGAAAGATATTCCTGGTCACTGCAAAAGACAAGGACTTGGGAAACTTGGTTTGCCTCAACAAAAATTTTGGATGCCTACTACATGCGAAGGTACTGCAGAATCCCAAATTATATCTTTTTTCTCACTATTAACAAAAGAAAAGTATCTGAAGAACGTGAGTTGATGTTCTGAGAAGAACATTATACAGTAAGTACACGGCTTCTTTGGCTACCAAGAACGCACAGTTCGATTCCACACTGAGTGGGTGGATAACCTCCAACCTCTCCATCTCAGGAAAAGAGGCTGCCATGGAAATCCTTAAAACAGGTCATCCAACTCAAATTATCATTTCATGTAAACATGTAATTCAATTACCTTTATTTATAAAAAGAATCAGTATGTATATATATACTTGAAACCACATATACATTCTTCTAAATTTTATATAATAATGATGTCAGTATATGTATGGTTTAACTATGAAGGAAATGAGTGGAAGCCTATATTAACCTATACATTTACACAAATAAGGACTCAAGTTTGTGTTATAGTACTCCTTATCCATTTGCTCTTTATAAGTCAAATCATATTCTTCTATTCATGATGTTGAAGAATAATTCTTCTAGTTGAAACAAAAAAGGTTCTATCTATAATGATTCTGTAATTTGAACTGTATCTCAAGCATACATAAGACTATAGTTTATTAAGTAATAGAATGTGTCAAATTCCAAGCTAAAAGCCATTCTTTATTAAATTATTTTATTACAAATTTCTAGAAGTAAACTGTAAAAGATATGATTTTAAATCAAAAACATGAAAATTCCAGTGAACACCATCAAAACCAGACCAAATAATTATATGCTAAAATAATGGGTAATTACAACATTACCAATCATTTTTTATAGACATTAAAATGGTAAACATCATTCATTTTTTTAAAAATTATCATATGATAGAGAAAATCGAAAATACATAAACCAGAAAGAAGCCCGCATATACTGACCTCAACTCGAGATGCAACTAGTGCTGGTTTTGGCAGAACTGATGTAATCGTTGTACCTTTCCCTTTCTTTATCAGTGAGAAAAAAGAATCAAATAGGTACTAGAAAAAAATAGAACCAACTAGTTAGAAGCTGCAAAACTCATAAGGTTGCTAGATAAAATATATATGCCCAGTTAAATTTGAACTTCAAATAAGTAACAAATAATTTTTTAGGATAAGTATTCATATGCAATATTTGTTTTTTGCTTTTCTGCCAAAATTGGCAAAACTAAATATTTACTACTATAAGAATTAGATCAAATAAACATTTCTAATTGTTCACTTCAAATCCTATCAAAAGCAAGTTTTCAGCAGACAATGAACATTTCAGATCATGCCTTCTGAGAATGTCAAGCTTTCATCCGCTTAATTATGAGTTATTTTCTTCTAAATGGTTTCTTCTAAATAAAACTCTAGTTATACAAAAGAAATTAAAGCTATATTACTTATACCTCCAAAGTTAGAAATAACTGGATTTTGAAAATTTCTATCAGCTCTAAAAATATCTCCAAAGCTTACTCTTAAACTTCAGCAATGAATTTATTTCTGTTGTTTCACTAGACATGACAAATTTCAACAAAGATGTTCATTTTGCAAATATCTGACAGGACAAAAAAATGATCAAGCGCTACTCAATATTGTATGTCTTTATTTCAATGTTCCTAATCTGAAGTACTAATATGGGGAAATATTTAAATTTTAAATTTAAAAAAATAGTATTCAGCATGCATTAGGCAACAAATGTATGTAACCACATTTTCTTTATGCATTTCATCATGCGTAGGTAATGTTATACTGATTTGGGCTATTAAGAATCATTTCCTAAAAATATTTAAAAATGAACACAACATACGTATCTGAAAAAGTAATTCAGGGATGAGAAAGTAGAGTTTACAGAGGGAAAATTCGGATTCTCCTCATTTTATGTAGGTGTCTTTTCTGGAAGTATGTGCTGACAGGGAGGAGTTTTCAGCATTACTACTGTAGGCCTCAGGGTGTGGGAGAGGAAGTCACACCAATTTCCAGAGTTTTCTGTGTCACCACAAGCTCTTGTTTGAAAAGGTGACCTTGAACACTGAACCAAAAGCTCACACACACAAAATAAAAATATTTAAATTAAAAACAAAACTCCTCTAAGCATTCCTTCTGGTTCTTTCCTTAAGCCATCTGACTCATATATATGTGTGTGCATGCCCTCTCCCCTCCCGCGTACCCCTGCCCTTCTTCCTTCTCCTGCTGCTGTTTATTCTCTCTTCTGGCTACACAACCAGTTGCCATAGGGATTTTTGTGAAGTCACAGATGGGGGATTAAAATTTCATTTCAGTTATGAGAACAAGAGAGCAAGAAGGAATTCATTTGCATAGTACAACAATTGTAAATTTCAGAACTAAATATATTAGAATGATAACGATTTAAATAAAAATAGCATCACGTCAGGTTTCTTCAGGGCTTTCCCACTTTAAATTTTTAAAAAGACAGAAATTTCCTCCATGATATTCATGGGGAAATTTTAATGCAATATACGTATGTTATCAAAGCACTCTTCTTGAAAAATGTTCTGTACCCAAGATCATCTGGGGTGATGATGTTTGTTTCTCAAGTTTTCACATAAATACGTTTCTGATTTAAAAAAAAAAAAATTAAGTGTACAATAGGACTCATTTCCTGACATACCTCAGTGTCTGTGGGGCCCGGGCTGACCTCTGGGTGGAACTGTACGCCAAAGAAGGGTTTGCTTTCATGCATAATCCCCTGAAAGAAGAAGAAATAGGAAGAAATTCCTTCTGTAACAATGAATGTCAACCAGGGCTATGTATTATTCGGTGGACAATAGAGGTCAAATTTTTAAAAAACTGAGATAAATTCTTAAGGACATTCCAACAGCTAACAGTCATAATAAAAATAGGCCAACAAAGACTCAACCAAATGTTATTCTCTCAATAAAAACAACTGGTTTGGTCTATAGCCTTTGGGCGCCCCCCCTCCCAGTGTCTGTTCAGAACAAACTCAAATCTTCTTATCTCCAACTCCTAAATTACTTCTCCAAGGGTCTTCTCAAAGGCCACTACAGAGCCAAGTGAGTCTCACAGACCCACACAGATGAGGCCCAAACAGACCTGCACCAATCACCCATTAGCGATGAATGTGGAAGACAGTCACTGATTAACCATTCAAAGAGTGGACCTCAACAAGCCAACTGATGAGAGAATAAGACAGAAATGACTTTTTAAAAAGCAGAGGGCTATGGGAAATAATCTATAAAAAGAGTTCTTACACACACACACACACACACACACACACACACACACGAAAAATCCCACATAGACAAGGTGTGTGTATAACAGAGTATGAAAGGCCCTGCATTTCTCATTGCCAACTGAACAGGTTTATTGAGAGCACTTACCTCATTGGTTTGATCGTTGACATTCACAAAAAGTGGTTTCCAGCCAGCAGGAAGGGTGTTGTCCAGGGCATAGCCATGATTCTGAGCAGTAATGAAAGCTTGTTTGTTTGTGATATTCAAAACAGGCTGATTCTGCCCTCTGGAGAGAAAAGGAGAAAAACAATAGGGAAAAGGAAAAGTGAAGAGAAGAATATAAACGCATTTGTTATAAAACAGTGAATGAGAAAAACCTATTAAAATGTGAAAGTTGCAATTGCTTAGTGGAAATTACTCTCTGAGAAAAGTCACAGATTGTTAATCCCAAAATTTTAGCAACAAAAATCAATTCAGGAAGCTTTGCTATGTGCTAAACACCAGGTCTATTAAACTTCTACAATCAGTAAAAAGGGAGAACTGCGCTCATAACAAAAAGTTAAGAGTTGCTCACGAGCTTAACAGAGAGACAAACACAAGCAATTTATGTTGAATTACACTTAATGAGGAGGGTGGGCCATGGGGGAAAGTGCCACGTTGAATAAACTGGCATCATGTGGGGTAAGGGAAGTAAAATGGAGAGGATCTGAAGACTTCCTGCTTCTTAAGTCTTATAACGTTATCAGTGCTCTGATATCAAGCTTGGAAACCAGAACAGTTTCCCTTGGAATATCACTTAATGGAGCATAATAACCTCAATTTATGCCAAGGGAAGGAAAATAAACTATAGCAACGTTATTGTTAGAAAAGGCCGCCTTTCAAAAATGCAATAAAAGTGGTATCAGGTAGTCAGACAACTGTGAACCGTGTAATAGTACGGTTATCTGTTTTTTCTGAAGAAAATCTAAGGCTTTGCGTTTAGTTATTATCAGTATTTCAGAGCCAGTTTGACCTGTAAACAGACGCATAACTGTCTTACCTGTTGGGCATGGACATCTTGTAGGTTTTGGCACCAGCAGCCAGTCCTGTTATTAAATTTCCTGTACTGATTCCAAACAATGGCTCCTTGCGATCACTCTCCAAAACCTAAATCAGGAGAATTTTTATTAACCAGAAGTACTGTTCCGAAAAAAAAAAAAAAAAAAAGATGCTGCCTCCGAAGGAATAAAAATGAAGCATTCCTTTTTTTTCTTAATTCACAAGGAAAAGAGATTAGTAATTGAATAAGAAGTTAGACTATAGATAAGAATATGATTGACAAATGTGTAACATTAGGATTCAAAAAAAATGTACTTAATATTCAAACTAAACAAAACTTAGTATTTCTTCAGAAACTCTAAGGTGTTATAGGTCCCAAGGTCATGGTGAGAAACATGAACTGTCATTTTACGATCGTATAGAAAGACACATTTGGAGATTGGACTCTAGCTCTCTTAACCCGAGGACACAATCCCAGTTACTTTGCCTGAAGAAAGGTTTTTTTTTCCTCTGGGACTCTCTCCTCACTGGTTCCTCCCATATAATATCTGCTGACACTGCCTCAGGTGTCACAGATAGGAGCACTAAAGAATATCTGAATACTTAAAATAGATTACAGCTTTTTCAGCCGCACAGACTCCCTCCATCACACACACAGATACACACTACCCCCAGGTTTACTGCACCTTTTTGACATTCTGGATTAGTGGTTGTGCAAGAGCAGGGTTCCCAGGTCCTCCGGCAATTAAAAGCCCATCATACTCCATCTTGGTGAAATCATGATTCCAGGGAACTAAATGTACTTCAGCTCCTCGCTGGAAAGGAAAGGCAAAAATGATCAAGTTAATAACATTTTTCTTGGGGCGCTGGGTGGCACAGCGGTTAAGCGTCTGCCTTCGGCTCAGGGCGTGATCCTGGCGTTATGGGATCGAGCCCCACATCAGGCTCCTCTGCTATGAGCCTGCTTCTTCCTCTCCCACTCCCCCTGCTTGTGTTCCCTCTCTCGCTGGCTGTCTCTATCTCTGTTGAATAAATAAATAAAATCTTTAAAAAAAAATAACATTTTTCTTTGCCAAAGTATAATTTTGCCTAGACCTTCTCTCAACTAACTACACTCTAAAGGGGAGGGCAAATGGTACATAATTCAAATAATGCTGACTGAAAAATTCTTTGGTGGCTCACTGTATTTTGTGTGATGTATATGAAACCAATGGTCAATAGAAAGTGGAGGGAAAAAACACCATTAAAGTTTTGATCCTGAAAAGATGGATAGCACACTTTCCCTTATTTCAGGTTTCAGAGCCTAAAGAATTCCTAACTAGACATCCAGGAATATAGGTTATTTTCACTAGCAGTGTTAGAGAGAGATAAATCCATTTTCTGCAAAATTTAAGTTGGTCCACCTCTCATGTTTTTCAATTTTGCTTTTTTTATCTGACCAAATTTTTATCAGCCTTCTTTCCTAGGGGTTTCTCATATTATCTGTAGTATCTGTACTCTGATAGAATAATTAGAACTTTTGTATATAGAAGTGGAAAATATCTTTGATGGTTTCCCTAGAAGCATTTCCTGAGACAAGGATTTGAGGGAAAGAAGTCTATTTGGAAGGGTTTGTAAGAAGTACCAACAGAAAGCAACACTGTGAGGCACTCCAATAAAGTATGCATCACCAAGCACTATGGACAACTAGAGTTTCAGCCCACTGGGGAACTCTGAGAACCAGTGTAGACTATCCACCCTCAAGATAGCTCAGTAATGGGGCAAAGAAGTCGGGATATTTACACACTGACCTTCTCTAGTCATTGGGTTGGGGCTGCTCCAGGGATCATTAATTCTGTGGTATTTTCTGCCTACCACCAGGCTCCAACGAGCTAAAGAGACCCCTCAAGCAATGAAATGCAGACATTTGCAATTGGAGGACGGGCAAAATGCCCATATGCCATTTATAATGGTAAAATGAGAAGGATCTATAGAGAGGTCATCGACAGTATCTGCTACTGAAGAGTCAAACGCAAATTTTTGTTAGTAAATTGACCAGAATTTGAAATCATGATTTAGATATTGCTGATATTCTCTAACAAAGAGAAGGTGAATTAAGAATCCCTCTATACTCACACTATTTTGGTGTTATGCAAATGTCTGTGTGTGTGTGCATGTGTGCATTCATGTTTGAGACAGAGAGAGAGAAAGAAAGAGACAGAAACAATCTGTGACCTCTGAGGCAGTGTCAGCAGAAACAGAGAGACACAGATAGGAAGAGAGATGGAGAGGTGGGAGGAGGAGAAATCCCAACAAAACAATATTTAAGAAAACATTATAATGGTGACATTCACCTAAAGGATTTTTAAGGTTTAATTTTAATTGGTTTCTAAGAGTTTATATAAAGCAACATGAAAGTTTGTACTATATCAGGGCAGGATCCCTGCAAACATTTGGCACATAATAAATGTGGTCCAATGGAGGAATTCTCCAACTGACTCCAAATTTTTGGTCATCTCTAAACCCAAAGAAAGTAAACATGACACATCTCAGAATGTCAGTCAATACGAGGTAAGAACAGTCATCATTCTTCTCTGTGTTTGTGGCCTTTAAAGATTTAAAACAGAGTCTACGTCTCTAATTTTAACAGGGATACAAGTGTTATTTTGTAGATCAAAGACAACAGGAAGAGAGCAGATCCCCTGACGTTCCAAGGGGAATGCACAAGTTTTCTCCAAGACAGAGAAAGGAAATCAGTTTAACACTAAAGATCAATATTACAAATCCTCACCCCTGAGACAGAACAAATTACTTACCTTTACCAGTAGGCGAATTACATTGTTTTTAATCCCACAGTCTACGGCTACCACTTTCGTGGGGTTTCCTTTGCCATACACCTTGACATCCTGCCATTTTAACAAGCAGAGAGTGAGAGGGAAGTACCAGCCATGAGCAACATGCCAATATCATAAACACATCTGAGGATGTTTTGCACTTATATTGGTAACAGGTTGATTGCTAACTACTAGGAAGTGACTGGCAGTTAACAATCAATTTATAAGGCACAGCGAGTGCCACAAACTGTATCTTTTTTATGAGGGAAAGGGTACTTTGCTGTTTTATATAAAATGTTGATTACAGTAATAACAATGATCCCTAAGAAATTGGTTGCTTCCATAGTTAACAATAATCTCTCCCATGTTTTGCCTCATTAACAACCAGTGGCAATGGAATTTTCAAGTATTATTGCCTGATTCAGCACTAGACAGATGTGGTAATAGATACATCACGCTTTAAATACCACTTGAACCTCAACTTGCAATTAAGTTTGGATGGGGCAGAGATGTTATGCATTAGGCTTATGCAGTGGGGCTATTGGGTAAAATTAGTATGAGAGTCAGAGGATTCCTAAGCTAGTGTAGACCACTGGTCTTTTTAGGTTACTATGCAATCATGTGCATTTAAACGGTAGACTTCATAAAAGGACCCTGGAGCATATCATAATCATTACCTACATCGTAAGCACTGCTTGGAGTCAGATCCATTTTCGCAGGCATTTACCCAAGAAGCAGTTCCCCAAAGTCATAAAAGGAGAAATAACAGAAACAGAGAGAAAGCCTAGAGGGCTGGGTGCCCACACTGATTACAGCTTCGAGAGTTACCTAGTATATTCTGAATTTAGGATGATTTCAATGTTTCCAAAGGTTTTAGATGAAAGTTGCAACCTGGATATTTGAAAGAGCATTTCACTTTAACTGAAACGTCTACTCTCCACTCTCCACAAACTCTACAGAATGGGAAATCATAATCCTTAGACTGTACTTGACAAAAACATAAAGTTTGTCACATATTTTTTCCTGCCAACTGTTCTAGAGAACAAGTGCCCCATTCCTTCCATGATCTGGGGAAATTATTGCTGAGCTGATCCATAAATGCTACAGATAACCTCTCGCATCAGATCATTTGAAAAAGTATAGATTTCTTTTTAACCTTAGGCTTCTCCTACAAAATAAAGCAATATTACCATCTAGTTGTAGCTACATCAAATTGCAATTACAAGACGATGAATTAAGTTATCAACCACATCCAAACAAAATTCACAGAATAAATATAATCTGATACAAATATGCATTTTATCACAGCTACGATGAAATTATTTAACTGCACTAGCATTAAGAAACAGAGTCAGTTTTCACCATTGCAACCTCTCTCTTGATTTGATGTAGATAAAAATACAGACAGCCTCCTTTGTGCTGCTCTCTACACAAACACATTATATGCTCTCCATACAGAATGACAGCAATTTTAGGCAAGACCTCACAGACACGTGCATATATGAATTTGCATTATGACTCCTGAAGAGAGGGAATGTACTATGCACTGTTTTTAACCTTATCACCACAGAATTCTTTCTAAGGTGAATTTCTCTAGGTCAATGTTCCTCACAATGTGGAAAATGCTGCGCTAGATCTCCAAGGTAGTTCTCAATTCTAAAAGGAATAATAGCCCATTTTCATGCTGTGTCTCAAACGAAATCACTTCACAGGGGAATGTATAGAAACAGCTACAGGAAAAATAGTTCCATGCCATTTGAATAGACAAATTTTAGAAATAAAAACAAGGGAATAGTGCATATGGCATGATCAAATTCCAAATATATAAACAATTACATATCTAATTTAACATCCCCTGTCTTCAACAAACTCCTATCTCTTATGCTTCGGCATCCTGTGGCCAGTATCAGCATCAATAAGGTCAGTACTGATCATCAGGGACCCATCATCCTGGTCCCCATTTCTGTGTGAATAGGCACAGGAACAGGAATATCAGATAATATCAACGTGTGTTTTCTCTGAGGCTGACATGCTATTAGCCAGGCGATTTTCAGTCTTTTAATAACATTTTCTTAAGGAAAGGCCCTGGTGCACCAAAGTTCTCACAGCTGGAATTCTTCATGAAGTGTTGTTCTCCATAGTCATTCTGATTGATGCTGGATTGCACCAAGTAAAAGTTACTAACTTTAAAGGCACCGATTTGTAATATATATTTGAGCAGCTATGAATGAGATCATTTTTTCCCTCAAGTCTGGTGCTTCAGGATGATGATCTCGGCCTACGTGAAGATTTGGTATTATAAGAAATAAAACTACAAAATGCAAAGGGAGATCTCTCACCTTGGTTGAAACCTCACCGATCAAATTCTGCTTATTTGGATCCACAAAATCCACAGACTGACCTTCAAATTCAATCTTCCCAAGCATGGTGCCCTATCAAAGAAAAAAATTAGACAGTTAAAGGGGAGGAGCAGTCAGGGTGCTGACAGGATCCATTCACCTGGACTTAAACGGCTGCTGCAAGATCTAAAGTCTCCATAACTACTTATAACCATCAGCAGAAGTTCCTCATCTTCTCAACCTGGAAAGATGAAGTAATTTGCATGGTACATTCTGAGAAACACACTGGGAAGTACAATTCATTTTTTTTAGGGCTGAGACGGGCACCTGGAGTAAGCAATTTCAAAAGGCATCATAATTCAGGTCTCCGAGTTCTAGGCTGATGTAAATCAGAGCATTTAGGGTACCTATTCCCTTAGTGCATATGACCTAAAGATAGTTCAGTGGAGACACGGACAAAACAATCTTTTGAGAAGAAAATAAGAAATCTAAAAATTGCAGAAAATTGAAAAGAAGGAGAATTAATTCCATTATAATGGTAAAATTCATTTACAAAATGATGTGAAATGCTATATAAGTCACGGCCTTTGAGAAGTAGCATTGAAAATGTCCACTGCTTTGTATATGTTAATGTCCAGGTGTCCCTAAGGCCTTGAACTTTAAAGAATGTTTACACCTCTGTGAAGTTTTCACAAATTAGTCTTGCTAGCCTGAATATGGCAAATATTTTCTTATTATTAGTTATGTCTTGAGATTTACTTATTTGTTAGTAAGTCTAGCTTTATCTATTTACAAAAATAGCATATTACATTTAGTAATCAAGACTTTATTGGGGGGGGGTCAAGATAATTCATTGATTTGCCTTTCTCCGAGGAAATCACTGCACTGAAGGAAAGAGAAAGAAGCCTTTGTTTCCTTCTGAAATGTATTCCTTAAGGAAAGAAGTAATCACGTGGGAATGAGTGAGGGTAGAAAGTACCAGCACGTCATGCTCAGGAAAATTATGGAGGAGGAAGTAAAATCAGAAGTAGAGTGGAAGGACTGTGCAAACTCTCACTGTCTTCCTTCTGGTCATGGGTATGTGGCCATGCTTCACTTTCAAAAAGCTGTTTTCAGAAAGCTGATCTTTCTGTTTACAGAGATCATATGTCAACATACATTCTAACAAGGAGTCTAGGACAGATTTTCTTTTCTTTTTTTTTTTTTTTTTAAGATTTTATTTATTTATTCGACAGAGATAGAGACAGCCAGCGAGAGAGGGAACACAAGCAGGGGGAGTGGGAGAGGAAGAAGCAGGCTCATAGAGGAGGAGCCTGATGTGGGGCTCGATCCCATAATGCCGCATCACGCCCTGAGCCGAAGGCAGACTCTTAACGACTGCGCCACCCAGGCGCCCCTAGGACAGATTTTCTTGAAGAGTCTATTTCACTTTGAAATTGTATCTTTTTTTTCCTTTTTTTAAAAAAATATTTTATTTATTTGAGAAACAGAGGAAGAGAGCATGAGCAGGGGGAGGGGCAGAGGGAGAGGGAGAAGCAGACTTCCTGCTGAGCAGAGACACCCCCCTCCCCAACACAGGGCCCGGGGTCACGACCTGAGCCGAAGGCACACACTTAACCAACTAAGCCATCCAGGAACCCATCCTTTTTTTATGTAATATAATTCAATGAAAAATTTTAGTGGCATTTGGGGAATTTAGTTAACATTAGTGAGGTAAAGTTTCTTTCTGGTCTGGGATATAAAGGTTTTGTGTAAGAAAAAAAAAATAGTGCCCTCCTCTTACAACCAGAAGAAGCAAGCAAATGGTGATAAAATAGTCTCAAAAGGAGGGGTCAGATGGTTCAGCAATCAGATATGCAAGCAAAAGATAAACCTATCTTTTATCACCTTGGTCATTGGTACAGTCTCAAGAAAGACTATATAACTGAGGTAACGTATGCCGGGCTCATTAGACACACCCATGAAATATAACTCATTAATTTCACAGATAACCTCTCCAAGAAGACTAAACAAATACCAGCACCAATGCTGCACACTTCCTGGTTTGCCTCTTTCAGCAGGTCAGTATCAAATTGAGCCAAACTGTCATGCACCTGCCTGCCTTTTCCACTGGGCTCACTAACCCTGTCACGTGAGCTGACTTAGAAAGGCCTCGACTCGCTGCAATAGTGAACACACAGTGGGCACTCAGTGATCTGCTGCCGAGTGAATTAATCTCAGGTCCATTCAGCAACAAACATCCCAATCAAGCATTCAGTCTTGAAAATTACATCAGAAATAGTAAAACAAGGTGACAGAGGCCCAAATGACAGAAATTGGTCAGATTTGTTCTTTCACATATTGTTGGATTCCTCAGGCACTGAGAAAAAATAGAATATATATTTTTTAATTTATAGAAAGTATAGTATATAAATATATAGTATAGTATATATATATAGAGAGAGAGAGAAACATAGAGTTGGATAAACATGATGATCATACCTTATCCCGAATTATTTTGGTCAGCATTCTTGTATCCACTCCATAAATTGCAGGGACCTATAAGAAAAAAAATTTGTAGTGACAGTGAAATTGGAGGAAATTAGATCCAGCATATTGTTTTCAAGTTATAAACTTAGCATCATCTATCTTCTTGAGCAGTAAATCATTTCCCTACTCCTTCTTTTCTCTGACCCAGGGTGACTGTGTTGCCACAACACGGTAAATTGCTGTTCCAGTTGGGAACGGAACTCTTAATACCCAGGCCCTTCCTCAGAATAAAAAATGAGAAATTCTGAACATCAATCTTCTGCTACAGTTTTGTTTCTTTTTATACAGGATGTTAAATAGGTAATGTTATATATTTATACACGTTACATGTATTTATGTATATATATAAATAATGGAATTTGTGAACTTCATAAGCAATGATATGTAAATAACATGCAAATCCACGTTTTGAGCCAAATGTTCTGGCTACCTACGAGACACTCAACACATTTTTCTGAGGATGCTTGTTAAGTAGTCAGGCTGTAATAAGATTTACCCACCCAATTAGGAAACCAGGCAATACCACCATTTGTTTTCTTTTCTTTGAGTAGTCTGGATAGAGACACATGTGGTAAAATAAAAGGGCAATGAGATAGGAAGCAGTGAAACAGGTTCTAATTTCTTTTCTTCTACCATTTATCTGAGTGATGTTTGAGCAAGGAGTTTTTCCTCACCTGTACACAGAAGGAGGTGAACTGGTTACTATCTTAGACCCTCTTTTTTTTTTTTTTTTTAAGATTTTATGTACTTATTTGAGAGAAAGTGAGAGAGAGAGAGAGATTGAGAGAATGAGTGGGGGGAGGAGCAGAGGGAGAGGGAGACGCAGGCTCCCCGCTGGGGTCATGACCTGAGCCAAAGGCAGACACTTAACTGACTGAGCCACCCAGACGCCCCTATCCTATCTTAGACCCTCTTCTACTCTATGTGTCTGTGATCATGAAAGAAGATTCAAAGCACATTTTAAAAACGAACTAACAAGTCGTGGATTAAGTTTATGCTCAAACCATTAGTTCTGACGCAGAGCAGCTCTAGTATGAGTTGCCTCGTGACACAAAGGAAACATTAACGTGAGGGTCTCCTAAATAACCATTACAAAAATTAGCTGTCTAGGTAATAGAAGTAAATTCAGATAACAGTTGAGAATGAAACAGTCGTGATTCAGATGATATAGATGCCTTCTTCTCCCCTTTAAAATTTAGAAAGAATGACACCCAGGAAGTCAAAATCAAGATTTCTTGATTTGTCAGAAAGGAGCAACATTTAGCCCCAATAAGTAGATGCCCATTGGTGGGGCAGAGCTTTCTTAGAATAAATAATATTCTGTCAGTTAGAGGCTCCGCAGCAACAGAGAACTTCTACAGCAACACTGGAGAAGAAGCCAAATGTGGCAGGTCCCTTAACTTTAAGTACGTCTGGCATTCAAACCCAGAGAATTCTCTTATTTGGTTAGAAAAGTAATACTTAAACTAAGGAAAGTATAAGGTAAGGCTTATAACCCTTTTTAATTACTACTTCAAATAAGATTATATCTAATTATATGTCACAAAGTTGTAATGTTTAAGCCAAAAGAAACTGAATAGCAATCTGTTTATCCTCACAAGAGTTAAAGATTTAGAAACTATGGTATAATTACAAGATCTGCACAAAATCACACAGCTAGTTACCAGTAAAGCTGGTCCGAGAACCCATGACTCAAATTACATATCACAATTGTGGATATAAGGGGATGGGAAAATTAAGTGGTTCAAGAAAATAAAAAATTCTAAAACGTTCTCTAGGCCCTTTCCCCGAAGAGAAATGCTACCAAGCCTGTGTAAGTGCCACCTAGTGGATTAAACTAAAAATATGTGGCCCTCGGTGTTCAGAAGGGAATTGGTCCAGACAAGTCAGCCTGCATATTTCTCACCTTTTCTTCCTGTAGCCACTGCCCCAGACTCTTGGTAGCCAGCCAGTGGTGGTAGTCATTGCTATAATTCAGCACCAGTAAACCTGCAACCTAGAAAGACAGAGAGTTGTTTTAAAGGGGTGACCACCAAATATTATCCAACTCTTGTGACTTGTTTACAAATCCGTTTGCAATTTTTTAAAAAGCTTTATTATATCCACTGATTCAAGGCTTAAAATTCTGGAGACTTGAAGAAAAAAGATGATCAACATTTTTCTCTTAAAATACATCACTGTTATCTTAATTACCACGTCGAAGAATAGTCTTACCCATTTGTCAAATCCTATGACAGCTAGATCCCACATCTCAGCACCCTGGTACTTTTTCTCCATGGCATTTACCAATAATCTAATAATTAGTTATTTATGTACATGAAGAATAAATAATTTTTAATCTACATTTAAAGGAGACTGAGATATACGGGGAAAATGGTGAGAAATAGAATTAAGCTAAATGATCAGTCCAAGTCATTCAAAAATAGAGTGGCAAAAAAAAAATGGAGTGATGAATTTAGAGTATACATTTTTTAATCGTTTATATGGTCCACATTTCCAATGCTATCCAAATTTATCTTGATTAGGAAATCTTAATGTGTTTACTTTTACACTGGCATATAAACTATCTTTTATTCCTCCCCTAAATAGGATAAGATTAAAAGGCAAATAGTTGATACAGAGTTGATTACCAAAGACCTTTTAAAAGGTAATTCATCACCATTTCTGGTAGCATACTTGTCATTTAGACTTATAACAACATCTTTCCAAATTAAGCCAAGTTTCATCCAAAGCATTAAGAACAAATGCAAAGTGCCATGAAAAATAAAATTCAAAATAATGTCATGTTGAAAATTATTCTCATAATACATAGGAATAAGGTTGAGAGCATGAATTTAATGGGTTGTACTACAGTATTGAGGAGAAACTTTGCCCAGCCTAGATTCATAAAAATAAATCAACTATCCCCCCCCCTCAGTTGAGACTTTTTATAATTTTTTTTTAAGTAGGCTTCATGCCCAGCGTGGGGCTCAAACTCACAACCAAGAGTCTCATGCTCTAGCGACTGAGCCGGCTAGGTGCCCCAAATTGAGACTTTTTAAATAGTCATCACTGGCACTACCTTAATTCCATCAGACTCCAAATATTTGCTAAGTCCCAGTTCATCCAGTGCAGTAGTGTCAGGGGCTCCACCATTCCCAATAATGGGATTGGCCATGGTGAGAATCTGTCCCTTGTAGGCAGGGTCAGTAAGAGCTTCCGGGTACCTGAGTAAAGACGCCAAAAAATTACCAACAAAAAACCTGCAATCTACATACATGCTTTTAATTATTGAATCCTTGAAAATTAGAGAACATGAGATTAAAATCCTATAAGGCTGTCTAGATTTCAGCAAATCTAAAGAAATTTTATGATAGAATATGAAAATGTATCCTATCCTATGACGGATATGAAAAGACAAACTGACTTTTTAAGAATTTTTTTTTCATTTGAGTATAGGTTACATTGTTACATTAGTTTTAGGCGTACAACATAGTAATTCAACTTATCTATATGTTATAATCTGTTCCCCACAAACATAGCTCACCAACTGTCATGTTACAAGACTATTATTACAGCATCATCATATTTCCTTTGCGGTGCTCTTTATTTCTGTGAGTTATTCATTCCATACTGGAAGCTTGTACTTTCCACTCCCTTTCCCCCATTTTGTCCATCCCTCCCTTCCCCCTTCCCTCTGGCAACCATCAGTTTGTTCTCTGTATTTGTGGGTCTGATTCTGCTTTTAAGTTAAAGTGACTCATAAGTACTAAGGCATATTCTCATATAATTTTTATTCCCTCAACTTCTAAAAATTTTTAATTCCTTAAAAAATTCCTTCATAGGGTCTTCATTTCTAAGAGATGGTTTGTTTAAAGTTTTCAGATATCCTGAAGTTTTCCCTTGTCTACCAGACACAAATCCAAACTGATATTTACTATTAAAGCCTGCTGGTTTCACCAAAATATGAATTGTCAAAATTTTTTAAGTTTTTTAAAATATCTTTTAGGAAACTGAAGAGTATCCTGATTACATCACTGGTGACTGCATGGCTGTCTCTGTTTATTAAAATTCATTCAACATTTAAAATGACTGAGTTAATTTCTGTGGCAGAATTAATAACATAAAGGCTGTAGGTTTTTATTTTAAAGTCTGGAGAAGGGGAAAAATAAGAATACACACATTCTATGAAAGAATTACCCAATATAGTTGATTTTTAAAACAGCTTTAGAAAGAAGTATATAAGTTTGAGAGTTACCAACTTAGAAAAAAATCAATCCCACAAAAATTGACCTGAAGCCCTTCTGACTTCTAAATCAAAAGATGCCAAATAACGATTTTAAAGTACTGATGTAGAATTAGGAAGACATGCATTAGGTCTTCATTTTAAAGTTAAAAACACATATATTCTAAAGTTTATGATATATATATATATATATGCATATATATCACTCTTATTCTTAATATTAAGAAACATTATTCCAGTAAATACCAGGACTTATCTGTAGCTATTCCAAGCACTGGAATACAGCACAAATGAGGTTTCCCCCTACCCCTCCCACCCTCCACCCTCCCTTTCACATTTTCACTTTCTGCAGGAAGAGTTAAACCAAATCTTTCTTGTGGATTACTACTGATAATGAATTTAGGTGCTGAGGGGGGACAGAATCAACAACCTTGAAACCAATAAAGTTCAACTCAGGCAGTAGTCAACATAAATTCTTCAACCCCATCGAGACAAACTCCTCCCAGAACTACCTTTGTCAACAAAACACTTAGTCTTTCAGCTCAGCAACCCCTGAGGTGACTAGGGTGCTGTAATATTTATCCACACCTCCATCAGCTAATTTCTCAGATGCCTCTCACCTGTCAGGAACTGATAATTTTTTAACCAAGGCTTACACGCGATATAAATGCATTTCTTGAAGATGAAAAACAAAATAACCCCTTTAATTATCAACCACCTTACTGAGTGAGCCACACAATGAATGAAAGCAACAATTCTCAATGGAAAATAGGGTCTGTGGACTAATCTTATTAATGAATGCCTTTTCCTGCATCAAAAACATCTTTAATTAATTTAATTTTACTTCCCTCTCTTCTTCCTCTCCATAAAAGAACTGGCCATTCCCTTTAAACATATGCTTACAATACTCTCTCTGGTGAATGAATAAATATGGCTTGTCCTAGAGAACTGTAGTGTTAGAGGCAAATTAATCCATCAGGTCCTGTTTGACTTTTGTGATGTGACAAGATTTATTACCCATAATCTATCACAGAGAAGAAAACTCTAGTGCCCTCCATCATTCTGATCTATATTAAACAGTTGTTTGTTGGCAGGTATATTAACACAGCCAGTAATTAGTGCTGTCAAAAAGCTTAAATAATTGCCTGGTGAAGTAAAACTTTGCAAACAGCTTTCATACACTGTAATTTAATGTTCTCACCAGTGGAACTACTTTAAAACCCAGCTAATATTCTTCATTTCAAACAGAGAGCCAAGAGTTTAGAGAAGAATGTATGTTAATAATATAATGGCCAGTCGGTAACTTCAGTATCAGTTAACCCAATGTCTCCTTGTCTTTATAAGGTTAACTGGATTTTCCTAAAGAATTATCCAGTACTTTAAAGAAGTTTAGTCCATAGAATCTCTAATGGAAATCTCTTGAAACCACCCAGTCATATTTTTTAAAAGACTCATAGATTTTTTTAATCCCAGATATAAATTACTGTTTAATCCAGCCCCCTCATTTTTATATGTGGAAACTAGGATTCAGAAAGATTAAGTGGTTTTGTCAATATCGCACAATCCGTTATCATTGAAAATTAGACCAGAACTTCAGCCTCCTGGTTCCCAGCGAACAGACATCTGTTGGTTGATAAGAACAGCTTTGTGATTTCTGCAGCAGCTCTGAGCTCTGTTGCCGCACATCAATTAGCAGATCTTAAACACTGAGTTGGATCTCAACTGATAAATTTTGAAAATATCAGATCTATGAACCTGCTCTCCCTTTGATTAAGACAATAAATGTATCTGTTATTTCACCTTTCTTACTATCATGTGAAATTACACAGACTACCTAAGAACTTTCTCAGCTCCTTATAGTACTTCACATTAGATGTGCAAGGCTGATTCTTAACTTCGCTAAAGGGATGGCACTGGAGTGTGCTATCCGTCCTTCTCCTTGCTCCGATATTTACCTTAATCAGACCCATACCTTCCCTGACAGAAGCCATTTAGTAATCTCATATGACCTGTGTCCTTGGGCTCTGGGTTTCTAGAATTAATTTTATGCTTTATTTTCACGGGAATACCAGTGTCCACGTTCTCTTTCATTTACTGCAGCAGGGAGGCATTTGTATCTATGCTGGAATAGATTACTTACAAGCACAATGCAACGTCAGGACAACATGTAGTCTTATTATGATGTGATGATTTCAGCTTCCCACCATGAGTAAGATCATCTAGTTATTCCTCCACACAGAGGCAGAAGAAAACCTTGGAACATGAACATTACTCACCCTCCCAGGCCAGTGTTAAAAACCACTTCACCAGCGACAGAGGATGGATGGCCAAAGGAGTAACCTTTCATCTTAGTTCCATCTTCCAGGACAATGTGTGCTGTCTGTGCCTAAAGAAACAGATGCATGAATCTTAGCAGAATACAAAATATGAGGCACAACTAGTTGAAAAATATCCAAAGATACAATACACAAACTCATTAAATAAATATCCAGTATATATGATGAAACCATACTGCCTGTATATGGAGTTTCTGTCCTGCTCCTTGTCACTTTTCCTCAGATGTATGGCTCTTGTCAGGGGCAGGTGTTTTATTTTGTTTTGCTTGAAAGAGGAACTGAAGCATGTTGATACATTGTCTATTCTAAGTCTACTTGTAGAATTATTGACAATCCAGAAATACTTCAGTTGAGCTGAAATGCTATGTGTCTATCTTTTCCCCTTAATATTCCATAGGTTTGCTCAAGTATAGCTTTAAGGGAAGTTCATGAGTTTGCAAAAACATTGTATATTGTACACAGCTCATCATCACTCTGCGGTTTAGAGCTAGAAGGAATCTTAAAGATTATCCATCAAATTGTGTTCCAGGGAGCTCTTGTGTTTGATGGAGTTGTCCCAAGGGCTGCCCCTCCACACCAGCTTTAAGATCATAAAGAAGTCGAAACTTTATCACTCTATTAATACTGATACAAAAGTAAGCCCTATGAAACAAATAAAAATAGATCACATTATATTTTTTTTAGCAGAGTTAATTATATCCATGTCTGGTTCTCTCTTTAGAGGCATTCTAAATTTGATTACTTTACCATACTAATCTTTGAACCAGCTTCTATAAAATTCTTGGCCTAAGAAGAGGGACAATGAAGAAACTTATCCAAGAAGCAGGCATCAGCCACTTTTCAAAAATACTCTAAATTCTATTGTTGAAGCAATTTAGGTCAAATCTCAATTTCCATAAAAGTCAAGGAAGAGAGAAATGTGTTTACTCTTTGGGAGGCAAAATATAGACTCTGTAAGAAACTACAGGGAGAAATAAGTGAAAATGGTCTTTAAAAATAACTATAAAGAAAAACATCTCTGCAAGAATTGAGGAAATTTTATTAATTTTTGGCATAATATTTTGAGATTTAAGATGTCATTGTGCTTATATTTAAGAGTCATTTTAAAAAAAGATATATACTGAAATACTTGAGGATAAAATACTATGATATCTGAGATTTCTTTTAAAATATTCAGGGGTTAGGGCAAATAGGTAGGGATATGAAATAAATTCGGCCATGAGTTGATATTGTTGGAGTAAGAGAGATCAGTGTGCTGTTCTTTCTGCAAAGATTAAGTGCAGCCATTAAAGAGAAACATAGGAATTCTCTACTTTCTTTCTCTCACATTTTTAGGACTGGACTCATAGTGCCTAATCCTTCTGTACCCTGCCATCCATCCCCACTCCCACCACACCACACACACACACTCACACACACCAACCTTGGTATACAGCAGACGCTCAGTAAGTGATTTCTAGACTTTTGTTACTATGCTCCTTTAGCTTTGCAACTCGGCTTTTCAAGTGTTAAAATGGAAAAACCTGATTACTTTTCTATAGTAGTCTTCTCTGTGGAAACACAGTGCCTCTTTTAGGTACAAAGTACACGAATTTCTTGGCACTGTAATGATTGCTCTTTAATGTATAAAGTAGTGTTTGATCATCTTTAAACCAATATACCTTGTGCCTAAATATCATTTATGTGTAGGTATGCATACACATGAATTTATATTTACACACAAAATAATTTAGTATTTCCTATTAAAAGTGATATATTTAAGATACTCCTCTCAACAGGAAAGTTCTTTTTTTTTTAAATCCGAAACACCATGCATGAATTTCAAATTTATATTTCTGAGAAAGATTGGACAAAGTGCTGGACTGCACACCTTATATGTGTTTCTGTGTGGGAGTGCATATATGTGTGTCTGCAGGCAGAATTAGCCAAAAGAATTTTGTCCTTTACTTGGCTTATCAAATAATCTTTGAGATCGTTTTGTTTTATGGAACTAGTTTCGAGATCTCAAGCTTGATACTTTATCTTTGAATAGTTATGGTTTATCTTCTCACCAACTAAACCAAAAAAGCTTTTGGAATTTAAGAAACAAAACAAATGAACACAAGGGAAGGAAAGAAAAAATAAAATAAAATGAAAACAGAGAGGGAGGCAAACCATAAGAGACTCTATAGGGAACAATAAGGGAATCTTAACTGAGCGTTGCTGGATGGGAAGTGGGGATGGGATGGGGTAACTGGGTGATGGGTATTAAGGAGGGCACTTAATGTAATGAGCACTGGGTGTTATATGCAACTGATTAATCACTAAATTCTACCCCTGAAACTAATAATACAGTGTATGTTAACTAAATTAAATTTTAATTTTAAAAAAAGCTTTTGGAATTACTCAGCACAAAGGAAACCACAATAAGTAATTAATGTAGTATGGGTGATGACAAGTTCTGAATTCTTCTGTATACAGGAAATCAACTTTGCCTGTCACTTCTCATAGCATGATTTTCTTATTTTGCATTTTAACTTGACAACTATTGTTTATTTACAGTTCAAGACAGAGGTTGATGATTTTGGGAAGTAAGAGTGATAACACCGTATTGCTAAAGATTGTCACAAGCTAATCAAATGTCTATGGTGATGGTTCTCAGTAGGGGTATTTTTAATGGGAAAATTCCCTAGGTATCTCTGACATGTTTCACTAAGTGAAACTCTTTGGTCCAAGTAATGAAAATTCATTCTCAAAAAAGTATTTTCTCCTCCAAGTATTATTTTCTGTTCTTGAGGAAGTCATGTGTAACCTACATGTTTTCACAAAATGGAAGGAGGGAAAAAAACATTTTCCTAAATAATGTGTAACTTTGATAGAACCTAAAATAACTGTACTTAGTTGGCAAAAGGGGTACAAACTACAAATTTCAACTGTTTTCTATATACCAGTTTATCCATCCTACTCTAAGCCATACCTGTCTAAAATTATCATCTGTTTACTTTACTTTTTTTTCTTTTCTCATCTAAGAATTTCAAATTATCTGATCTCTGGGTTAGACACCATCTAATTATTTTAAAGAAAGGTAAAAATTAACATAAGCAAATCCAATTCTGTTAGCCTGTTCCTAAATTCTACTTGGCATTTTTCTTTCTCTCTCCATGGGACTAGATTTCTACTTTGCTTTCAGTCTTTTAAAGATATATTTGAGGAGACATTTACTGTTGCCTGAAATAGTCCCTGAGATTGTGTTCAATATGTCTTTTTGATCCTTTAATTATATTTTTTTTGTTCTTTTTGGCAGCTTTTATAGATCTTCCAATCCTCTTTCCCACTACACATTATATTGTTGCAAGTCTTCTGTTTATTGCCTATAGTATCCTTTATATTCCACTTAACTACATGGGCCTCTGATGAGTTTAAAATGATGAGTGCCAATTGACTTATCTATGAATTGATAGAGGAACTCTGAACAAAGAGCTATTATTTGGAATCCCCTCTTCTAGCTAATAGTTCCCCAAATGCTATTTTATTCCAACGAATCCAAAAGAAATCACCTTGTGACTATTGTAAGATATTTTAGTAGCCTCCTCCTAGTAGAAAGAGGTGCACAGCCTAGGAATTAGATCATAACTTTAAGGGATAATTTAAGTGCCTACTGCCAGAGCCCTTTAATACTTTCAGCTGAAAGTACAAAGGAAACCTTAAGGAAGAGAAGCCTGTACATTCATACAAAGTCAGGAAAAGTAACCAAATATGAATTCTACTAAGTAAAGAACCTCTATCATGACACGGTCCCTGTGTATTTACTAAAAGTATATGTGCCAACAAGACTGCTTAGACATTCAGGTCAAAAACTCACCGAGCTCCTACCATGTGCCAAATCCCACACTAGGATCTGGAAATACATGGACAAATGTCCTCAGGCCCTCCATTTAGCAAAAGGGCCATATATGTGCATGAATGGTGAAAGGAAGAAACCTCTACAAGAATATCACAGAAGCACCTGGAGATAACAAAGGTAAGTAAAATATCATTTCCTTTGGGAGATTTTTCTTTAATAAAAGAATTCACCCTTTCTTTTCCATCTATGCTTTAAGTAATAAAACTTAAAATTTTATGAAAGAAAATCATGTCAAATTTTGAATTTGAAGTCCAAGATTTAGGGGCGCCTGGGTGGCTCAGTCGTTAGGCGTCTGCCTTCAGCTCAGGGCGTGATCCTGGAGTTCTGGGATCGAGCCCCACATCAGGCTCCTCCTCTGAGAGCCTGCTTCTTCCTCTCCCACTCCCCCTGCTTGTGTTCCCTCTCTCGCTGGCTGTCTCTCTCTCTGTCAAATAAATAAATAAAATCTTAAGAAAAAAAAAGTCCAAGATTTAAAGACCCTTTCAAGGGGTGCCTGCGTGGTTCAGTTGGTTAAGCGTCTGGCTCTTGGTTTTGGCTCAAGTCTTGATCTCAGGGTCCTGAGATCAAGCCTTATGTCAGGCTTTGTGCTCAGTGCAGAGTCTGCTGGAGATTCTCTCTCCCTCTCCTTCTGCCCCTTCCGCTTGTGCTCTCTCTCTCTCCAAAATAAATAAATAAATCTCTTAAAAAGAAGAAGAAGATGCCTTCAAGTCTGCTCAAATGTCATCCATCTTCTTGGCGAGACATACCTTCACCCTCCTACTTAAAATTATAATATGTCCCCCAGTGCTCTCTCCACTCTTCCTTTATAGCAGTCATTGCTTCCTAACATATCATCCAGTGTCTTATTTTTGTCTGCTTTATCCCACTGGAAAGCCAACTTCATGTGTATTTGGCAGAGTATTAGGTCTGCTTTGTACACTGGCATACCTCCAGGGCCAACATCAGTGCCTGACACAGAGTAGACAATTGTTCAATTTTTGTTGCATGAATAAAGATTCATTGAGTGCCAATCTGAAGGAAATAACATAATACTGGAAATCTTTATTATTTTTATCACTATTATTCAGCTTTTAGTTTGTTCAAGGTATGAATTTAAAAATAAGCAAATACTTGTTTTGAGTTGCTTTTCCATTATGCTTAACTAAGAATGCCTTTCTATAACATTTTTAATTTAGTCTCATACTGTGGAGGTATTATGCTGGAAAAGAGATATGAGTGGCATTGAGCGAGACAAGCATGAAGAAGGGAAAGATCAGTGGATTGCTATACCAGGACATGCATACTGAGTGTGCTGTATGTAAGTGTACAAATAAGTGTTGTGCGGAGCTAAGACAAATATCATGATAATTCAAAACAAAAGATCATTTATATCAATTTACTAGGCATTTCACATGAAAGAGGCTGACAGTGCTTGAATTACTTAACAAACTGTTTTATTCCCTATTTCACTTTGCAAACATAGACAAAGAATGAGAAAACTCTCCTTATTCAGTATATTCTAAAATATAGGGGTATGGGAAGAAAATTATGTTCTATTCTGTTTAATTTTAAGATAATTTATACAAATGAATCTTGAAGAAAAATTATTTTGCATTTCTCATTTTGTTCTAAGGTATTAAAAATATGAATTTGCCATAGAAGATTCAAGTGAAAGGTGTAAGGTGAAGTGAACTCAAAGGGGTCAAAAGTTATTTTGTACACTGAAAGCTATTTACTTCTTGATCACCAAAATTAGTTGAATAAACATGTATAAATTGAAGTCTAACTTGCTGCTGCCTACCTCTTTGTCAATCATTGTAGCGCAATATAAGTATGCAATAAATTCTAAAGCAAGTTTAATCTGATCCCTGCTTGGTAGAATAATGAAGGATTTTTGGTTTGCTCTCACTAGACATGGAGAACAGCTATTCTCCAAAATGTGAATGCTTATATGAGCATTATTTGCAGATGGCTACTTTGGATTTTTCCTTTGTTTTTCTTTTTTGTTGTTGTTGTTGAGCTGGGATGAACAGTCTCAATTCTTTTCACATGTCTTTACAGTTCTTCATTTTACTTTTTCCCCTCTGGGTCTTTAACTAATATTCAATAAATTTTCTTAGTAAAACCTTCATGAAAATTAAATTTCTTGTGTGACAGGATCCACTTAGTGCTTAATTTTAATTGAGTACTCATTTTCATTACAGTGTAATTCTTCATCACTAATTAAATGCATATGAAATTATAAGAATATTCTTCAAATCTCAAGATCATAGCTAATAAAAAAACTTAACTTTTAATTCACTATCTAATTTTAGATTTAAGTGCCTCAAAGTCAAAGGACTAGCTGAATGTTGTTGTTATTAGCTTTTTTCATATTGACTCAACCAAACTGACAATAAAATGCTGAAATATAAAAAGAAACTTTAGGTTGTATCTGTACCTATCTTCAGCTTAGCAATTAAGAGATATTTAAAGTGCTTTTGTTAATAGAATGTAAATCAATCCCTTTTCTCCACTCAGTGTCATTTATCAACCTAAACAAGCATAGTCCACTAAAGGTAACAAGGAGAGGAACCTTAGCACAAGGGGCAGCACAGCAAGAAGTGTCTATCTGGGAATCTCATTTCAATAAGGTCAATCACATTGGGTTTGGCAAATGCTTAGGTCACGGATTTTGAAAGATAAAATAGGCATTATAAATATATATAGACATTCAGTATAAGAGTAAGTATAATTTTCCATCTAACTAGGTGAAGAACTATTTTTAATTATAGAGGGGGTTGATTTCTGGAGAAAAGCAGGTGCTTTAGGGGAAAAAAAAAATTCATAGACTATGCTCAATTACTTCTTCTACCCTGGCCCCATCCATACCAATCTATGCACAGCCCTATCTATTAGGGACTATTTAAAACTGTGCTCTGTGATTATCATATGATCTCACTTGTATGTAGAATTTAAGAAACAAAACAGAGGATCATGGAGGAAGAGAGAAAAGAAATAAAGCAAGACAAAATCAGAGAGAGAGACAAACTGTAAGAGACTCTTAATCATAGGAAACAAAGTGAGAGTTGCTGGGGGGGGGGGCTGGGGAATAGGGTATCCAGGTGATGGACATTAAGGAGGGCACATGATGTAATGAGCACTGGGTATTATATAAGACTGATGAATCACCTCTACCTCTGAAACCAGTAATATGTTATATGTTAATTAATTGAATTTTAATTTTAAAAAACATAAAATTTTAAAAAAATTAATTAAAACTGCTCTATGGAAGGGAAGGAGAGATAAGATAAACGTGGTTGGGTTGGAGAAGAGCAATTTTGACCATCTCTCCCGCCTTTCGTCATTTGGCTTTCTCTCTTCCCTCCTGATACCCTTCCTGGTAAAATATGGATTCCACCGGTTTTGGCTTGTTTTGTGTTTGCTTAGTTTGGGTTTTGATTTTATAAATGTGATTAATTGTTGTGTATTAAAGGTCAACTCTACAGATGCCTTTGGAGACTGTCAGAAAAACAAGCCTTGAAGAGCCATAATGACTCAGATATGCACAAGTTCTCACCCTCATCCCTGCCCTCTCTTCTTTCTACCTACCCAAACTCAACCACTTGTCAGAAACTGAAGTTTGATCATCTTGTGCATTAACCAAACAAGCATTAGAAGACTTGTCCCTTCCCAAATTAAGGCTAAACAAAAATTTGCACCTATTATTTACTGCCCTATGTCAACGTTTATGACTAATTTCTCCAATAAGATTACAGGCAACACCAGACAACATCAAGGACAGACAGCCTGCCTTGTCTGTCCAACACAGAATCAATAGCACATAACATAATGCCTGGCACATAGTGGGTGATTGGAGAAATCATTTTATACCACCCTTAATTCATACCTTGCCCCATGATGTTAACTTTCAGAGACTTTGGAAAGGTTATTTAACTCCCAGTCCACAAGGGAGAAGTAAGAGGAATATTGGTGACTTTGGGAAATGGAACTGAGCAAGACTGGCTCAGCTCTTCTCTCTTTTCAAAGAAACCTGTTCTCAGTTGTACATTAAGATGGGAGAGCTGTAGGTGTGAGTGAATACACTTGACTCAGGGAATAGGAGTTCTAAGAAACCTATTTGGTTACAGATCTAGGCCCTGTTTTCTAAACAGCTTTAACAGTAATAAAGCTGATATTCAGATTGCTGTCTATTTGAAAATTGTGTCTTATTTCTGTATTGATCTAAATATGGAGATTGAAGGAAGATACCATTAATTATCACCCTATATTGTACCAGTAGAAAGTACCTTGCAAATACTGATTGGTTGAATGAATGAATCTTTGAGTGAATGGCTATCAGGTGGCAAAGATGCTATATAATTCTATTTTAGTTTCCCTGGAACATAATCGGCTTGCGGAATGCACTCCTGCTTTGCTCCAGTCATATTTTAACTATTCTTCTTAGGCACTGCTCACAAAGGTAAGAAGTGATGGGCAATGTACAGCTATCTTTAATTCCATGTGATTTATTTCCTGGGAGACTAGTTAAGGGAATAAAGAACACCTGCTTTCACAGTATTTTTCTCTTCCATATCCCACCAACTAGAAATGTAAGTGGGAATAGCATTCCTTTTTATAAAGCTATTACATCATAATTAAGCTTTATTCACACTTTACTAAAATCACTTTAATCAGATAATCTACTAACTGTTCAGCAAAGTACTGCTAAATGATTAAGTAATGAATTCAGTAAAACAGAAAAAAGGAAAGCATACACTCTCTTCCATATTATCTTTTCCATTATTTCCTTTAATATTGAAAATTACAAACTTTAATACTGAAAATAATAAACATCTTTTTTTCGTTTTATACTTGCTATAAGTTTTTACTTTTCACCACATTGAGAATTCTTATTTCATTTGTCTTATTTTTGGTTGAACTCTTTTATAAAATGTAGATTTCTAATTCAATATTTTTCTAGTAGCGGTTGCTTTTACAAATCTTTCAAATCCAAAGATATTAAGTCTAATAGTAAGATGTTGGAGTTTCAGTGTCTCTCTCTTTGGCATCTTTTCCCAACATTCCTTGGGAGCAACAACTTCAAATCACATTGGTCCTACAGGCTAGATAATAAAGTTACTTAAACAATTACTACTGCAATTAAAAATAATGCAAAATGATGCAGCCACTATGGGAAATGGTATGGAGATCTTTCAGAAAAAGTAAAACTGGACTAACATATTCAGCAATCCTACTTCTGGATATTTACCCAAAGAACTGAATTCAGGATCTCAGAGAGATATTAGAACTTCATCTTCATTGCAGCACTATTCACAATAGTCAAGATATGGAAGCAACCTAAATATCCATCAACAGATGAGTAGA